>NC_091100.1:21399166-21770833 GCF_024713975.1 Paralichthys olivaceus
GCCTTCAGACCTTTAGTCAGATTCACCTACACACACAGGAGGAAGATGCAGTTATGGACATATGCACATGTGTTTTGTCTTTTTTTTAATTGAGGGTTCACTGTGAATCAGTTCTCACAGCAATTATTTGCCCTTTGAATCTACCTCTGTGTATGGAGGGTGCTTTATAAATAAAATTGCCTTGTCTTGCTGTGCCTGTGATCATTAGACTGCTGTGGTCATAGCCAATAACCCCTTGGTCAGTTATGTGGGCATGACTGACAAGCCCCATGTCTGACACAGTGGGTGACTAAGCAATTAGGAGGAGCAAAATTGCAAGTGCACTCAAAGATGTTTCATCATCCTTGTTGCAGATTTCGAGAGGTCAAACACAATTTAAGACGACGATCACCATGGTGCTAATTACGTGTGAGGAGAGACTCAGTCCTCATGACATCTGCTGTGAAAGACAAGACTAATCCTCTTCAGTGGTTAGATTTAGCTGCTATTCAACTTTTTGACTTTGTGGCAAACCAATATATTCTGTGGTTTCTAAAATGAAACCCCCACATTATTTAATCTGAATAATTTAAAAATCAAAATTTGGCATGTCCATTTTTTGCTTCAATTACTGCTTGTACAGGTTTTTGCACAATGTGAGAATCTACTTATTCGAGCTCTCGTTGAGGGTTGTTAAGTGGCTGACAGGGTTAAATAGTGTTGTAGATTTGTATGGAGAGAAAGGGAGTACAAGAATGTTTTCCTTCAAACTTACTCTCTCTCATTCTCAACAAGGACAAGCTAACAACAGTGGGAATAGAATACAATCAGAGAGCCTGACGAGAAAATGTGTTAAGGTTACTCAAACCAGACCTTCTCTCCTTCAGGAGAGATCATATACAGGATGTCTTTGCTGTATATGTTCTGTTCTCCAGCATCCAGCGCTGCTCCTTTAGCATCAGGAAGCCCTTTGGGCAGCAAAGCGAACTCCAGCCGGGTAATGGCATCAAAACACTTCCTAAGGTGTGGTTGCACAGCCTGAGGATTTCTTGTCTGGGCCAAGATCTTTAGCAGCTCATCATTAGATAAGAAGTAGAACCTGCAGGGGACAGATAAAGAATGATTATCAGAGCAGGCAACACTACACACACATGGCCATAGTAGTTAGTACTCAGTGCTCATTTGGAGGAGATGTTCAGTAAAAACTGTCAAGGGGGGAAATGCCAAGCAAAGTGTAAAGTGTGATAATAAAGACAGCATGTGCATACCTGGGAAAGATGACTCTCTTGGACTCAAGGTAGGCTTCCAGACACTTCTGTATCTCATCCAGGAGAGCATTGTTGTTCTGAAAGGTCTCCAGCAGATCTTTATAGGATAAAATGACTTGTTTGTATTTTGTGTGACAATGTGTTTACCTGAGTGATTGCATTTGTGATTGTGAGTGATCTGTCTGCCCATGTCCAAATATAGAATTTTTTCCACTCACGCTGTACCATCACCTACCAGGCTGTGAGGCTGCTTTAAGTGCAATAGGCATCTTTTTGACCCTCGCCATGATCTCCTTCCAGGACTTGTCCACCTTAAGAAACAACTTGGACTCCGCAGGCAGCTGCCTCTTGATATCTGGAGCTAAGAAAATACTCTCGAGGTAGAGCCAGTTCCTTTGGCATGTGAGCCACTCATCCTGTAACGGAAGGGTGAAATCAGCAGAGGGGCCATTGGGAAAATGTGAGCCCAGGGAGAATTTAAGAGGCAAACGAGATTAATAATGTAATTAAACTACAGTATTAAGTGTGACACTCTTACTCAGTCTTTACATGAACTGAAATAAAAGAATCAATAAACATTAATAAATAACAATTACTTTTGCAGCCAGTAGGGAGAGCTACTGTGTTACATTTAAAGCTATGTCAGCGCAATAACTTGCAGCCAGATGTAAGATCATTATATTCAATGGTATCTACAGTGCAGTGGTATGGTTCTAAGCTGTTACCAGTGTTTGGTTGAGGTGAATCAGCTCTTCCATCAGATTGTCCACCCTGAGCTTGATGGGCGCTATGTAGCGGGAAGATGCTGCTGTGCCCACATTAATAAGGCTGTCGTCCAGGAGTACCTACACAGCAGGCAAACGTGGTAAACACAAATTAACACAATCTGACGTACTGTAAGAGAGAGTGTGTGCATGTTTATGCTGCATGTTGATACCTGGATTTCATCCGTGCCTCCCAAGATATACATGTCTTGGGAGTCGCCGTGAGATAGAACAGTGAACTCGGTGGTCTTCCACAGGTCCTCCACCTGCAAGGCGCATCCAAAGAGCAGAGGTTAAACAACACTGTATTGGATTCTACAAGTAACCTTTATGCATGTGTGTGTCTCATGTGTATCCACAAAAAGACATTCATTTCAATAGTGGTGACCCAGTGACACTGGACTCATGGTGAGAGGGGATTTGTCGCAAGGGAAAAGTCTGGACTCCAGCAACCAGAGAACTGAATATCAATGTCTACTATTTTCATATTTAATTCCCATTACACACAGTGGCTTACAATCATCACTGTATATTTGTATATATCTAATAGAAGATACTGTTAAGATACTGCAGAGTTACATTTTAGAGAAATGTGAGTGCTATGGTGGAGGGCAGATCCCACGGATTGATTTCAATTGTCTATTAAATAATGCCAGCCACCACTACATAAAACAAGCCATGTTGCAAACCTGCACGCACATGCCACCACATTACTTGAGTGTATAAAAGTGTATAAAAAGTGTGACCTCTTGGCATGTGTGACCACAAAGATGACATGATTACAAGCTCATATTCAAATAACAGGTCTTAAACTAAATGGGTATATAATATATGCATAGGTAGTCAACACACCTTTGTAATAACAGTCTCCACCGATGCCTCTCCTGAAGCCTGTCCTGAAACCTGAAAGTCAAGGGCTGTGTTAGTCTTGTTTATCAAGGTTTAAGTTAAAAGGTATTAAGTAAACCCAGCTTGTGTATTGAAGGTGAGTATTGTATCTCCATTTGTATGGTACCTCTTGTATTTCTGTGCCATAGGAGAATATGTTGAGCTCCTCCAAAGCGGCCACAGTGAGCTCTGCCACATTCAGGGAGGTCTTCATAATAGACTCCAGTGTCTTCCAGTGTTCTGGCTTCATACATGGGTTACGCAGATCAGTGATCAGAGGCAGCTGATGGAAAACACATAAACAATCATTTAGATAGAGTCAAAGCAGTCGTGTAGAACAGACTGGCAACATCACAACGTCTTGCTTTCGGTCCATATTTCAATGTGTTGTAATGTTGTCATTGATGTCAGCCACTACAAAACACTTTCTCCAACCCACCCTGTGCTTCATGACTTCGATCTTGTCCTTCAGACTTGGCACTACGTTGTTGCGTGGCAGACCCTTCTCCAGCTGGTTGAGGTATTTGCAGTATTTGGTCATCTGTGAGTTTAACTGCTCCAAGTCCAGTTGCTGAAGTGTGCACTTTAGAGGTAAGAAATGAAGGAACACAGCTGGGTTTTAAAGAGAGAAAGAGCTGCATACATGTGTATAATATACCATATGCCTGTCCAGGATAACGCATACAGTACAATTCAGTCTTGCTACGTGCACCTCACCTGCTGCCACCCATCCTGGAGAGAGTCCCATTCCTCAAGAGAGTCCCACAGCAACTGCTTCAGCCTTAAATCTGCAGTTAACTCATCCAAGGTGTCAAACTTGGTCACCTCCACCTGTATATAGAGAAGGATAACTGGTTTGGATTAGCGGGCTTGTTATTTGGGAATACTACAACACAAATAATTTTGTGACTTGCCAAAGGAGAATGATTTTACAGATAGAATCTGAAGAATTACAGCACCTTGAATTTCTTCTGGTAGGAAGTGTAGGTAGAAGCCTGGGCCTGCATCTCATCAACAGAAATCTGGATCTCTCCCAGCAGCAGACGCACTCTGGAGGAGTCTGCATTGATGTTTAAGATTTGTGGATCCTGGGAAACAAGTAAAGAGGGAGTGATAAGTGAATCATAAGTGAAAAAACAAGTAAATATGGAATGATAGGTGAGTCATAAGTGAAAAAAAAACACTGTATAGTCCCAAACTTTGTGTTTCTAAGTGTGAAAACAGGTAATAAAGGTTTTCCATGTACCTGTGACTTCAGCTTGGTTTTCATGACCTCCTGGTTCAGCTTCACTATGTCCTTTTGTAGACAAGTGCACAACTGGTTCATGCTGGTATCCCTCTCTGACACTGCCTCATCAATGAGCATGTGCAGCGAGTTAATAGAAGATTGTAAGGTGGCAAAAACAACCAGATCCTCGGGTGGCGTGGGAACCAAGTACATCTTAATCAGATTGTACATCTGACACACAGTCTCCTGTTCCTCGTCTAGCACTGTAATCTGGTAAAAGGAAGGAAAGGAAAGGGAGTCAGACAGAAAAAGTAAAGGAGGTGGTTTGGTTGATGGCTATAAGGTGTAAAATATCAGAATAGGGGTTTATTGCCAAGAAGGTTTAAACATACATGGAAATTGCTGTGGTATGTTTGTGCAAGCATAAATATGGAAGTATAAAAATAGAGAAGATAAAATATCACTAGAAGACAGAAATGTGCAATATGAACAAAAGATTTTTACAATTCGATGTATGACTGTTATCAGCCACAGAGAGTTCACAGTCAGAGGTGAAGACATTAGTGCAGTGCAATGTTGAAAGACACGATACGATACGATTAACATGATATTTAAGTCTTACCCTCTCCTGTATCTCATCCAGGAATATGAGAGAGCTGGCTAACTCAGTGGTAGTAGTGGGACTAAACTCCAGTTTAAACTGGGCTTCACATGCCTCGCTGATGATGGCATCTAGTTTCCTCTTAGCCAGCTTGGTGAGCATCTCATTGATGATCTGGAGGATGGATTCAGAACAAAGCAATTATTCCTATGTGTGTTCTCTAGTGCGTATTGAATATTTTATAGTACTTATTCCAATAGATCACTGGAACTCACTTCACATTTACATTTCAGTGATGTTTAATTAACACTGAAAGGCCTCACTGCCCTTTTGTTTGAATCACCAGTTCATCATGATCAAATAATTAAACTCACTGACTATACGTTTCAATAAAATATGACTATATGTCTCTGTGCAGCATCTGTGTGCATCTGTATGCTCGTCCTCACATTCAGACAGTGCTGGGGGGAAGATACAAGCTTCTGTTTGAGCTTTGTTTTGTCCACCAGCAGTAAACCCAGATGTCTCTTCTGCTGGATGTCTTCGGCCTCTTTAAGCTGACTGTGGTATAACCGCAGTGCTTTTTCAAAGAAGGACAAACCTGTGAAATTAAGTCAACAGTCATCAGTCTGACAAAGCTGCACATTCTACTTCGCTTGCTCTGCCCATCAACTACAAGTCATGTATGTTTACTCAATGTTTGTCTTTCAGGTTTTCCCTTTTTTCCAAAACTGTTCAAAAATGCAAGGATTAAACGGTCCATAATTTTTCTTGTCTTACATTTCCTTGTGCCTTTTTATCTTTCTAACCTGCTGTGCAGCAATACTGTACATGTCTATTACCTGCATCTCAAACCCCTATTCATTGTAATAATAATAATTCTAGTAGTAATTCTACCTTTTAACTTAAACCTTGATATATGCACTTGTAGCACAACTTAAAGATGTAATCAATGGTCCACAAGAGAGGTGAATTATCTATGTTATAGTGATAAAGTAAGGTTTGATTTTGTGACTGCTGCTTGTGAATGCATACATAAGAAATGTTTTTAAAACAGGCTGCTCTCAGTTGCATTACAATGTAATATTGAAATATCATCATATTTCTGACAAAAAGAAAGTGAGCAAGCTGGTTTCATTTCAACAAATCTACAGTTGTTAACTTGTTAAAGGTACAGTGTGTAGATTTTTGTGATATCGAGTGTTGAAATTGCATGTTGCAGCTTATCCCCCCTCACCTCACCCTCCCCTTCTAAACATGAAAAATAAACTGTGGTAGCCTTTAATTGTCATAAAAACTCAAAAGGTGTTTAGTTTATCCAGTCTGGACTAATGTAAAAAACATGGCTGCCTCCGTAGAGAGGGTCCCCTCGATGTACATATAAAATATAAAGGGCTTTTTCTGGGGAAAAGAAACAAACTAGTGAAAACATCATGAGGATTATTCTACATTACATTTCTGCCAATAGTTCCCTTTCACCTAAATCTTACACACTGGACCTTTAAGTGCTTGCAAGTAACCAAAATATGCTTCGGTTCCCGTAGTAACAAAGGCATATTTCATGTTAAAGAAAAACACAGCACGGTTCTCAACTGAACTGTTCTTTGTGTTGTGAGTGGGAGATGTGTTATAATATCTATGTTGATATATGCTGTGCATTACCCTGATCCTGTTGCTGCATCACTTCCAGATCCAGACTCTCGTTCTCCTTATAGAACAGTCGGAAACGCTCAAAGCCTTGCGAGTACACTATTGCTGCATCAAAGGCAACCTGCAGGGATTCCTAATAGAAAAATACAAAATAAAATAAGGTCCATGCACAAACAGTACTCTATAGACAAAGTTAAATGCGCAGAGATGGAGAACAAGAAAAAGTGAATGTTGACCCTGATGTTTTGGATGATGCTTTGAAGGTAGCTGTCAGTTTCGATGATGAATTCCAAACTGGGGCCATCTTCATATTTGTTTTCCAGTATCTGTAAGTTAAGAAACACACATAAAAACAGACACAAAGATGAGATTACAAACTAATTAAGATGTGTTTTTTCCTATCTTTATTCAAGAGTGTGGTCTTTCAGTTTCAGAGCAGGCTTATTGATTTCAGATTGTGTAATGCTTTCACTCAAAACCCTGTGGAGTTTGGATTAATTAAATTGTCCCACCCTTGTTGTGGTTACTTTTGCTGATGGTACTGTTCCCATAAAGTACAGTTGGAAAAAAAACAGGTCACACTGACTGGTAGCTAGTGTAATAACAGAGCCATGGAGGGCAGGAGTGCATGGACCTGATTAAATTAACCAGCTCTAGAGGACTTTTAAAGAAGTAAAGCTCTTACATCCAAAATGAGGATAGGACAATTTAATTTGTCAACATTATACTTGGCAGATGCAACGTATGAAATCTGAGTGCAAGCTCACAATTTGAGCACAAGCAGAGCAAATCTTAGCCAAAGTAGGAGCTACTTAAACGTGAGCACAGGATTTTGAGTGAAAGCATTATAAAATCTGATCATGAAATCCATAAATCCAGCTCTCAAACTAAAAGACCACACTCTTGTAGAAAGATTAAAAAAAACATGAATCAAAGTGTAAAATCGCATAACATTGACATATTTTCCTATATTAACATTACCATTCAAACTAAGTTACAATATACAATATACATAGTTCTTACCTCAAACTCTTCAGGTTGTGTCACTGAATCAAAATCAGGATCTACTGCAAGTGCATTAACCGAAAGCACCGTCTTCTCAAACTGCCCAATGACCTCTGCAATACTCTCCTGTGAATTAAAAAAACAGAGAAAAACCCATTCACAATCTGTGCAGGAGTAGCTGTATATGGGAGTTCATTAATAAATTAAAAATTGTCCACAACAATTTGGGAAACACACCTGAAAGGTCTCTTCACTGGGCTTGAAGGTCAAAGTGTTTGTGTCCAACATCAACTCAGAGATGAACAAAGGTTCGACATGAGGAGTTTCTGACTCAGCAGACTATTAAAGAGACACACACACACACACACACACACACACACACACACACACACACACACACACACACACACACACACACACACACACACACACACACACACACACACAAATCAAAACCAAACTGAGAAATGCTCTGTGTCTGCTAAACTTGATGGTTTTACTGGTGAAAGTACTAAACAACACTGTACCTTCCCATCCATGTCTTGATCCACAGGGTCAGTGACGGTCTCAGGGTGCTGGCTCCAGCTCTGAATGATGGCGTGGCTGGGTGTTTGATGTACCCGCTCCTGGAGCACAGCCAGAAGTTTGGCCACTGCATTCGTTACCAAAGTGTGCAAGGTGCTGACGACCATATAGTCAACAAGACGGATGAAGCTGAGTATGTGAGAAACAGACAGGTTGGACTGGGTTCATGCTATAGACATATCATTGTAAGAAGAGCACATGTCAAAATATCTTTCATTATTTAAGGAGAAGGGGATATGCCTTGTACATAAATACAGAAAGGGAGCAAATCGTAAAAAAGGGAAGTAAATTCAATAAAAAGTCACCGAACAAGGCGGCCAGAGAGAATCTTCTTGTTGATCTGCATAAGCAGTTTCTCATCTATTTGATTATCTGTTTCAAAAAGAGAATTGTATCAAACTTTTAATACTGAAGTCTATGTATGTACATTCAATCATGTGCACTCTGTATACACGCACTTGGGTTATCAGACTTGGGTTGTTGTTCCAAGAAGTTGCGACAGGCACAAAGTGTCACCTCCTTTACCAGGACTTCAAACTTCTTCAAGTCATCCAAAATCTGATGGGAATAAATAAATGAGGTCAACAGATTTTTGAGGACACCCGCAAACATGTACAAAATGCATTTATATATGATGAATATTTAAGCCAAGTGCTGTATGAAAGAGGTATTGCACCTTTTGCAGTTGTTTGAACTGTGTGTCCTGGAACTGCTGCAGTGTGCAGTTGTCTTTTTGTTCCATGTGACACAAGCCTGTGTCGCTGATTTGGTAACACATTTTCCTGATGTCTATCAGTGCAGAGCTTAAAGACTGAATGAGATTTGCACATGTTAACAGGTTGAACTTCATATCTAAACCTCTTATGTTCATTCCAAGATAGTTTCTCTAAGTGAGCATATTTACAGTGAATAAACGAATGATTTGAAAGTTTATCTATGCATTCAGATGAGAAAATTAAACAAAATTACACTTTAAGGGCACATTTTACATTGAAAAGGAGTAGAAATTAATTGTGAACTTTTCAAGTGCTACCCCTTCTTTATATTTTGTCTTCAAAATGTATGTTAAAAATACACCTTCAAGCTTTCTGCTTCGGTTACCATTCCGGTTACCATTCCGGTTACCATTGTAAAATAGAGTAAGTAAAAGAGCATTTAGAGCAAAAATAATCCAAATAAAGAAAAAAATGATGTGACATACTTTAGCAACAAGACAATCGACATATCCTGTTCCATTATATACTGTATATCCATTCAGAATGTCATTTTAAACATTAATTTCGTCTTCTTCAATGTTCAGCATGTTTTTCCATTCCTTTGTACAATTACTCCATTATTTTACTTATTTTACTGTCATACAGTGATATTTTGTTAGGTTATCACTAATTATTTTTACATAAATTGCTTCCTCTCAGCTCATGCTGATTTTCTCTCATCTGATAAAAGTTTTGGATGCTGATGGGTAATAAGTAACTTTTTGATTTGTACATAATTTATGGGTTTTGAAGTCAACCAGATCTTTAAATTTTTGTGACTGTTGTTTCTTATTGAAGATCATTAAGACAGTTTGTGACTAAATGTAGACATTGGTTAATGCACCCAGTAACATACCTGATTGACAAAGAACAGGTTGTTTTGCAAGGACTCTCGGGACAAATGAAACTTCTTGGCGCGAACTTTGCTTCGCCAGACATAGAAAGGTTTCCATTTTTTGAAGAGGGCAAAGAAGGGGATGGAGCTAATCTTGCAGTGGTAGTCGTACTCCTCTTCCCAGCGTTTGTGGGTCACAAAGTCACACTCATCTTTGCGCACGTCTACCACACCTTTGTCATTGATCATCAAGAAGTCATCTTTGCCGTACTCATAAATTTTAACTTTGCCAGGAGAATCCAGCTGTCCACTAGCCTTAAGGAAAAAGGGTCGCTTGGGGAGACTGGACGTTGATGCCACATTCTGCGACAAGTGAGGAGGAGCAGTTGAGAGGCACAAGGAAAAGGCGAATTCAGATCATTTAACTACACATTCTTTTTGCCTTTAACAAAATTCAACCATTTGCATAAAAAGATTGATTAACACTATGTTTTTTCACCTGTTCAAGCAGGAGAAATGAGATGCATTTTAGCTTGATAACAAAAATATCATTACAAAAAATGCTATGGTTTTACAGGTATTCTTGGATTTTAGCGCTGATTTTGATTTATGAAATAACTTCATAGCAGATACATTTTTCAGGGACATGTCCATCTTATACTATTGGCATTGGCAATGCTGATTTTCTTCTCATGCTTGCATGTCACTGACCTTTGTAGTGGACGGCAGAGGAGGTAGGCGGACAGGCAACGGTTTCTGGTGCCCAAGTGGCCCCTCTGTTCGTTGAGGTGAAGGTAACTTAGTGCACCAGCCCGGAAAATGCATCTGCTCTTGGGTTTTTAAGTGGTTAAGACTGGGTTGATTCCGTTTCACACGTCTCTTCAGCACAGTCTGCATTGAGGAGAAGAAAACTGGCATCTACAAAACATTCCTATCTGTATACTTTAAAATCTCATTGACTTTAATATTTGTTTTCCAAGTCATACCTGAGGGTCTTTAACATGGAGCGGGGGCCTTGGGAGCATGGTGGAGCTGCTCATTTCAGGGAGCTCGTGAGGCCGCTCACGGACGTCTGTGTCAAACAGAATTTAAGTACCGCTTAATTAAAAGAGTATGCTTACCAAGAGCTATTGATTATATACTATATGTGTCATGTAAGACCTGATTAGCACATTTCTATTAAAGGTCCAGTGTTTAAGATTTAGGTGAAAGGGAACTATTGGCAGAAAGTTAATGTAGAATAATCCTCATTATGTTTTCATTAGTTCGTTTCATCTAAATTGTATAAATTATAGTTTTCTTTAACCCAGAAAAGGCCCTTCATATTCAAATACTTCATATTTACATCGAGGGGACACTCGCCATGTTTTTTACATTAGTCCAGACTGGACAAACTAAACACCTTTTGAGTTTTTAAGACAATTAAAGGCTACCACAGGTTCATGTTTGGAAGAAGAGGGTGAGGTGAGGGGTGTTCAGCTGCAACATGACACTTCAACACTAGATATCACACAATTTGACAGACTGTACCTTTAAAGCAAAAGGCTCTGTATTAGCAGGACCTACCTGTGGACTCTTGTTCCCTGCTTGGACTGTGCAGGGAGTCTCTGGCAGAAGTAGAGGCCATGATTCTCACACTCTGTGGGACAGAGGAGCAGTTCAGCACAGAGGAAATGACATGTGAATGCATGTTAAGATTCCTTTTTATTGTCCCACAATACTTATTACTGAATATTAATTTTATGTTATGTTTTTGTTAAATACGTATGTTGTCTATTTTGTGATTTTATCTTTTAAAAACGTCCTTTAAAACAAACTTGGGTCTGAAACTAAACTAAAATGCAGCGGTAACGTAAAGTCACGGGGTTTTATCAAATCAAAGACAAAAGTACCAAACTAAAGTTGAGTTGTATTATTTAGCTACGCAGCGAACATGAACACTACGCGAACCATTAGCCACAATTGTGACATTTAAATTGTTTTCCACACATTGCTGCAAACAATACTTTTGAGTAACCTGGCTTAACATTAGCTAAGTTGATAGTCTCACGTTATTTCAAACGGTGAAGGCAGCAAACCCCAGTAAACTCAAATCGTGGCAGCGGTAACTCGTAGTGACACTTCCGGTGACAACCGAACCTGCCAACGATGTGTTGAGAAGACATTAGCCTGTGAGACCAGTTTAAAGGCAGCTGCCTCTGATGTCGTCTGAAATCTATGGACATCGTGTCAAACAGTAAACATTGTAATGGAAAGTTATCAGACGGCCCTACCGTTCAGTATTCATCTCCAACCTAGTGTTCATCAAGATTCAATGTTTTAGCTTCATTAAATCGTCTTTTCCGTTTGTCCAAGAGTAACTGGTGTAGGGCTCAGGTTGGCGGTTTCCTAGCAACGACACTCTCTCCCTGCATGCACCGCAACCAAACAAGGGCACGTGGCTGGTTTTACGTTTGTTTTTACGACTTTCTTTTTTCTCATTCAGGCAATTTGACAAATGCAACAACAAAAACAAAGTACACAACAAACAGAGGAAACGATGAAGAGCACAGTGTATTTCAAAGCGGTTTATTTTTATTATAAAAGACTTGCAGTAGATCCTGATTTTGATTCAGTGACACAACCTGGAGTGTTTGAGGTAAGAACTTCAATTCAATTGGTGCACCTAAAAAAAATGAATATTATGGAAAAGTGAATTTTCATTGCACATCAAATAAATAATTAAATATATCTTTCAAGCCTTTTTGTTCAACTTTCTATGATTATGGCTTAAAGCTAATGAATCCAGTATCAAGTCAAGAAATGTTGAAACAGATTGAAGCATGAAGTGCTCTAAAATCTCCTGGTAGACAGCTGATGACTCTGGACTTGATGAAACACAGTGGACCAACAGCAGCAGATGACATGGCAGCCCAAATCATCACAGACTGCAGAACTATACACTGACTGGACTTAAAGCAACTTGGATTCTGTGTCTCCCCACTTTTCCTTCAGTCTCTGGAACCTTCCAAACGAAAAGAGGGTTTTGGACCATTTCCTGTGTAGTGGCTCTTGATGCTCTGGCTCCAGCCTCAGACAACTCCTTGTGAAGCTCTCCCATGATCTTGACTCAGCTTTGCTTGACAATCTACTCAAGGCTGCGGTCATCCCTGTTGCTTGTGCACCCTTTCCTACCACACATTTCCCTTCAAGTCAACTTTCCACCAATGCTTTGATGCAGCACTCTGCCAACAGTCAGCCCTTTCAGTCATCTGTGGCTCACCCTCTTTGTGGAGGATGTCGTGATGATCATCTTATAGACAACTGTCAAGTCAGCTGTCTTCCTTATGACGATGGCTGTGTGTACTGATCGAGACATACAGTATTTACACTGTATTAAGAGTAATTTGCTAAAATTCTAAATTATATATAAGAATATTTTCAGATACAATTTTTGCGCTGTAGGCCATACTTAAATTTAAATTAAATTAAAACATTTTCATTTACATGAAATAACACTTCATTTCCACAATATTAAAATTTTTCAAGATGCACCTGTATACTACTTATCAGACATATTATTCAAATAATGCTCTATAAAAACCATTGGAACAACATTGGTTGACAAAATTGAGACATGTTGGTGTCATGTAACCACCAGGGCACAAATACCAGCATTTCTGTTTTGTGCCTTTGGCCAGTACATTGATTTCATATTTTGAAAAGAAAGAACAAAGTGCTCTAAACATGGCTACATTATTTTCCCACAAAACAGTGACAAGTAAACATCACAAATTCTCTGGATCAACCACAGCCATTTTCCTTCTTTGCGATGCCAGCATACTCAGCTGTAAAAAAAATAAATACAAGTGATAAATAACTTCAGTGTTCAATCAGATAACAAGAGAACAGGAAAAATACAGATCTCTCCGTGTATGAGTCGTACCATGTCACCACTTCTCTCAGTAGTTACCCATACCTGCTGTGTTGCAGTAGTTGCCCTTTGTTCAGTTTGTGTTAGTCGTCTCTGGAGACGACTCGACTTCTCTTGATTCTCTGCGAGCTGCCTCTCATACTGCACAAACACATGCATATCAATTAGTTCCACGAAGTCGAGCGCACAAAAGTTACAGAGTTTAAGTTTTTGTTTCTGAAGTCCCCAAGCAACGAGAGAACACATGATGCAATTATCGCCATCTATTATGGTAGACATGCTTTCTTGGCTGTTATTTACACATGTGGACTTGGCATTGAAATCATGCAGAAACTGTCCGGGAATCTTCACATTATTAATTGGCACCAGTCTTGTGCTTGTGCATCATAATACATTCTCTGAACCTGTGAATTAACCTCTCAGACGTCAGTGTCACCTCATTATTCTTGTCACCTTTACTTCACCCCCTTTCCAACTAATTATGTACTATTTCTCAGATAAATAAAGTAGATGGAATGGACAGTGTGAAATTAAACTTTTCCAAAATCTTCCTGTCACGCTGGCAGATGCTCATCACTTAATGCTAATCTTGCAGGTTTCTAGTAAAATGCCTCCTGCTTCTTGCCTTTTTTAGATGCTTGTCTGAGTGCAATTACAAATGAGGCTTGACATTTGCAGAGTCTAACATCAGCCGAACAGGCCTGAACAGCAAAGGGCAGCTCTTCCCACCAGGTAGAAGACGGTGTCCTACACTGAAGGACAAACATCTCACACTTCCCCTTATAAGATCACCATTCTGTGACACATACCTCAGTAATGGTGTTATGATAGGTTTCAAGCTGCATCTCTAGATCGTGTGAACGCTGCTTCTGCCGATTCAGCTCTCCCCTGAAACAAACATTTAAAGAATTAAAAAAAAGATAAGAGCTGAGCAGCCTCTCACAAAGATAAAGACACATTTATAAAGCTTTATTTTCAGGTGTTTCAGAAGGTTTAATATCTCCAATAAATCTCTACACACTACAGCTGTTGCTGAGGGCAAAACAACTTCAAGTGCTAAGTCAATTTTTCTTTTCAACTTATCAAAATCTTTGGTGCTCCACCTTAGCTGTTGTTTTATCTTTGATGCAGTGTTTTTTGATAAAACTCAATAAAAAAGTCTCCAGGCACTAGGAAGCATTGTTTTCTTATTCAATAAAGACAGTTTAAGTTCAACTCCCTTATGTGTTAAAGGCACAGTGTGTAAGATTTAGGTGAAAGGGATCTATTGGCAGAAAATGACTATAAAATAATTCTAGTGATGTTTTCTTTAGTGTGTTTCATCTATATTGTAAAAAAATGTCTTGACCCTTTACATTTAAATACTTTATATTTACGTCAGGAGCGGGTCCTCTCTATGGAGGCCGCCATGTTTTTTTACAGTACTAAACTAAACACCTTTTGAGTTTTTATGAAAACTGAAGCTACCTCAGGTTCTCTTTCATGTTTGGAGGGGGAGGGTGAGGTGAGCGGTGTTCAGCTGCGACATGCAACTTCACCACTAGATTTCACTAAATTCTACACACTGAACCTTTAATACATTTTTTTCATGTTTTGTGAAATTGTTTCACACTGGGGAGCAGACACATGTTGTCTGAACAGTCTGTTATTCAATCACAAGTTTCCATTAGACTGGGTATCAGGGCTGTAATGACTCCGAATTCACCGTTCAGTTCGGACCTCAGCTTTTGAGCCATGGTTCGTTTCATACCTCAATTTTTTTGGGGGAGGTTCTAGAATTGTTACAGCCCTACTTATTATCATTGTATGCTTCGTTTTGCAGGGTTGATCAAACCACAAAACATTTGCTTAGCCTGCTTATTCTCTTTGAGCGCCAAATCGCTTCACATTTATTTACATTACCCAGTAAATCCACAATAACAATTATTGTTAGAGAATACACAAAAAAATCCATTCATGTTCCTTGAATATTTGAAGATTATCATATCTTCTATCCCTCTTTCCTTTCTTTAGTCATGTTACATCTATTTTCATGGGCTCTTACTTAAGGCCTGTGATTTTAGTCTCGAAGGCCTGGACCAGGTTCTTGGCCTCTTCCTTCCAACGCTGAGTGCTTTTCTGCTGCGCTGTGAGGAGGCGTGTCAGATCGATGGTGGAGCTGCGGCTGGTCTCCTCCAGCTCCCTCACCTGAGCGTCGAGCCCCTGTTCCTTCAGGCTGTACTCGTGCTCCATCTGTGACACCTGGAGCAAGGCAGCGGAGTGAGGAGGTATGAAGACATTAGTTAACCCTTCTGATCCAACATTCATTTAAGTAGATAAAGACTCCTTACGTATCCAACCTTGCGCGAACTAATAAAAATGAATTCTACATTACCTGTAGACTTTAAGAAAGTATGTCTTGTGTGCCAACCATGTCTTTCATTCACCATCTTTCTGTTTTTAACCTGTGCCAACTTCCCCATAGCCCCTATGCAAGTATGTATTACTTTATTTAGCACAATTACACAATAGGTACTGGGTAGATTATCATGGAACTTAGTGGAGAGATGTGGTATGGGTCAGGCAGGAACTCCTTAAATATTGATGCAGATCAGGGTTTGGGCAGATCCAGGAATTGTTTTCCATTGATGAAAAAATCAGGCATATTAAGGGAACTGATCTATGAGTGTGTGAGATTTCGTGCAGCTTGATTGAATTTAAGGGGACTATTGAGTCTTGGCGTAGGTATGCACTCTAATGAGGCTCATTCTGGTTTCAGAATTGGCTTTCCAGTTGTTATAGTGGCACTCTTCCACACACTTTCTTGTCATGAGTACTACCCATAAACTGTATATAAAGATGGACAACATGTCTCCACTGCCTACAACTGTCCAAAATGAAGACAAAATATCCCAGATACGAACACAGGCATTAGGTGCATTAGACTTGATGCAACTCTGCTCAGCGCTGACTTGACGTGATGCATGCTGGTCCTAACACAATGTATACTGGAGAGAAGTTGTATTTAACTGCATCCAGCACAACAAAATGTCACCAGGTCACATGACTTTATATATATATAAAGGAAATAACCTATTCCTTCAACCATTTCTGCTACTATCTATTAAAAAGTCACCTGTTGTTTGGCCTTCTTTTGGACCAGCAGGGTGGCTTTCCGCAGCTCATCCATCTCCTTCCGGAGCTGCAAGTTCTCCTGTTGCAGTTGGAGCCGCTCCTCACTGACATTCACGCAGTCATCCCGGGCTGCCGCCAGAGAGCCCTGCAGCCGTCGCACCTCCTCTTGGCACCGGGACAGCTCCTCACTGTAGCTGAAGAAGGACGGAAAGATCAAGGAAGGAGAAAGGCAGATACAACCACCATTATTATTGGCAACAGATAGAGCCACAGGAGCAACACCAGCTGTCATTCTGAGGGCCAGAGGATGTAAGTGGAAGTAAGTGATTAAAGGTGGAGAAATTAACTTCCTGCCTTTTATACAAAGTATTAACTACTGCACTTACTCCATGTCCATCTTTTTCAATTTGTTCTGGGTGCTTTGTAGAGTCAAGCTCATGTCTTCCTTCATCCTCTCTGCATTCAGACACCTCTGATGAAGAGCATCAATCTTCCTGAACTCTGGCTCTGCCCTGCCCTCCTTATACACCTAAAACAAAGAACATGAAAACAATCAATAATATTGCCCGAACCCATTCATGAAATCACATAATCAAACACTAAACTCTGGGCCAAGATTCAGCAGATGCTTTTCTGTGGTTTTATGGTTTCTATCAAAATAACCTTCTCCAGTTCCTCCTCTGCAGCTTTTCTCTCTCGCATGGATCTTTCAATCTGAGACTCTTTATCGGCACACTCCTACAGAGAGGCAGAGAGACAGAACAAGGAGAGTCGGGGAGAGGGGAGGGTTGGAGATAGAATGAAAAAAGATGAGGAGTCAGGTAGAGACTGAAAGAAAGGATTTTGTGTGATTATGAAAGGAATTTGTCCTTAGAGGACAGGGTCTTACCAGCTGCAGTGCAGACAGCTCCTCGGCCATACGGTGGATTTGAGCGTTGTACTGCTTGCGCACATTTTCTACCTGTTAAAGATAAAGTCACACAGCTCAAATATGGGCAATGACTGCAGGGATCTGAGACGTGTAATTGCTTTGCATTCTTCTTTCAGCATGATAGACAGTAACTTTTATCCAACAAAGAAGCAGGCACTTGAGTTGGAGACTGAACTCAGCAGCTTAAGTTCAAAAGTTGAAGTGAAGCATAAAGTAGCTGACGTAAATGATCAATTTCCAGACTTCAGCTTTGACTGGGCAGCACATACAAATGATTAAAATCACCAGAAAATTACCAGTCTACACCTTTGAGGTTGTGAGCATTTTCTAGTGTGGACCATGTTTTTAGGAGTGAGCTACTTCAATGTACCAAACGAGCATTTGTCTTTATACTAAAGATTCAGAGAAATATAAAAAGCAGAAAGTCTAAACTTTGATTTGCATTTTCCGAAGCAAGAGACAAAGCTCACTATATAATTGTGACAAAGATAATATTTAGAGTATGGTAAAAAGTGTATTATTATGGCTGCAGAGCATTACACTGTTCTAATAAAGGGTTTCTACTGTTTACAAGCTAAAATTAAAATATTTTCTGTATGACCTGCCTACTGTGACAGATATGAAGAAATATTCAACCCCATAATTACTTGCACTTCCACCCCATAATTGATGATAAGGTGAAGTATCCTAGAAGAGAATAAACCTCGACATTCTACATTATCTCTCAAACTATAGACAGTAATAGTGTAACAGTATATAAGTATCCATAGTTTCCCACAGGCAAACTGAGTGTACTGACCAGGGTGATTTGGGCCCTTTTTATTTAAAATCTTTATATTTGCATCTGGAGCAGGTCCTCTGTACGGAGGCCGCCATGTGTTTTACAATAGTCGAAACTGCACAAACTAAACATCTAAATTGAAGCTACCACAGGTTCTCTTTCATGTTTGGAAGGGGAGGGTGAGGTGAGGGGTATTCAGCTGCAACATGCAACTTCACCACTAGATGTCACAAAATTCTACACACTGAACCTTTAAGTGGCAAAAGGGTTTGCTTAAACATACTTAAACCTTCACTGTTTACATCCACATCTGCTTGCTCACAGTTTTTGTTATTCATTACCTCTGTGGGAGCATTCTTTCAATTATGGGCACGTTACAACCAACAATATGGAACTGCGAAGAGCAGTTGTGCATTCTTGTATGGGTGTAGAAGATCCAAACAAAAATAGGGCCTGTTTGAAAATACATAGTTACATTATGCTACGGTCAGGTCTCTATTTTATGAGGCTTTACCCCACATGCATAAACGTCTGAGTGGTTCTTAAGTCCTCAGGTAAGTCAGAGGTCTGACTGGAGCAGTTTGGGGATTAACTCTTCATCACATGTGCTTATTCTCAACATTGATTGGTTTTAAATGAAAATGAGGGAGAGAGGATATTAAGCTCAAAACACTTCGGCTGCATTGTTCAACTTTAACCACCAACTCTATGACAAAATTACCAGTTACCTGGAAGGTACAAAAAAAATCAAAGCCAAGTTTTGGTTCATAATTTACTGAAAGTTTGATGCACCATTGGTTAATCTCTATATTTTCATTTCGTGTTGAAGGCCAGACAGACCTTAAGATGACAGCCAGCACCGAAGTCGTATGCAGCTTCATTAACAGGATTAAACAGTTGAAGGGCTTGATGAAGAACACCCATTAATAGAACATTAATCACCAGGTCTCTAACCGAGGCTAGGCAGGAGGACAGAGCAGTGATTTGCTTTTGGCTTATTGGGTAAAAAAAGACTGAACCTGTGGGAATGGTACAGCTAAAGGTTGTGGTTGCATGTGTATGACGAGTATTCGGGCCACATTGAAAAAACCCCTAGATTTTTAGATAATTAGTCATAATATATATATTTTTTTTTTAATTGTTATACTACGAGAAAAAAAACCAACTCATGCTCACCAGGGTTTCACTCTTGGATCCAAATTTTGAACCAACCTTATTGTGAAACTATGAAATCCTTCTGAATATCAAATTTCGACCTCCACAAAAGAGGCATTTTCCTTAAAGTGCTTGCGGTTCTTTTATGAAATAGACTCAGTTTCTTACACAATATTTTCAAAGTCCTGACACCACAATAATGTGGGGCTGATGAGCCAAGGTATTGTGTTATTTGTGAGATTTACATTAAAAGGTAACTTAACAAGATGCTCCACATTCTTCATTTTAAAGGCAAAAGGCTGTTCTTAACATTTTTGATATATGCAACTTCTTCTAAATATAGAGGTTTGGCACCAAACAGCATGATATCATCCAGTGCTTTTATGAGGATACGTGATAGAACAGTGAAGGTAATTTGTTGTGGCTGTATTTTTCTTTTTTTCTGTCTTCTACTCTTTCAGTGTTATTGCGGAGGATGTTTGTAATATGTTCTTGTGTTCTTGCTCAGAGAGTCATGCAAATCTCCCCACCTCTTTTCTGGTGCGGACCGCAGCGTGCTGGATCAACTGTTTGTTGGCCTCCTTCATCTTATCTACCTCCTCCATCCTCTGTTTCTCTCTTAACAAGGCCTGAAGGGAGAGGGCAAAGACAGACTCACTTTTCAGTGGGAAAAAGTTGCTGAAAGGATGTGGACACTTGTCAGTGGAAAGTAGAGCCTAATAGACTGAGGGGGAGGCTTGGTGAGGGAAAAAGACTAAAAGCGAGGGAGAAAGGATAGAGTGATTAAAGAAGAGAAAAAGAGCAAACAATGGCAGTTACCTGGTCTTTTTGCAGTGCAGCCTCCTCCGCCACCTGAACATTCTCTCTAACTTTGGCTAGGGCCTCATACTTCTCCTCTTCTAGGGTGCTGCAACGTGCCTGCAGTTCCCCCAACTTCCTCTCCCACACAGTTTGCTCTCTGCGAAAGGACTCTGCCTCTTGAGATGATGCCTTTAGCCTGGCAGTGCAGAAGAGGGGAGAAAAACAGAACCTTATAGCTCTAATGTAAAACACCATTACTTCTGAGATTCAAACATAAAGCTGCTCCATACGCTCTTCTGTTGTTGATGTTGTCGTGCTGCTGTTATGTATTTAAATTCACTTAAATGATCATATATTGATCATACTTTTAAAGCACATTGAGATTTGTCAAATTGCACTCATAACTTGAACAATTTTCTCCCCTCATCAGTCTGGAATCTACATCTGAGAGTTCTATGATACAGAAATGTGAGAAATAATTTAAATACTTGACAGATTAAAAATGCTCACCTGGCCTCTAGCTGGCTCAAAGCTGCCTGGAGCTGTTGGAGCCGTCTGTCGGCCGCATCCTCACGGCTCTGAGCCTCTGCAACATCCTCCTCCTAGATACACACACAAACACACACATGTAGCTCTCAGAGCAGAGCTGCAGGGAACCAGATTTTTCATTGCAGAGTAATAAAATAAATGTGTGGTTTTGTTTAGAACAAATCTCCATATAATGACAAAAGGTGACGCCAATCAGCCAAAACTAGATTGGTAGTCAGGAGGCTTCATACCTCTGCCAAGGTGCAACGGCCCCTTGTGAAAGAACATTACAATTCACTAGATCCATATTTTTATTTGGTTAATATATCAGTCCCCTAAATATGCCCGATACTTTATATCAAGATCCATTATTTAGTCTTTGAGAAATTAAGTAAAACGTCGAAAGTCAATGTTAAAGAAAGTAAAAAATAAATCTGAAATACAAGTTTTTGTATAATCTTGTTTGCAAACAGACCAACCACACAGTAAATATGCAGACAGGGATGAAAACATAGCCTCCTTGGCAGAGGAAGAAACCAGAAATCCAATTTCACTGCCATTAGGTGGACATTAACAACTAATTTTCTTTTGCACTTTTGTTTTCCCTGACCCGTCTCTGTATCTGGTTCTGGACATTATGCAGCAATTTGGTCATCTCATCCACTTTGGCTGTGGCTGTCCTCAGTTCAGTCTTGGCTTGTCTACAGCAGGAAAGAGAAAAAACAACAACAGTTGAAACATATAACAACACAGAAAACTGGCTGCAATTTCCAAATTATAGCCTTATTCTGTGAGCTCTGTCACCTGAGCTGACTGTGTTGCTCCTCCATCTCTGCGCTCTGCTCTGTCACCGTCTTCAGCAACTGCTGGTTGGTCTGAGTGTGGCAACAAAGACAAGACTGCCATTTGTGAGGCATGACTTCATCTTTCCCTCAAAACCAACTTTCCCTAAAACTTCTCTCAGAGCTTTGTATGTACTTTTAGAACAAACCCATGGAGCCTCTGTCTGTCATTCACTGTTACATAGTCAGTTGTGCCAACATGCGGTGACTGAAAGAGACCGCATGTGTGATAAGTGAAGAGAGGGGGAGTAAAAGGGCTTTCCTCTCATTAAAAATGCATCAGAGGGATATAGTATTACTCTGTCTTCACAGGTTGTATTATGTCCAAAATAACCATCAGGCATACCTGTGTGTGTGTGTGTGTGTGTGTGTGTGTGTGTGTGAGGGAGAGCGACAGAGCCTAGCGCTGAGAAAAGAAAAATCCAAGGTAGTTAGAGGATTACCAAGCAAAATGACAGTCCATTATGCAACCAAGAAAGTTCTGGCTGACTAGCAGAGTGATTTAGAAACCAATTCACTTAGTTGCAAGATTAATTATTAGAGCAGGGTTCATTTCGGAGAAATGCACACCATTTCGATCCCATGGCTAATTAGGAGGCAATAATTTAACACACTTTTAATTAACCGTCACTTACCGATTCCAGCTTCTGATTGGTGACTTGGAGTTTGTTCGAGTGCTGCTGGAACTGAACAAGCTGATCCTGTGGCAAGAAGAAAGAGGACATCACTGAAATGTAACTGCATGTAATTACCTCATGCTAATATTAAACATTAACTGCTCTAATTAATTGCTTTGTTATAATAAAAGCTCCATCTAGTGGTGAAACATTAAAGATCTAATAATGTGCTGGTTCTGCATGTTAACACGAGAACTGAACCTTGAGCTGCTGTCTCTGAGCATCGTGGACCTGGCCATCCGACATGGATTTCTGGTAGACCTGCTGGAGCCGGTCCAGCTCCTGGGCGGCCGTCTGCCACAGCTCCATGGCCTGCACCCGCTCCTGAACACATGCACAGTAAACACACACAGACACAGACACACACACACACACAGACACACAGACACACACACACACACACACACACACACACACACACACACACACACACACACACACACACACACACAGGAGAGACAGTCATGTAAGCTAAGGACATTGTTGCTACTTGGAGTTAGATGAGAAGAACACAACCAAAGCATTTGACAAACAGACAAAGCATAGAAAACAGCTGGACTCATTCAAAGAGAAATAATGTCTTCTAACCGGTTCCAAATTGGTCTTATTTTCAGATGGATTCTTCTTGGCAAGTGAGCAAGTCAACAAAAAAATCAAAAAATCGCTCATTCATGTAACTCAAGTTTGAGTTAAAGTGGCTGTTTCCACCTGCCCACAACTGAATGCAGAGTTATAGTATTTCTTCTAAAATCTGGTTTCTAAAATCAAACAAAGTGGACACACAACAGCATCCAGCAGCAGCAAACAAAGTTTACTGGGACATATAACTAAGACATTTACACTGAAATGATTCAGCTAGAGAATGTTTGACAAGCACTTACATTATTATTCAATTATTCAATCTGTTTTAGCAGAAACATTCTCTCCTGATCAGCTGATCAATTATTCCACAAATTGCTGCAACTAGGGATGATCATATACAGTTAAACCATTAACCACCAATTCAAATTTTGACCATGTGATAAAATTGTTAAGGCTATTAAAAACAATCCTTTGGCATCTGTACCATCTTAGCAAGTATCCTCTGCCGCAGGTCTCACAGTCAGCTGACAGTATACAAGAATGACCCGGTATTCTGTTGACAAATAACTTGTTTACTCTCATACTCTTTGGAGGGAATGTGTGCCCATCGCAGCCATGTTTCCATGGGCACACAGCTAAAGCAGAAAGTAATGCAGACATCTGCCTGCCTAAGATTCTTAAAACCTGGAATTATGGATGTTTTGACAGTCCACCAGGCCACAGAAGCGACTGGATTTCTATTGACTGACAGACGGGTGTGTGTGTAAATGAGAGAGGGAGAGAGGGAGAGAGAGAGAGAGCAGCAGTGCTGCAGGTATCTGAGGAGTGACTCCGAAAATCACCATTTATTGAAAAAGCTCTCTTTCACTCTGCCTACCTCTTCTTATCAGCTGACTGTTGGATGTTAACAGTAATCCAATCAGATTTTGCCATGATCAACCAGCCAATCATTTGTTGCTGTCAAACATTGAATTTGTTCACTACAATAGCCTAGAACCCAGGCGGTTCCTGTACTACGCAATAGCATCCCAATTCAACCTTAATGACATCACGTACTTAAATAACAAGCGCCAAATAGACTCTCATTTATATCAAATAATTTACATGTCTTATTGTGCATGGTAATACATTTTATTAATTCTTCAAAAGACTTTTCTGATAAAACTGTCCCCATCTCTCCCTCCTTCCTTTGTTTGGTTACTTTTCTTCTCTCTCTCTCATTAACTACAAATACAAAAACAGTAGTTGGTACCATGTACGTGTGAAGACAAAGTTAGGGACAAATGCAGTGTATTATTCAAAATTAGAGCAGCTTGGTTCTCTGCTATCTCTACACAGCACGTTTATTTTTTCCAGAGTGAAAAAAAAGGAGCTTGAAAGTCTCCAACCGCCATGACGGAGCCAAAACGCAATGCTGCAGCCAGATGGTGTGTACATGGGCCGCGAGACAGCAAACAAATGCCTTTCCTTGCATTATTTTGTGACAAATAATATGCAGATTATATAAACACATAATTGCAATTGTGGACTTAATTTACAAAGATTTAGATGTCACATATGGAAATTTGCAGACCTGCTCAGACAGCTGGACCTGTTCTTGGAGGTTCCTGATGACTGCCTCCTCCTCCAGTGTGCTGCCCTCCATTCCTGAAGCCACGGGCAGAGCATGCAGCTGTTTCTCTACAGACTCCCTCAGCTCGGCATGCAACCTTGAAAAGATAAGTGTTGATTCTGAGGAATTATATGAAAGGCGTCATTCATACTTTTAAATTTGTGAATAGTTTGTGATTTTAAATCAAATACCACAATCTTGATCTTGGATGCAATGTAAATGGCTTAACAACTCACTGTAACCTTATCTTATAAGTGTAAAATAATCCAACTCAGAAAACAACATAATATCTGATACTGTCGAATAACCTTATGTTGATTGCTGTGATACATCCTCACTAATGTCTCCTGTTGTGTCACTACTCTTCCTATGTTGACACCAGTAGAAAATTGCTACCTTTCGTTCTCTTTGACAACCCTCTCCAACTTCACTTTGACATCCGTCATCTGCGCCTGTTTATTTTAAAAACCAGAGGGAAATCGTTCGTTATTAATCAGTTCAGACATCCTGGTCGATTTTAGAGCACCTGCAATCAAATCAGGGCTCAGGTTTTCACATATGAAAAGTAACAATTGACAAAGAAATAGAGGGGTTTCGTGTTCATGAGGAAAAAGATCGCACAGGTTTATCTTTTAGTCTTGGGCAGTTAAATGCAAGACTTTAGAAATACCAAGTTAAATTTATAACCAAACTTTTGATAGAAAAACATAACAAAATAGAAAATATACCAGTTCCATGCAAACACATTATGTCCATTTGACTCTACTGCCTTGATCTCCATTGTCCAAAGTTTAAAAGACTTGACACACAGCAGTTTCCTTCATAAGTACTTGTTGCATTCTCAACACACTTATCATAAAACTAGCATTTCCCCATGTTAATAAACAAACTAGCTGGCTGACCAGGGCACTAGTTTAACCCATAAACTCAACAATAAAAAGACTTACGCAGCAGATACCAGAACTGATGATTCCTTAACTTCTGACAGAAGTAGAGATATTCTTGCAGTTACAGCCCATTCAATCTGAATTTAAGACAGCTGAATACTTTTTAAGGCCTTTTACATTTAAAATTGAGGCCTTTTAAGAGTTTGCAGCCAAGGACCTGCAGCCAACCTGCGAATTGATATTTTCAAGATGATGCAAGACTTTTTCAATCACATGACATCTCCATATATCTGCAATCTGTTTATGGTCTTTCAGAAGTAAAAGGTAAGATATTTCATGTTTGTAGCATCCTTTCACATTGCTGCCATAACTGAGTTAGTAAAGGTTTTTGTTAAAGTGTGTTTTACCTGATATCTCTGCAACTGCTCATTCATTTCATCCATGTGCTGATCATACTCTGCGATCAGAGGAGCCATCATACTGTAACACAGATTAATGATGATGATGATGTGAAAAAAAAGGATCCATGGTGAGTGGACATCAGCAAAAGGTTGTATGTGCACTGCCATACAAGAAAGTCTTTGGACATGTCTGACCTTCTGTCTGAGATCCAGTGAGCAGGAGCCCCTGTTCTTCTTTCCTCCTCAACCTGATGGACATAAGACATGCAGGAGTCATGGTGGTTAGTGTCATGGTGTTTTCAATTCACTTAATTTAGTTTCCTTCATGAAAACAAAATAGATATAGATGAGCATGTTACAGAGAACAGATACTGAACTGATTAAATCCCCGTATATGTATATGTACTGTATGTCTTATTGAAAAACATACTGAGAATAATATGAATACAACACACCAAAAAAAAAGCCACAGAAACATTTGGTTAAGTCAAATATTTGACAGTTAATAAAAGTTTATGATGAGAACTTTATACCTGAGATGATGTGGACTGAATGTGGTGCCCGTACTGATGCTGACTGAGAGCAGAGTTTAGCCTGTGGTCTGAAAACAAAGAAACAGTTAAGCACATTCACAACAATACTCAGGGTTAACAAGTTTCAAGTTTTCAGGACTTTTAAGTTGTATCATTCACTAATTAAGTTGAGTGAAGGCAGAGTAAGGCAATTACAAACATCTTGAAAACATCTGAGAGAAATTCAGTCTTTGCCAGCATCATTCAGAACTTTGAACGGATGAGAGATTCATTATACAGAGGTCACCCATGAGTGACATGAACACTTTGTTAGGAAAGAAGAAAGTGAACAGATGGAGAAAGAGAATGAGATGCATGTGAGCAGTAAAGCAAATGAAGGAAAACAGAAACACAAAGTTATAAAAATTTTATGAAAGGGTAAAATTCAATAAGCCTTCGTATCTTAACCAAAGCAAAAGCACATGAACAACCAGTTCTATGATTTGGCAGGTGTATTCATGAAAGATGTGTCTATGTAATGAATAGCTTGGTTGACATCAAATCACTACTGCAGTATCAGTATATATATAGTGCGTGTGTGTGTGTGTGTGTGTGTATGTGTAACTAGTATCCATACAGTGATGATCTGTCCATCTAAACCCTTTGGGGTCTTTTTAGTTTGGCCACTTATACAACAATATACTGGCGCTACCCTCCCTGGTTAGTTCTTACCTTGATCACGCAAAACCTCAACTTCTGCATCCATGCTGAGTGATGCTGAGTGATGCTGAGCTCTGAACAGAAGCAAACAGTTTGCGTTGACAGCTTGAAATCGATCAGCAGTGAAACCTTATATTTAAAGCAGAGGCAATTCCGATTTGCCCACTGGATGAGTCAGTGGCTGTTTTCAGTTCAGTGCAGGAGTTTTAAAAGTGTGTCAGTAACACGTGACTTGAGCTAACGACGATAGAAAGATGCTAAAACATGTATTAGCTGGTGTTGTTAGGGGTTGCTGCTAGCATTAGCTGGCGCAGCTAATCAATCTCGGCTAAAGCTTGACTAACTAAACCTTGTTACGTGTTAAATAAACGACTGAGTGTCAACACAAAACCAAACCCTGGGGGGAAGTGCCACTTACGAGGTAAGTGTGTTATGTGTCGGGCGACAGAGTGAAACTCGGAGACGTGAGAGGAGTTTTGGTTCTCCTCGGTTCCGCCGTCCGTTCAAAGCAAACAAACAACAACCAATGGCTATAAGGGTGTGCTTCGCTAAAATACTTCCGTTTGTGCAGCAGTGGCAGAAGAAAGGTTCCGGTCTGAACAGGAACGCTTCATTCGGATAAACCGAACCTGTACGTATTGAAAAGTGAGTCAGCTGTTTGATTTTAGTTCCAGTATGAGTCACGTTGTCACATGTGACGATTTTGGAAGTGGAAATAGCTGCTGTTAAACTCGGCTAGCTTGGATAGGAACACAGTTTTTGGGATAAATGGTAAATGGTCCGGATCGGTCGTTATGATTTTCTGATAATATATGTTGGCGAGGAGAAAGTTACTTTCGAAAACAGCTTCTGTTTTGTTTCCTTTATTTGTCCAGATCTTATCTGACACTACAGCTCATCAGCTTGCTACACTTTGATGGTTCAAAGTTCCAGGAAGTCAGTGTGTTATTGTCTTCATTAGTTATTGAGTAATAGACGTGTATTTGATATGAAGAGCCCAACAGTGAGTACTTTAATACACGACAGGCTCAGCTGGGACACACTTGACAGTAGTTTATCTTTGCAGGCTTTAACAACATGGGGTTAGCTCAGGGACTCCAATGTATGACTCTTATCCACTTCCTGCTGTGCTGTGCATCTCTGTAAGTTTACCATCTACATCACTGTGTCACTAGTCACAGCAGACTTGACTCATTCTGAATGATTTGTGTTTTTCTTTCAGTCCTCTCACACTGATGGAGTTTTCTATCCAGCGCACCTGGGACAGTGATCCCGTGAACCACGAGCCCATCAGGATCCTGTTCTCTCCCGGACAAGGAGGACTGAAGATCGAGGTGTTCGGTCCCTTCTTCAATGACCCCGCAGCTCCTGCAGGACCCCCGAGTCAGGCCTTCCCTGGACTCTGGGATTATGAAGGTGGGTAAGAACTAAGGTAGGAGTCCAGGCCGAGAGACGCTGTGTGTATGGTACCGCAGCATACAGTTTTCTAGAGATGCAAATACTGTGGATGTAGGCCATAGCATTTAGAGATTTACAGATTTACATGACTGATACAGTGACATTAATGCATTTTGATATCAAATCAAAGTTTGCTAAAAATAATAATTTTTACATGCAAAAACCTCAGAAAAGTGAGGAATACTTGGATGGACAGAAGTGCAATAGATGTGTCGTGTGTAACAGAGCATATCAATAACAAGAATATTCATGAGAAAATACAGTGTCCAAAATCAAAGTGTATGTAAAGAGAAAAAGTCTGATAGAGATGAAGGTTGTGGTTGCATGGAAGGCAGAGCAGCAATGACATATTTGACGTATGAAGTCACATTAGCAAATGTAATAACTGCATGTTAAATCTGCAGGGCTAAGGAATAGTTTTGACAGATGCTTACTCGAAAGGGCGGTATGGTGATATTGTTGTTAGCACTGTCACCTCACACCAAGAAACAAAACCCTGGTCTTCCGTGTGTTTGCATGTTCTCCCTATTTGTTTTGTTTTCTCCAGCTCCCTCCCACTGTCCAGAGACATGTCGATTGGGGTTAGGTTAATTGGAGACTCTCAATTGTCCGTAGGTATGAATGTGAATGGATGTTTATCACTGTACGTTGTCCCTGCGATATGCTGGTGACCTGTCCAGCGTGTACTCCACCTCTTGCCCAATGTTGGCTGGGATTGGCTCCAGCTCCCCTGTGACCCTCTAAGGACAACCTGTTTGATTGACTGCTCATTTGGTTTCTTGTAGAGTTATGAGAAGATTATAACGCCACTCTCCCAAATCAGCTTCTCACCAAACGCTAGCTCTTGACTAAAAAGTATATTCTCCAATAAGTCAAAGTATTCCTGGGGCTCCCACCTGCATTCGAAGGTTATAATCCTCCTGCAGCAGCAGTTGTGTGTTTGGTCCCAATCCAGCCTTTGCTGCGTGTCCTCCCCCGCTGTCTTTGTCCATATTTCACACTCACTTTCGAGTCAATAAAGGCAGAAAAATGCCTGAAAAATGTGCAAAAAAAGGCAACCTACTGTTATATTTACAGCCTTCTGTTTTAGATATTGTAATAGATTGCATGTAACAGGCACAGGTGATGCGTCTATGGTCTCCACCTGACAGTAGCTGTATATATTGTAACACTGTAATTTCAGCCATGACTTGTTTAGTCTGTGTGCTGCAATCTCTCTGAGCTGAGATAAAATTCTGAATTCAGACCAATGAAATTTGGGAGACTAGGGACTATCTGTGTCTATGAGGTCATAATAGTAATTGCATTATCATTGCTATTGTGACACAGCAATTAAACCTTGTAATGAGGTTGAGTAACAACAATTCTATCTAATTGACCTTAAGTAAGTTCGATTTCTGGCTAACGAGCCCCACATATTTGGCCTCATTAATGTTAGTTATTAGATTGGAAACCAATCCCATTATAATCTCAGTAGATAATGAGCACACTGGGCGTGTTGGTCCTCATATCCTACTTGAACCTTTATGTATCTCTTACTTTTACATGATGTTAAACTGTACATGATTCAAATGATTAGGATTTAATAATAAGAATGGGTGCTGATGAGGTTAATAACACTTTCTAATCTTTATTATATGATTAAAGGCCTTATCTTTATTGTTTTCTTCTTCATCTCCTCAGTTGTTGAGTCGTTCTTCCTTGATAGCACTACAGAAAATTACCTGGAAGTGGAGCTTTGTCCGTAAGTACATAGCTGCTGCACTGTCTTGTGTTTTGGGGGCAGTATTGTGCATTGAAAAAATGCATGGTCACATCATTTTGGACCATTCTCATAACATATGACATAGGTTGTTGTTGTTGTTTCTACACTACAAGATATTATAGGGAAGAAAAGGAGAATCAACATGTTCATGGCTTTAGTGAACCACTGTCGTTCAAGGACTTGCTTCTAACCTCTCTGAGAGAGCGCTACATCCAAACGTCCTTCACATTTCTGTGAGCATCATAGAAGCAAGACTGACAGTGAATAGATCTGAACTGCATTTGACCTTTCATTTTCATCTGATATATCATCTGAGGTAATCATCTGACAGTATAAGAGCACTTGGCTGCTTATCAAAATCTTTGTTCTGTAAGGTATCTGCAGACAGCTCACTTTCACAGGGTCCACCGGTCAGCTGAGTAGTGAGTTAATTCCTATCTCACTCTCCTTCCCTGATGTCTAACCCTTTTCACAATTTAGTCTTTTTTAGTTCATCATCTGCAAGAGATGCAATCCTCGACAGTTTTCTTCCTTTTCATTTCTGCAGTGAAGATATAGGGAGACGTTATTTCCTCTTGGAGCAGAAGAACATGTTAGGAAGCTGCTGTAGGTTAAACTGGACTAAACATTTTTAAAGGAACACTATGTATTACTGAGCAACAGTGCCTCCTCTAGTCACATGTGGTCTCTCACTTCTTGAACCAGAAGAGCTGCCTCTGTAACAATTACATAGATGTAAACACTGGTTTTTAATGACTTCTCAGTGTTTTGTCCGACCTATATTTTGGCATTACTTTTTGGCCTTGCAATATTTAGGCTACAACAAATAATTCAACACTACTGTAATAGACCACAGTTACATTGGCACTTGCTCCATTCCAAAATAATATTTGTTGTAATGAATGAACATATAATTGTTAAGTCTTGAAATACAAGACAACACCCATTTTTTAAACCTAAGTTTCAGAGACATATCTTCTACTGGGCCAGTATGGTGTCACACTAGAACAATAAAACATGTTCTTTATGGTTTTATTTTAGACATGGACAACATCTGATATTACTGCTATCAGGAGTCGGCCAAGCCTTCCAGGTAGGCAGACATCCAGAAAATATTGAGAGATGTTTTTAGCGTTGGGTGGTAGATATATCTTATTTATGCACTTGTTTCTTTCTCCAGCAACAACTACCGATGGTGTTTAATGCCACAATCACAGGGGACAGGTGGATGGGTGAAGCTCTCCTCCCTTGGTCGTACTTCCCTCCCAAGGTTAACAAGATGAACTCTTACGCCATCCACGGCTCAGGAGAGAAGCGCACGTACGAGGCTCTCTACTCCATTCCCAAGGACGAGATAGTGGAAGGCCAAAAACCAAACTTGTGAGTATGCAGAATCCCAAGTGTTTGTTCAAAGTCATGTAGGTCATCGACACAGATATTATTCAGAAACAAAAACATTGTTTTGTTAACTTAATTTCTTCTCCCTCAATTACCTTCTACTTGACCCAGAATTTTACTTTAGTTAATTCACTCAAAGGTAAACTAATTCTGGTCTGTGTGCTGTATCCACTTTGTGGTCTATGAATATGTATGAATTCTCTTTTGTAGCTTTATCTCCTCACAATTTCTTTAATCTCAGCCCAGCTTCATTGTTGCTTAGTTCAGACATTGTGAATGCTGTTACCTCTTTTACATCACAATTATCAGGTATGCCCACATTTGTTTTTGCAGGTAAACCTGCTAAAAAAGGCAATTGATTTATTTCCTATAGACAGTAGAGGAGTTTACTTTTCATTTTTTTCCTGGAATGTCATGTTCGACATCACAATCGCTTTGAAAATTGTGGCACTCACGATCGCTGTCTTGCTGAATTAGCACGTTTAACCAGGTGTCACGTTTCCTTCACTGTGGGTTGGAGCCAATTAAAACCTCTGTCTACTGCAGAGTTGTTACTCGGAGTGAATGCGAATGAAGAACATTCCCATTGCCGATAAAATATTAGTGGGTGTTAGAGGGCTTTTGACCAGTGGAAAAGGGTCAGTACACACTTATCTTTATGGTTTATTAAAGGTTGTAAAAAAAATATTTCACATTCAGTAAAGAGAAGATCATCTGACATCCAAGGGACATATGTATAAAAACACATATAGCATTCATTTTAGATTCCTGGGGTGTTTTAACCTTGATTTACTGCATGCTGGGAAGTATATTTAAATTGGCTAACCATGTTTCTAAATGAATCATCAGGACTACCTCACTTTTGTTTGAAACAAATATCACCCTTATTTCAATTTTTATTCTAAATGTAGATCATTAGAATTTAAAAACCTCCAATTATCTTTTATTCCAAAGAATAATTTTCATTTTTGGGAGGGGTTGTGGCTCAGGGGGCAGAGCAGGTTTTCCACTCATCCCTGGGTTGGCGGTTAAATCTGTGGCTACTAAGGATGCACGTGCCAGTTCATTCCTATTGCCGGTCCAAACCTGGATGAAATGAATGGGTTGGGTTGCATTACGAAGGGCATCTTGTATAAAAACATTTTTGCCAGATCAAATATGCTGATGATTTCACATTTTACACTGTGCTGTACTCAAATGTAGAGGGACTGTGAGAGGCAGATGTAGAAAAGAGGGGTCAGAAAAACCCAGCAGAAGTTAGGATATCTTACACTTTTAGTTTGATATATGTGATAACACTGGATTTCATGTTTCCCATCTTGGGTTTTTCCACAATTAAGTCTTTCATTGGATAGTGGCACCATTCTTTCCATTTTCCTGCCAGATTGAGAAGTGTTTATCTTACAAATCGTAAAACAAGTTTGTATGTCAAAGTATTAACAGGACCACTTTCACACTAGAAGGGCATTCAGAGAATGCATTCCTCCGCCAAGTCCCAACAGTCCCATTATGAAACCATGAAAGATTTTTATATGGATCTGCACCAAATCATGCACACTCATAAATAGCAGTCCCCTAAACACTCCAGATTTTTTATTCTCTCAAAAGTCTATGAAAATATTTGAAAACGCCTTGGGATGTTAAAGAAAGTGTTAAAGAAAGTGACATGAGATTCCTGGATCTGCCCCTTGATTCAGATCTGCTCCAAAATTTAAAATGGTCTTTCTGGACCCACACTGCATCCTTTCACCAAGTTACATGATAATTTGTGTTGTAGTTTTTGGTGGAGGTAATAACTTGCACTTATGAACACCTGAGAAGATAAATGCAGAAAAGGAGCCATACAGTTTATGTTTGTGGGTTTGATGCATCTTTATTCAATTCTGTTTCTGTCTTTTAGCCATCGCCTGGAGTATTTCCAAAATTTCCGCCTGCAAAGCATCATGGGAGAAGATTGGGTTCAGCCGGAGTCTGATCTGTGGATAGGAAAACCCTGAGCTTTTCAAATGCTCCTTTTTTCCACTCTCTCCTGGTCTCTCTTGCAAGCTCACACACACACGCACACACAGAGACACACACACACATGCACACACCAGGGCGGCAGGGTAACAGCACAAACACCCGGGGAACAAAGGGCAATCAATCTTTATTAGTTAATGATGTCAAACGATTTGACAAGAAATATGTTATCAGCTTGTCAGAGCGTATTAGCCTTCACACACATTCATGCGAGCGCGCAGACGAAAGCACACATCTCACGATATTGGACGTCACCTTATGTTGCCTCAGCAGAGTGTGACCTACAGCGGTTATTCTGTGGATGGTTTTCAAGGGATGCTCGCTTTGACCTTCAGCTCCTGCGTAGCTAGCGTTTCACTTCAGTGATACAGACACAGCAGTGTGTGTTTCTTTGCCTCGTTAGTGGACACACACTGAACCATACACACACCTTAGAAAATCTGCTCATCTGAGACACATGCCAGGGCTTTTGAATCATGGCTGCACTGTAATTAGGTCATTTTGCAATCATTCCACTACCTTTATTGATTTCCTTTTACTATTACATAGGTATTCAAAATGACTCCCTTGATGGAGAAGTGTTTTTGTCCTTTTTTTTTTTCTTGTTTGAGAAATGTGATTAGATTTCCGTGCTTTGTTTCCAATAAAGCATTTTTTCATCAGTGTGGGGAATATTATTTTTCACTTGAAGATGGCTGAAGTGGTGGAAGAAGCCCTCAGATCATTTACGACAAAACCGTAAAAAAAAAAAAAATGTATCCTACATTCAAACCCTTGATTACTGTAAATAAAATTACAAAATGATCTCAGGAAAATGTACTTAAAGTAGAAATATTGCTTTGGTTTATTCTTATATATGACACAGTGTTGTGTGGTGACAGAATCGATGAACCAATTACCAGTGGTTCAGTGGTCGTCAGAAGAAAAGAAAAGGTGGAGCAGAAGGAGAGAAAAACGAAAAAGAGACCTCTGCCACGGACACAGCTAAATCCTACTTCAGCAACTTGTTCACCGGTGAAGGGACCTTCTCTATCAAACACCAAACTTACATTACAATACAATATAATACAATACATTAAAATACAATAAAATTAATACTGAGACTAATTTAGTTTAGGGCAACGGAAAGAAGACAAAACAACATACAGACATGTACTTACAAATATCCAATAAAACATCACAATTAAAGTGCTGCTCAGTTGTGTTGAGTAAGATATAGAGGAGGCAGGAAAAAGAGAAAAATACAAAACTTCTTGAAAGAAAAAATACTAAAATTCTGAGGCAAAAGAAAACTCTTAATTGTACTAATTTCTATTATCTACTATCTAAATTAATGTTATTTACATAGCAGATAGGCATTCAAGAAAATGTTAATTTTTATTCATTCATTTGCCAAGCTCAAGATGGAGCACATCATTTGTTGTAGCTTATGTACAAACACTTAAGCCGACTCTTTATCTCACTCACTCTTTAAAAAGTGTGTTGTTTTGTTTGCTGGCCTCTACATTCACACTGCCCATAGCATCTTGAAAACTTACATAAACTACTTGTTGGTCAGTCTCGAAGCTTTGCACTATGTGTAATCAATGGAACTTTTTCCCCAAATGAACATACTGGCACAATTTATTGGTTTCCATTACATCAACAAAATTAGCCGTCTCGTGGGCTGGTGAACGAGTGCCTGCGATGGAGTCAAATTCCTGTCCTGATTTATTGTTTTAGTCAGCCCCTGGTCTTATTACTGCAGATCTCATACTCATACACAATTTCAAAAATAAAAAGTGGCAAGATAATGAGTACAGGTTTGAGATGATAAATCACAGTGTAGTTAACTCATTTACTTCTACCTCATGTAGGAAGAACAGATTGTTGAAGTCATTTTCGAATGTGAGAGTACTTTCCACATACATCTGTGCATGTGTATAATAATGCATGCTATATCATAGATGGACATGCCTCACTCTCCACAAACCTCTATCATACACACCCTCACAATTTGGTGTTGTTTTTAAGCTGCACAGATCTCCGACCTGTTGGCTCCTCAGTGGGGTTAAATATTTACCCATCACTCCATTTAATATCTAATATATCTGGAGAAGTGATAAAGTGAGGGCCTGTAGAGGCCAAACTCTTTGTTCTGTTGCTGCAATAACCATTTCTCACTGACCTTTTCTCAGTGGAAGCTGAGTTTTTCTCCATGGTCATGTTCTGTGCTTGTCAAAACTGAGACTGAGATACAGATTTATCATACGGGCAATGGACAAAGCTGCTTGATAAACTGCAGCTTGTCATGTGTGAACTTGTGTTTCAGCAGCATCCTCAGTGTGGACCAGTCCAGACAATGTATGGGCTGATCTGACAAATGACAAATATGTGAAGTGTGTCAACATGGACCAGAATCTCAAAAGGACGGTTTCCAGCATGTTGTGGAATCCGTGGCACAAAGAAGGCTATTCTGAGAGCAAAGTGAGGCCCTACCCACTATTAGCGTGCTGTTGCTAATAAAGTACTCAATGAGACTATATCAAAGTGTCTCTCCGACTTTTCCACCTACTTGAGAGAAGCTGAGATCACAGGCTGTCTGATCCTCGGCATACCCCCACACACATACACACACACACAATAATAGGGGACTCGCAAATCTCTGTCTCCTCTCGATGACCCTGCGAGTCCCTCCCCCTTGCCCCTGCTCCAGCCCCTCGTCAAGCCCATGTATTAATCAGAGGCTCCTCTCGGATCACTGGCTGGTAAAAACGGCTTCTCCCGACCAGGAGACGCGGCCGGCTGATTTTCATGTTGGATGTGTTGCCGTTCGCTGTGGCGGCCCAAAAGCCCATATTGAGCCCTATCAGTTTTAATTGGCATTCTCGCCTTTGAAATGCATGCAGTGATTAGGCCTAGAGAGCCCACTGCTTAAGCCCCCTCCTTATCATCGCCTGCGGTGCCTTGCCACTGCAGCGCACACTTTTCACACACACACCAACACACACACACATACAAATATTGTATGCCTGTCTTTTACTAATAGAATGTTGCCCCAAGAATGTTTCTGGACACACAAACAGAACTTTCATAAAACACTTTGATTAATTTGTAACTACACACACCTACCTGTGTGCAGGCAGGCGATGTGTGTCCGCGCTAAGATTTAAAGCCAGTTCCCTCTAATTAGTGTGAAGAGATGAGAGGGGAGAGCAGAACAGGTAGCTGCCTCTCCTCTACCACCAAAGCCCCAGCAGACGAGCAGACACAAGAGCCGTCTTATCCCCCTCAGAAGGAGAGACCAGTGTGCTCTAAAACATTCAACACCAGCTTAAGGGTGATTCAGCGTGTCAGAAAGTTTCTGGTGATCACCCCAGACCGAGTTCCTCATGCATCTCATTTCTTAAAGTTTAAACAGTGTTTGAGGGTATGAATGAGGATAAAGTTGTGATGAAAAATAGAACGCGAGGGATAAAGGCGTGATCTCGAAACATGAAGAGAGCGAAAGATTGAGAAAGTGAGAACGGTAATGACTTTGCCTGAGTTTTAGGGATTCTGTGATAGAAGCCAAAATGAAAGATTCATACTGGAGCTAATAAAGTAGCGAGACAATGTGTAGCCTTTGTGGGCTATTGCCAAAATACAGTATCAGATAACACAAAGCCGTAGAAGTTATCGACACACTGCAGGACTCAATTCTTGTATGGCCGGCATCCAAGGCACCACATTGCACAAACACACTTTGATCAGCGTTCACGTGGGACATCATCTTAGCTAATCACCAGAGTGCCGTTCGAGCCTAAACTTTAGACGACCTTATCTCTAATCTGTTTTCCACTAGAACCAAGGCTAAACCAGCCATGCACAGAGGTTAAAGTAGATAGGCCTCTAATAAAGACCTAGTGGAAACGAACATGGCATCACAATGTTTCCCTGGACCAACTGAATGCTTATTAACTCTGCCTAATTATTGTCAAGTTCATCATTACTGAGAGAGCTGCAGAGGTGAAGGATGGGGAAAATCATGCTGGGCGCAGAAGAGATCTGGACAGGCTTCTGCAGCGTGAATGCTTAATAGCACAGGTGCTAATTGCAGTTGAAGTCTGCTAGTGTTGCACATACGAGGGTGGCATGGGTAGAATGTGGGATGAAGCAGTAAGGGGGCTGGGGAGAGAAAGAGAGACGCAGGGCCAAGCGAATACCAGGGACGTTAATGAGGGCCAGACAAGCCCTACTTCTCCATATCACTGCAGCGAGCGCAAGAAGAGGGAAGGAGAGGATGACGGGAACAGAGAGGTTTCATTACAGAAGAATGTTGCACAAGCATTTTCAAACTTAGGCAAGCGAGGGTCTTACCCCCCCATCCACATGTTTGTAAACTTTTTTCCTAGCAACGTGAGGAGAGATTACACACATGCAAACAGAGAATTGTATCTACTCTAACCAGACACATACAGAAACAAACACTAATATATGTATTAATATTTCATGGTCAGAGTTAATAATTAACAGTTACTTCTGCTTTATATGATCATGTACACACTACACATACACACACACACACCTCTCTGCGTACGCACCAAGCACTGCTGGCATTTTTCACGTGGGAATGAGATTCTTATGTTATCATTGCATAAACATTTGAAATAAATGATATCAGTCAGAGTGAGGAAAGAAAGTAAATTAAGCTTTCTTTGTTATCAACACAGAGTATAAATCACAAGTGCTTGCCTAATTGATTCCATTACATTCCCACCTGCCCGCTGACTCTCCCATCCATCCGCGTATTGTTTATCTTCATTTTACGCTAGATGGATGAAAAGGGGTGTTATTGAATGTGAAGTCCACTGAATATCTGCGTTGGTTTTTTCAGCAGTAGCATTAATTGCCAATTAGCTGCAGCACACAATTATTAGAGGATGTTTGTTCTCGTACAACAAACTCACAAAGAGGAAAAACCTCGCGGTGCAGAAGTTTGCTCATCTGCGAGATGCACGACGGTGATATTGCATTTGTTTTCTAATAGAAAATAGACCACATTAAGCTTGAAGGTAATTTATGTGCAGCTTGATGTTAAGGGTTGTAAGTGAGCACGTTCACTAACTCTTAATTGGGAAATAAATCACACTGTTGCCATGGTGACAAACACTTAAAAGTGGTCATGGCAAAGTAAAGGCATGCTGATCGTCTCAGCACGTTGGAGTGTGTGTGTATTTGTGTGTGTGTGTGCGTGCGTGTCCACTCATGCATGTGTTTATTCCCCACCTCAAGCTCATTACCACTGAGTCTTCTTGGTAAAGCTGCTGCTGTGTACTGTACGTGGCACAGTTTCATTTCATTAGCTCTTGTTTTGTCCTTATTTCTCTTACAGAAGCAGCTACAAGCTCGCTCATTTAAAACCATGGCAAATGTTGAAATAACAATGTATTTAATTGCTTATAGTGAACTAAAAAGAAACATGATTACATCATCATAGTCTTCCCATGTATTTCCTCCAGGCCCGGAATGCTTTGTTTTTCAACCCTTTCCTCTTTCTACTTTTTAAATATTTTTCTTTCTCACTTCCCCTTCATTCAACCCCCTTCCTCTCTCCGTTCTTCTCCTGGGTCCTGTCCTCTTCTCTCCGGTCCCCTTCACTCTTTGAAATGGATAGAGGCAGAAAGGGCATTAGCGTAGATGAATGGATAGGCTGCCCTAACACAATCTGGCCCACTTCAGCAGACAATTTAATATGGACTCGCCCACAGTGTGGTTACCCCCACCAGGGCGCTGCACTAAATCTCACTTTGACTTGTTATGATGGATACAGATCTGACACATCAAAACAGTGTGTGTGTGTGTGTGTGTGTGTGTGTACGTGCATATATTTGTGTCGGCATGATGGATATGACAGACGATCAGCAGACGGGTGATCTGTGAGAGGCAGAACTGATAATTATAGTATTTATCTGGGTTAGGTGTCACGGCTGCCGGTGCTGCATTACGTGCACATAAAAGGCTGAAATGACTTTAAAAGCATTCCATCAATTCAACACCTGCACCTCACTTTTTTAAAAGGGAGCAGACCACACCGGAAAGAGATAAAGTGCATAATTTAAATGAACGTCTTCAAAAGCAGAATGTAGACTGCTGAGTCCGTGATGCTTACAGAGGATTCAATTTCACTATGAGTATACAGAAGATATGTATGGACAATAGGATGAATTACTGGAAATCAATCCAAATGAAACAAGAAGAATGAAACAAGAATTCTGTTTTGTTTACAAAACTGCTTAGGGGGAAACTTTAATCTGAAGTGCATCAAACGTCTAACAATGTATTTTTCTTAGAATGAAAGCCCCTGAAAACTTGACATGTATTTTTCCTTAAATTCAAATATTCATGATTAAATATGCAACAGTCAAGTTAAAAGAAAAACATCTTCAGGGATTTTTATTATTCCTTAACACTTAGGAACACGGTGTACCTGCTTCATCAGTTCTGCGTGGGTGTCATTTCATCAGCGTTGATTCACAGTGACTAAACAGTCCACCAACTCATTTTTTAATCGTATTTACTTATTCAACAGGGAGAGTGTAAATTAATACTGTAAATGCATCAGAGTCAGCCAAGCGGCTTCATCTGTGGTCCCTTGACAAATGTTACACATTCACCCAAAAAATAATAATATAATATTGAAATTTAAAATGTATTGAGCTTATTTATAAGTATGCAATGCAAATAAGATTAAAGGACAATATTAAAGTTAATAAAAAAACATCTGCATGGGCGAGACCTGCGACACAGAGTCTCTTATTACAAGATTTACCAAAATAAGATATTAATGTAGAAATGGATCAAAGCAGATAAGTCAGGCACGAACTGGAAGTTTGAACAAAATAAATATCAAATGTCTTCCACAATTCTTTTTCTGCTATCACTTCTATTGTTGCTACCACCTACTACAAATTAACCACCCTAACGTTACCTTGTAGATACTGTAACTATTATTGGTTAATTAGCTTGCGGCCTGAGGAAGACGAAAGACTTTGTGGCGTCTTAATAACCACCGTCACCCTGTCCTCCACTACCAGCCTCTTTTTAGTCGAGATAAGGGACAAATCAATGATCTGAAAGTCACTGGATGATCAGTGCACAGTCATTTATCTCCACTGACTCAATTAATCAGCCACTATCATTAACAAGATCAATCAATGCAACAGAGTGCATTTCCAAGTGACAACTTCAGTAAGGTGCCCTAATTGCCCCTTATTACAGGGAAATACCATTCATTTAAAGAAGCACCATATGTTAATGTAGGAGCCATTTTATTGAATTAGCTTGTTTTGGCTGATGCCTATAAACAGTCAGTAACTGTGAAGAGAAACTAATCTTTTCTAAAACAATATACCAGAGCATTTAGATGCTATTTAGCTTTGCAGTACCTGTATGTATTTCTGAGCTTTGACATGTTAGTGTGCTATGCAGTGTTGCAGCTTCAGGGCAGAACACAGATAACCTGTGAGGCAAAAACATAGAGAATTGTGATTGATAATTTTAACATTGTGGGGAGCAATGAAGTCTGAGATAAAATAAATAGGGCAGGGGTGGGTGCAAGACAATGCAGAGTGAAAGTGAAACTCGCAGGACTATTAGGCTGCAGGAAATAGAATTAATGTGATGTTCATTGTTATCCTCCAGTGTCGTCTTCACTTTCCCTCAGCCTACCTCACCTACATTGACTGGAAAACCTTTATACATGAATGCATATAAAGCTTATCACACATATTTTTCTGTTGGCAACCAAGGAAACAAGCAATATGCAAGTTTTTTTCCCCCTTTGAACAAAACACATAATTGAATGATTTCAATTACGAGAACAAATGCAAATGGAGATGAACGCCACAGTACAAACAATGGCAAAAATTTTAAATGGACCACGAATATAGGAGCCAAAGTGCTACATATGAAAAATGAGTAAAATAAAATAAAACATTATAATGTAAAATTATATACTTTGTAGGACAAGAAGAAAAACATATAATAATAACCTGTTTCATAAAATGTGACATAAAAACTTGACTTCTGATCTCAAGCCCTGAGGAAGGACTTGAAATAAAAAGATGTCTTTAAGAGGGATTTCAAAGAGGATAAGGAGCTCACCAGTCGGATCTCATCAGGGAGGTTGTTCCAAAGAGTGGGGGCCTTAACCGAAAAGGCCTGAAAAGACTTAAGAAAGTATGTCTGACATAGACCCTGCTCCTCCAACAAACCCACATCCACAATCTGGACAGGGAATAAGATTAAGCCTGGGATTTCCCAGATAAAAGCAAAATAAGGACATTGAACCATAAAGGAAACTGTCTCCTCCCAACAGAGGCTCTCCAGCATCACAGTCACTGTGAATGACCTCATGAAACTCGAGACATTTCCCTATTCTGCCAAGAACTGTGGACAGAGCCTGACACCGCAACCCTGACTACGAGAGCAACTGCTCGGCAGATGGTTTAAAATGAAGTGTTAAAAAAAGCTGAGAAACACACTGAACTCTGAACATTATCAAGCTGAGACTGTATCCTTTTCTCTCTAAATTTGGCTATTGACCTGTTAAATTTGGTGTGCTGCTAATAGTTGGTATGCCGGGAACTCTAAGTACTTTCCAAGTCAGAAAACTGACAAAAGCAGCGTTGTGTAAGTAGAAGTTTAATAATGTGGCGTGTTAATATTCAGCCTTGGCTTTACAGCTTTGAAAGGATTATAAGCAAGTTTCATCACATGAAAGTAGTGCCTCCTGGAGGGTTGGCATCTTTGATATAAAGATGTGATCGGAATTTGATTGGAATAGTACAAACATGGTGCAGCAAAGGGAGAGGGGTATACAAAGAGGAGGTATGGAATAATACAGAGAGTTGAATGGAGGAAGAGGAATAGGGATAAACAGCACAGAAAGGGGAAAATGGAAAATAGATGAAAGCAACAAAAAAAAAAAGTCAAAGAAAAAGAAATTGTGCGGGAGAGAAATAGAGGGCAAGTTTAGAGAGTGAAGATAAGATGTCAAAACTGAGATTCCATTGGAGAGGTGCAGGAGAGGGCAGGTTTGCACGGGGAACAAAAGAAAAAAAGTCCAATAGTGAGTTTGTATTTCTATTTTATTATTCTAATTATTATCTTTATTATTTTTATCATTGCTCATGGCAAACTGCTCACGGCGATGGTGACTGAAGAAGATAAAGCCTCTCCATTTCAACAGATAAGAAAAAATTTAAATGTTTTTTTCCTCTTCGTTACTTTTTTCTTGTCCCCCCCCTCTTCTTTTCTTGACTTTCATCACTCGAGCTCTCTCTCACTTCTTCCTGTTTCCTCACCGCCTTCTCACTTTTTTTTTTTATCTCGCCGATAAGGTTTCCATCTAGCTGCCAGTCAACTCCGATGCCAAGCAGACACTGATAGCGCCGTGACATCTCCTGCAACCACAATTAACTAAAGTTCTGCGTCTCCTTTCAGATAAAGAATAATAATAATTTTCTTTCCGCATCCCCCCTCCCCCCTCCTTTTGTTCCTCTGTCTGAGCCACCTTGTGAATATGTGATCAGAGCGTTGGCGCACATCTAACTTTTATATCTTACAGCACAGAAACAGCTAGTCTCACTCATCTAATCTGCGTTGTTTCTCTGCGAGTCAGACATGGCTAATCTCATTTCCTAAAGTATGTGCGGTTAATTTTGTTAGCAAGAGAGAGTGCGTGTGCATGTGAGTGAGCAAATGAGGAGAAACTGTCACAGCTGCCCTACACGGGTACCATGTCATCCGTTCCAAATTAAAACACAATCACCTAATAGGAGTGTAGGGAGGGAGGCGGGATATAACAGGAGTCCTGAGAAAATGAAAAGTGATTGGATGTGAAGTTTGAATTAGGCGAAAGCAGTCCGATGTCAGACTCTATGAAGGTGACTGACTGGACTAGTGAGCGGCCGACTCTCAGTGGACCAAACACCATCCAAAGCCTGTCGATCAAATTAGTGCGATATAGGTCGGCCCCTCCCAACAGTGAGGCCGGGGGAGCAACTTGCCAGCTATTAATTACACTATAATTTCAATGGACTCACATGACATGTCCTGTTCCTCCACTTGATGCAATTTATCTGACTTTACATTTACCCTAAAAGTTGAAATCGACCATAAGAAAATAGCATTTTTAAGTTTGACTCACCTATGTAGCTTTCAGGAAAACAAACAACACATTTTCCTTGCAGCTCTGAACAACAGGAGGAGAGTTTGTGATGATACTCGACAATAAAAACTAAACCCTCTGATGTCTTTTATTTGTAAAATGATCCACACTTTGTCAAATATGTCACCTAATTATAAATGAAGATTACAGTCAGATCGACCTTATCAGACTTTTCTACCCTCTAGCTTTTGCTTCAACTTTTCTGTTAATCTGTGTTTTATGTTCATAAACGTTTGTTCATCAAAAAATCTCTCAGTAAGATTTTGATAAATACAAACAAAGAGATATCTTTGGTATGTTGAACATTATTCATTAGGCCCCGAGAGACATATTTGTTTTTTCTGCTTGTGGTCCCATTTCTGTAACACTCGCTAACCCTGTTTTTAAAGCAAAAGGTACTTAGAAAGTTACGTTACGTCCTCAAGAGCGGATGCAACCTATGGTTTATGTGAGGTTATGTTTTCATTGCTGTTTGTCTGTTAGCAGGATTACACAACAATGTGTATCTGATGCAATACAAGTACATGCAGTATGGTAATTAATTGACCAATTGACCTTGGTGGGGGTAGTTTCTAGTTTAAAAGAAGTAATGCAGTATCTTTACATTACATTACATGTCATGTTGCTGACACTTTTATCCAAAGTGACTGAGAATTAGTTGCATTCAACAACTATGAGGGGCCATTTTTTGGGGGGTTCAACATGTAATGTAATGTAATGCAGTATCTTAATTTAACACTAACCACTATGTGATACTAGGTTACTGCCTATAGCTTCACAGGGGAAAGAAATTACGACAAAAAAGGCACATCAAGCGTGAATGTCCACCATTGGATGGTCATCATAGTTGGATTGACTGTTTCCTGGGAAGAGGGCACAGAGGCTGCCTCTGAGAGAAAGAAATATACATGCTCATAGCTGTCGGCTGTGTGCTCACAGGCAGCATGGAGTGTTCAGCTCCAGTGGAAGTTGGTTTCTGAGGCTACACCGGATCAACCACCCAGTGGTTCCTCAAGTCTCCTGGGATCAAAAGCTCCAAGCTGAGGAAGAATCTCAAAGACTTGGCAAGACCAGAACAAGGAGGTTCTGGCTTTGAAGACAGGACACAGCATTGAGAAAGCCAGAAACATAGGGCTGGCTGCAGGGGGCGATAGGGAGACATCCCTGCAACTGCTCCACCCAATGCTCTGGGATTTCTGACACTGTTAGAGACCTGCAGTGATTGCTAGTGATAACTACAGAAACCAGAAGCTACACCACAAGTTTGGAGAAGTTTGACTCAATACAAAGAAATTGACAATAAGTTGCCATTGCTATTGTCGTGGATGTGTCAGTTGTCATGAAAGCCATGTTTTGGGACTGCAACCATTATAGTAAACATGCCCTAACATCCTTGATAATTAGACTTGCTGTCATTGTGTTTTATATAGATATCATGTGTTTTAATGGAAATATTCAGAAGAGAACATACTTTTGGGCACATGCTGACCCTGAACACAACTAATCATGCATCACACTTTGCCTTTCCCCCCATTTGTTCATCTATCCATTCTTTCCACAAAGCCATCATGTATCCCTTCATACATCTTCACACATCAGTGGGTGTCCAAGACGTCATGACCCCCCATTCCCATCACTCACTCTACCCCTCGTTGAGATAACAGAACAGCCAGGCCTAAACTGCCCCTCTCTTCTTCTCTCTCTTTTCCTTCTTCTCTCTCCTCTCTGTGCACATCTCCTCTTCTCATTCTCCACCTCCCTCTCGTGCTCACCCTCCACCTCCTCTCCTCCCTGTGGTCGGCGCATCCCTCTCTCCTACTCCTTCTCTTGCCCCAAGGATATCTCCCCTCCTACACGGCCTCGCCTCATCCTTCTCTCTCTCTCCATTTATTTATATCAATGAGCAAAAGTCATCCTTTCATCTTCCTCCAGATGAACAGACTCTGCTTGTGGAAGAGGACAGAAGAAAAGAGGAACGGAGTCCATAAATTCAACTGCATCAAGCCGAGGGAATATTATATAAACTCTGCCTTGTAAGAGGAGATAATTCAATGTGTTTTGGCTGGCTAGTAAAAAAGGGACTGTTTCATCCCAAACACTGCAGGCGCATATTAATGCAGAATTGGAGAAATCAAGACTTTGTTCCCGCATTCATACAATGTACTATTGTGAACAAAAAAACTTTTACCGAGTAAAGATTCACCTCAGGTTCGTACTTTGACCTTAAATCCACCAACAATGCAAAAAGAAATAATGTTATCTGTACAACACATGTCTTTATGAACAGAGAGAAAAGAAAAACAACTTGAGAAAATATGTTTTGAAGGTTTGTCAGTAAGACGGCTTCAAGTTTTCATTTTGAATTAACAGCTGAATTAGAGTGCGATTATTTCGCTGTTATTATGCACAGATGCAGTAATCATTAGACATTTTCAGCACAAAAGAGGAAGCTTGGGGATAAAATGGAAATACTTGAGTGATAAGGAGTGACTTGCATGTTGCTGCGACTGTTTTCAGATTGTGGATACATGTCATTTTAAGGGAATGATGCTAAATGGATTTCCATAAGGAAACAACCTTTTTATTATAAGGATACTATATTTAAATTATGGCGTATACTTCTGTCTTTGCCACATCAAATGGCTCACATCGGACAAAACAGAATTGACCTGAGCTGAACTACAGCTGAGCAGAAAAGCTGGTGTTCTTTGGAAGGGCCGCTCTGTAGTGAAGGGTACTTAATCCTATTTCTCCCTGCAGTCATTTCCAATTCTGATGCTGTGTACAGAGCTGAGAATCAATGTCAGTATCAAGTTCCAATCTGAGAGTGACCCACTTTCTTAATACGACATCGCACATAAACCTTGGATGTGAAGGTCTATGTCCAAATGTAAAATAATTTATCAAAACAAAACTTCAATCAGCGTCTGTTGTCTGAATGTAGCGTCTCTAATATCTAGTTTGTCATTATAGTGATCCGTTTTAATTGTATGTGTGTAATTGTAAGTATGCACACACATTAACGGATATGATAGGAGGTGTGTAGAAATATGTGTGCATGGATATGGGTATGCGCGTGTATATATGCAAATACATATCTATATACAGCATAATGCAGGTCGATTTCTCTCTCTTTCTATTGTGTTGTTTTGCCGTGCATGTGCATTTTGGCATCCTGTTGTGTGTAGCTGGGGGGGGGTGAGATGAGAGTCGGCTGAATGTTTTATTATACAGAGGAAAGCCTGAGGCACCGCAACACAAGATTAGAGACACACGGTGAACATGCAGAATGTATCAGGCATGTGCAGCAGTCATTTAGAACCAGAAAAGTCAATAATGAGTGATAACGAGAATTACAAATGAATACAACACCAGAAATACTAGAAATTAAGTTAATAATCATTCTGTTTAGAAATAATGAGATTGTTAAAGAGAGTAGACACTGTGCATGTTGAGCTGCTTTGAGACAAGCATTGCACTCCAGAGAACCTCCAGACATTATCCAGAGGGGCTGAATGTGAGAACACAAAGGTCAAAGTGAGAGCCTCCGGACTCTCTTCCGAGTTTCTCCATCAGGGCCCCTGGTAAAACAACCCAGGAAATCCTCTGAAGGATTCACTGTGAGTAAGTGGGTGCGTTGATGACATTTCAAACACCTGACGCATGAATGAAAAAAAGAGAATACAAATATCTCTGGATGAAAAAGCGTTTGTGTCATACAGAGAGCTTTTGGCCGAAGCTGGTCGATGTGATATCTGTAGTGGAAGTAATTAGTTATGTCCTGCCTGCTGCTCCACCCCTCACCTGAATGATCTTTTCTCTGTTTTTGTGAGCACATCTGAGCTGAGAATCTCCTGCTGTGTTGTTCATATGATGTCAAGTGAATTGGGTTCTGACCTTCTCCAGAGGTCATGTCTAAAAACGGCTTCAAACTAAACTAAACTCAGATACATGGGATGTCAGACATGTCATGTGATTTTAGTCCCAGCAATTAAACAACAGGTGATGATTTGGTATCTGTGTTTATCTGTACAGCGGTCTGTCTATTGTTCCCACTTCTTATATCATTTACAGGCTCTTTTGTTATTGTCATCACAGCCACAGAATAAATTAAAAGCGAGACTCATTCACCCCTGAAATGTGAGAATGAGCCAGAAGGCAGACAGGCTCAGATCTCAAGAAGGTAACACCTAAAATGAGAGAGTACTGATGCTCGGGTTGAATCCTAACCCTTTGTAGCCCACACTAATATACCATAGCTCATCTGGTATACGGGTAACTACCTGCAGGAGATGCTGAGACAACAGTTTGCAGCTGCTTGTAAAAGCACACCAGGAGAATTATTTAATTTTAAACTGAATGCACATTGTACCGATTAAGTAAGCAACACACAGCTTCATGGAGCATAACACAGTTTGGATTGTATTGCATTGTATTCCTCAGAGAAACAATGTGGTTTATCTCCACTGACGCTTGTTTGAATCAAGATAAACACAACACTGCTTTAGCCCTTTTTCTCAAGACCACACTGGTGGAATGTAACAGAGTACATTTACTTTATTACATTACTTAAGTATATTGTTCGTGTCTCTGTACTTAAGTCGATTTATTTTCAGGTAATTCCACATTTACTCTGCTATATACTGTATGACAGCAAATATTTGTACTTCCTACTTCACTATATTTTTACAAAACATTACCGTAATTAATGATGAGAGGGGAACTGGTCCGGTACAGAAGGCACAGTTAATGATATAGTAGACCATTGTACAAGAGAATAGGCTACACTCAGCAAGTGCTATAATAAGTATAATGTGCATATATTAAAGTCAATACTTAGTTTTACACAAGTAGAATGTGGTACACTTTTACTTGAGTACATATTTCTCTATTTAACAAGTAAAAAGTACTTCTTCCTCCACTCCATATACATAGTAAATTCATGTATTGATATTGTACTTTTCCAGTCTTATCGATGTGAAGTGTTGGACAGTACAAGACACATTCACCCATTCACACACTCTTTTTATCACACACTATTCACACACTGTCAGCACAGCCATCAAGGGCAAGTTGAGGTTCAGTATCTTGTCCAAGGACACTTTGACCCGCAGAGAATCGAACTACGGACCTTCTGGTTAGCATACGACCATCTCTACCTCCGGAGCTACAGCTGTCATTTGACCTGACACATATCATCCCCATACATTTTTCCCTTGCTTCTCCTTCTTTTTTTGAATCTGTTAACTCCAGTCGACCCCCGGTGTGATGTGTTTGTTGTCATCACCTTTTTCCAATTCAGTTCCATGTCTCACTGTTTAATATTTTGTTGTGATCTTTGCAGGTACACTGCAAAATGTCCCCTGCCATTATTCAGTCAAAAATGTTAAACAGTGAAACAAATCTGACAGTAAAGTGAGATTATGGTGAGACATTTTTTTGGACGAGAATTTGAGTGAATCAAATGTTTTCTCAACACAGGTGCTTTTTTCTGTCTTGTTACAAGATAATGACACACATTTCTGAAGAAAGCGCATTGGGGAGTGAGAGGAATGAACTCTCAGACTGGTGAATATGAGACTATCCCAAGTGTAACCGGAGTCTCTATTTTAAATGCTCATTCCGTCAATATGTGTATAAGTGAAGTGTTTTTAAACCAAATCCTCCAATGTGATTCTGGGAAAGTCTCTGAAGTGGCAGTTAATCTTCCAAGTTTGTTTTAGTGCACTTAAGGGGTTGCCTAAGGGGCTGTGTAAGAGAGACGGACTCCGTCAGGAGAGCTGATGTCTGACACGCATCTTCCCAATCAGCTCTCCTGCCGTGACTGACTCATCCTTTGTGATTCAAGACGGTTAAAAAAAAGAAAAAATACACTGTGACACCTGATGACTCCGTTCTCCAAAAGAAAGCTCTGCTGGGACTTCTTAGGGAATCGTGCACACATGCACACACACACACACACAAAGGCACGCACACCGGTAATAATGGAATAACAAGCTCTGTTATTGCGTCAGACTTAGATGAACGTGGAATGGGCCGGAACACCTTTAATTTTTCCATTAAGGGCGAAGCTGTGAGGGAGAGGAAGCTGCCTTGAATCAACGGCCCATGTCCAGGGAAAACCGCAGAGCTGGATGGGGGGATTGAGACAGGGGGCGAGGAAAAAGGATGATGGTGCTATTGGTTAACTGCTGGGACTGTGATTAAATCCCTCTCACTGAGATAAGTCGCTCTTTGTCAGTTTCCCTTTTGCTCTCCACACATACAGTTCAGCTCCCTGACAGTTTCCTTGTGCATCTGGGTCAGTCTCTCCACTTTTACAGCCACATCTCTTCTGTCTTCCCATCTCAAGACAAGTTTACACTCTCAACATACATTTAACCTCTCACTTTCTGCTTTCACTTCTCTTCTCTCTCGCACACGCTCTTTTCACTGGCTGAATCTCAGTCGTATTATCCCCTGAGGATCACATCAAAGCTGTATCACAGCGCCCCCCCCCCCAAATTCTACCCAAACCCCATGCCACTTCTATCTCTGTCAACTAGCTGCCGACTGTGTGTATGTGTGTGTCAAAGAAACTAGATCTAACACCTTGAATACAGATTAGACAGTTATGTCTGTACTGAATAAAGGGATGTGTTAAGGCCCTATATAAAGACCGCCTTGGAAAAAAAGAACTTTCACACTACGAAAATCAATATTTGTGGTGATTGTGGTTAAAGTCAACGGCAAGCACAGGACTGCGTTTGGATTCAATATTCTGTCAAATCGTGTCGAGAGAGAAAGTGATTCATAATGCCGCGCAGAATAAATGATTCAAAGAGCTCTCTCAAACGTGTCAGTTTTTAAATAAATGGAGAAGCGTGGAGGTGGAGGCGCATCCTTCACAGACTTCACAGGAGTCTCTTGCTTGGGAGTTTCACTTAGTAGCGTGTTCTTATTCCTTTTTCTCCCTCTCGTTGGCTTTCTCCTCTCTCCCCTCTGCCTCCCAATTTCTTCACAGCTTGTCATTTGTTCCCTAATGCCACCTTGCTCTCAGAGAGCGAGACGCATAATCACTGTGATTTTACTTTGCTTTGCTCTCACATACTTTCAGCTGGCGACGGCATAAAAAAATCTTCGCCTGAGTGTCGGGCACAAAAATACGTATTTGTACTGATGTGTGAGATGCACATACGGTACGTGTGCATGTTAATCACACACCACGCTTGGCAACATGTTGACAGTTTGTGGTCTACCTGCTTACGAGCGATGGCTAAAAATAAGATGCAAACTGGAGGAACTATTGTGTCATTAAACCAATATAGTAACATCAGTCAGCTCAGTGCATAGTCTAAAGGGAGAAATTCAAAATCATTGTCTGGGAAATTGAAAAAATGGAAAAACCATGACAATTTTCCAATTAGAAAATAGTAAATGGTGGGCAAAACACAAAATATCTATGACCTGAGGGGTGTGGATGCTCATTTCACTCCATAGTGTAGGTAAGCACTATTTTTTCCCATTTGGTCTGCGACCACTGGCTGTGTGACTGATCAGGGCTCTATGGGTGAGCAGAAAATGTTATCTAACTAGAATTACCACCCTGTGTTTGTATGCCTCTGCTAAGTGCAGGTTGTCCAGACTCATGAGGTCATTGGGACCTTTGACCTTTACCGATGAAAGCCTTTCTTTGAGACAACCTGACAAAATTTGAATAACTTCCCTAATGCTAGACTTCAGATATCATGCTCGAGAGGCCAAAAACCTGTTTTGTAAAGCAAATGTGACCTGGACCTTTGACCACCAAATTCTAATCAGTTAATCTGTGACAACAACTGAATGTTTGTATCAAATTTTTAAGAAATTCCCTCAAGTCATTCTTGTGATAGTGTGTTCACATTGGAACCTATGCACAATCATGTAATGCCTCCAGCCACTGCCTGTAGAACAATGACCAATAAGCTACATACATATCCAGATATTTTATATTGCTGTTCGGCTACATGTAGACTCGAGGTGGTGCTGTTGACCACAGTATCACATTGAGGGTTTTAACATGGAGTGAGGCGATTTGGATCTTGGGAAAGGCTAATGCCAAGCAAGAGCTGCTGCAATTACAATTCTATCCCCTAAATCTTTATTTGCAGTATATAAGTGGAATATCAGAGTTTTTTATTTTCTAAGTGTAAATTATTATGATGCCTCTTTTCCCTACACCTTTCTACTCATGCTTGTGAAATCAAAGCCACCAGACCATGGTAGGGTTGGCGTTAAAACATGTCAGTAAAATTAGTGACAACAACAACAACCATGATTTGATCTCCTGTTTGGCAGTAGTACAAAGTATCTGACTGAGATCTAAAAATGCCTGTTTAATTATTTGCTCTTGTAGATGCTATACGATTGTTCAGAACCGTGTCGGGGAGGAGATCTGTCCAAAATTTTGAATGTGAAGAAAGAATGCAACAGAATAAGATCAAATGAAAGCTGCTTTGAAGAAGAAAAAGAGAACGACTTGGAAAATATTAGTGACTTTTGCAGATTTTCTTTAAGTTGCACTCATTTTATTTTTTTACAGTGGAACAGGGAGCAAGACCAAGAAAAGACTGAAAATAGGAGTATATTAGAAGTAGATTCAGACACTAAATGTTAACTACATCCACCAAGGAGGTTATGTTTTCACCCCTGTCCTTTTCTTCATTTATTGGCGGACCCATGAATTTTGTATCATTTTCTTCAACATTGTGAGATAGCAGGATTCCCCTTGATTTTGAATGGATAATTCATGGATCTTGATGAAAAAAAGCTGACATATAAAGGTCAATGATATTCATGAGTGTGGGCGTTTCGCTGTAGATCCAAATCAGGATCTAGTGGATTTCAGTGTGGTTTCATAATGTTGGGCCTTGGTGGAGGAAGGGACTCTGATATCCATAATTCAAGTTCGCTTTGGGTCACATAACAGTTTTATGCTATCATAACTGATCAGCACCCTGACTGGTGTTGAGCTCCCTGACATGATGTCTTGACTGACCATCTAACCTTTGATGGATTTAAACACACAAGTACACACACACACACACACACACACACACAACAAGTGGACATACTCAAATACACACATGCAAATGCACAACTGCACATTCATGGATCTATCTCCTTATCATTATGAAAATCACCAAAGAGCAGCATACATCACAATAACGTGTTAATCATGCATATACATGAGATTGCCAGTGGAGTGATGACAAGATCTGTTGTACAAGTGACAACAATATCAGGAAAAGCTGCTGGCACTTCTAACGCCACTGCCTCCACCTGCAAATGAGGGAATGAGAGAATTAAAAGAGATTAGGGAAAGACAAACGCTCTCTAAAAAAGGGAGTGAGTCGCTCGTGGCCTTTAACAGAGTGACTCTGAGCTATGCTGCGATACCACTCTGTCACCTTCTGATAAGGACTGAGGGAGGCAGAGGGACAGAGACAAAGTGGAGAAGAGGGACGGGAAGAAGAATGATGAAAAGAGAGGAGGGAGGTGGTGGTGGTGGGGGCAGACAAGAAAAGGGGGAGGTAAAGGGGAGGAAGTGAGTACGTTGGAACGCCAAGTGGTATTTTACAGTTTTCAAGCACGTAAAATGACTTAGAGGAGAATGAGTCTGCTCCAACTGTCACCAGTGAAACGGACTTCTGACTTGTGTTTTATCAACCTTTCTCTCCTTGATCCACACAACTCTATGTAATCTCTGATGCCCTCGTGCCTTCACACACACAGACACACACACACACACACACACACACACACACACACACACACACACACACACCTCCTAAAGCCTTGTGGCGCTTTAGACAATCCACACAATTTCTCAGCGGTATGAAAAAAAAAAAGTTGTCTAACCTTTCGGCATCTTTTCACAGCTTATTAATATTCCTCCATTGCTAAAAGGCAAGACAGGAAAATGTCTCATTTCAATTTGGAGCGACGATGAGATGGATGTGGGGTTCCATTAAATGTGCCTCTCTCATTTCATTGCACACACACAAGTACACACTCGCACTTGTACGTACACACCTTGGCAGTGTTCCATGCTGCATTGCATGACTCAGTGATTAAAAGGATGGCACTGAATCTCAATCTGAGCACGTTCTCCTCAAACCTGACATTTCGACTCCTTGCACCTTTCTAATCCTATGCCTCTAACACAGTGCTAAGTGGCCAGTGGAATAGCTTATGTTCCGTTTTCTCATGGTGCCTCTTGTAACAGCAGGTTTTAAAGCAACTACAGTAACTTTTGAATTGTATTTTTTCATTTGAGTTTTATTTTAACTTTACTTTGTCTCAAGATCTTGTTACTGTGTCTCTGTCTTGTTCAGACCTGGTGTAAATGTCTGTCCTGAGAGTTCTGATCACAAGTGGACAGCATTAAAGATGTGTGTTCACACCTGGCATTAAAATGCATCCTGAATGTGTCTGCTGTGACAACTTGTGATAAGATCTGCAAATAAACCAATATGTCATTTCTGTTCATTAAGCCCAACTTATGTTTTAGCACAGTCTCAGTATACACACGTGTCCGATGACAATGTTTGTGTGCGTCAGTGTGTGTTTGTGTGTGTGTCTCAGTGTTGGCACAAGCAAAAGAGAGGAGCTGAATAAATGAATTAATGTGCAGCTCTGCTATGAGGAAAGATTTGACCATTTCGCGAAGCACAGCAATCAGTCATATGTGGTGGTAGCCACATATGGACACATTTGTATTCACGCAGTGAAAAGAATGGGGCCACATGCTTCCCAGACCACCTCTGAATGTGGTCTGATGTGGTCTCACATGATGTACTGAGGATGAATCACTCACAAAGATGTTAATACCAGTTCTGAATGGGTTCTTTTTCATCCCAGTAAATCTCTGCTCTGTATCCAGTATTGCTCTCATCCAACTTGAACATGTCTGGTTTTTAATTCAATTTGCAGTAAATTATTCCAAAATCTAAGAGTAACAAACTGAATAATGACCCTGAAGAAATGCTGACAGAGCTAATAGTTTTGTCAGTTAAAAGATTTATGATTGAGCTACAAAGATCACTGAAGCTTGATTATCAAAATTGATGAATTTGAGAGACAACCTTGAACTTTTTGCCTGAATCTCTCTGAGCTCATGTTTTTTACTTTTCTATCTCCTATTTCTCTCTACTCTTGAAGCAGACAGCCCCCATATCTCTGCTACATTGCTCTCACCAAGCTTGTACATTTCTGATGAGGTAAATAGTATATTTTTGATTCAAAAGTTTGACTTGCTTTTTGGGGGTGTAGCACTAAGTTATTGTTCGTAAATGTAACCATCAGGTGCTATGTGAGGAAGAGTGAGGAGATGGTGTTTGACCTGAAGGTTATCCGCAATGTATCCATCACTCAGGTCTGCTCCTATAGGTACATCAGTGTTCATATTGATGATACACTCCGCTGCAGGGTCCATGTCAAAATACTCTGCTTTGGACTTCCAACAGCTGATGCATTCTTTGTATGTAGAACCTAGGGTCTATGGAGTTTAGCAGAGGTTCAATTCAATTGAAATGTTTTTATATAGTGCCGTATCACAACATGCATCTCAAGGCATCTTCAGGTCAAGAACTTACAATATAGATATACTGTATATAGATGTCTACATGGTCCAATTCATCATGTGCTATACAGGATATGTCAGACAGACAGTCAACTACAAGACACGCACATGGCACACAACACATTAGTCACAGACAAATTCACATAACACCAAAGAACTCTACATTACATAACAGCTAAGTGTTGCATTATCACACACTAAGGTTGAAAATGATCTGTGAGCCTGATTAGTTTGGAAGCATGGCACCTTATCCCACCTACCATATTGTAGCACCTCATGCACACCTGCTCATCAACTGTCCTTTCCTTGCCACCCGGTACTCGCAATATTATAGAGATGGGCATACCAGAGAGTGTGAGAGAGAGAGAGGGAGAGATGTGCTCAGCGCATGATGTGAATTCCCCTTCGAACCTTGAATGTAAAGATGGTGTCAACCTCAAGAGACCAAACTGGGAGGTGGTTCCACAGGTAGGAGCTCTGATAGCTGAAGCCTCTACCACCCATTCTTCTTGTTGCGACTCTAAGTTCATGTCACCACCATGCAGTTTTAGAGAGCATTATAAGATATGGTATTACAGGCTGTAACATTAACTTATACAATATATCACTAATTATGTTAAAAGCCTCAACTTAATCAAAACGGCTGCAGCCCAAAGAGATCATATTATTCCAATGAGTATCCCTGCCTTGAACCTTTGTACAATTGTACATTAAAGAGCTTATAATAGTAACACTATCACAATAGATCGCTTCATTCTCTAAACGCAGCCCCACTTGTGTAGAGTCTCAGAGTAGAACAGGAGGCAGAGCCTTCAGCTACCAGGCTCCTATACTGGGGAACAAAGCTCCCACTTCAGGAGGGAGAGACCTTCTCTACAATTAAGTTTAGATTTCAACCTTTCCTCTTTGAATAACGTTCCTTAGTTATGCTGTGTTTTCTCTCTCCCGTTGGGCTTTTCCTCTCATTCTGCAGGCATCTCTGAAGGGAGTTTTTCCTCTCCATTGTTGGTTTCTCACTACAATACCTTAAGGTCTTACACTTACTGTAAAGCGCCTTAAGATAATGTATGTTGGGATTTGGTGCTATACAATTAAAACTGAAATTTATTGAAAACAACTTACTTGGAAGATTTCCTTGTGTAAATTGTCTTTAATTCATGAGAATATTTTGTTTCTAAAAGGAATCAGCTCACACCTCTCTCTATTTCTCTCTAGCCTCTTACCAAATCTATTGGTTCTTATGTCATTTTCTTGTTCTAACAATGTAAAATAATTGCCTATAGCAACACATTTGAAAGAGCACAGGCTGTTTCAGGACATCTCAGATCTCCCTAATGTTCTGAAAGGATCCCCTGGATAAATGACCTTTTTCTCTGTGCCGGGCCTGAGATCTTAGTCGCTGCCGCAGACAATCGACAGCCTCTATAACCAGACCAAAGAGCCACACAGTCTTTCACCAGCAGCACACACCGTGAACTTCTCAGGGTCACAAATGAGTCTTGATGAATACCAGCATGCTGACTGCACTGCATTAGGGTTGCTTGACCTGAAACCGGCATTCAAACTATTGACCATGGCATCCTACGTGACACTGTGAAGAGCAGGGGTTGGTGTTTATAGAACAGCTTGTGATTGTTATTTAGAGGATATATTTTCTTGTTCCCGTTATGCCTCAGGTTATAATGCTGGATCACACTGAGTGGTTAAATGTGGTGTGCCACAAGGTTAAGTTCTGGAGTCAGTTTTCTTCTCTGTTCTTGGTCATCATTCAGTGTCCTTCCATTTTCAGTGCTACAGGCTTTAACTGTCAGTAAACCTCTGAGATTAAGATAAACTGGCCTCCATACTTGACTGCTGAGCTTGGAAGGCTGAAAAATGCTGCTGCTAAGAATTCTGAAACCAAGAATCTTTAAAAATTTATTTTAATAAACAATTTGAACATCAAACTGTGTCATTATCATCATTCTATTTCAAACGTTAGAAGAATTGCAAATTAGGTCATTGTTAAATTTAGAAATCATACAAATGATTTGTGCATTATTATGTCTTGAGGTGACAAAGCTATTAGTAATGCTATTAGAGTGTGGAGATGTGATTGTAAAGAGCCCCACAAACTCTATACTGGCTGTTTGTTTTTGTTATTTGAGTTACTTAATATTTTATGACACACACACACACACACACACACACACACACACAAGGTAGTCAAAGTACAATGAACAGCTGTACGGTCGGATGAATGTATAAACAGAAGCCCTGCAGCAAACACCTTTTCATTTAAAACAGTATTGTTGAAATTATGACATACCTCAAGGCAATGTTTCGAAAAGCTGGGGGTCAGGACTTCCAGGTGGTCCCACAATAAATGTGAGTGATCACAGTAGTGGTGAAATAAAAATATTGCTTTTTGAAATACAGCTATTTTCTACCATTTCAGGCCTGTAATATTCAAAGTGAACAATCTCAGATGGAATGATCGCTCACTCTGACTGATGACGTACAAATTCGGTCGCCACACAGTCTAAAAGCTCTGATATGGAAAAACAATAAGAAAAGGCTTCATTTGAGGGAGACCCTAATAATACTTGGAATAAGCAATAATTGAATTAAGACATGGAGTATTATAATCTCAATCGCATTATGTAGATAGGTATACACCTAAGTTCTATTGGAGATTTCAGAGCATTCTGCGACATTAACATAGGGCAGGTACCAACTGCTTAACGGCACAATCTCTGGGTGTAAAGAAGATGGAAAGTAAAAAGGAGTTTTGCATTATGAGAAAGAAAACACCCCAAATGGTACAAGGTAGCATCGTACATTATATTGGTGTTTATAATAATGTCAAACGCAATGACATAGTGGATGTAATGATGCTACTAGCAGCTCACGTAAACATTGTAATCAAAATAATGTGATATTCTGAAAAAGGTCAATAGTAGAAATATTGGTGTCTGTGTAAACAAAGTCAGTGTCATGACTTGTCACAATGAAGCCTCAAGCCAAAACCCTCACTCTGCACAGTCTATCACTCAAGTACATGCATACACTCCCTCTCCCTCTCTCTCTCTCTCACACACACACACACACACACACACACACTTCAGGTCAGGTTCAGACTTCAGGTTTGACACAGCAGTCTGAATACCAGCTGTCATCACTTCCTCTTGTCTTGCTGTTCCAGTCTCTTTTACACTGTCCCCCCACACCCTGTCACTCTTTGTATCCTCTTCAAACACCTGCACCCCTATTCCTTGTATCTGCCACTTTCTCTCACCTCTCTGAGTGTGAGGCAGGAGCCGACATTCTTTTAGTGTGTTGTTCATTGACATTTCAACATCCTAGTTGTGTAAATGTCGAATCCACACAAATCCGTTAACAAGATCCTGTTGTCAGCTAAAAAAGTTTATATTGCCTTGATGATAGGAAATTGAATTTTTCTTAACTTGACCTCATTTAAACACATGTACAGGAAACTGTTGTCAGTGATGATGAGACATAAACAAAAGGAAGGTTTTCAGGTACTGCAGGTCGGCACTGTCGCAAAAGCTTAATGCTTTAAATTAAGAGCATGAACAACATACAGAACAACACCAAGACCAAGCAATAGAAAGTGGCTGTTTGTGAGAACCCAGCAGTACAACAGAACAACAGAAAGCTCTTTGTCTGTTCAACAGATAAAATTCACCCTTATTTTTCATACAGAACATAGTCTGGACAAGCAGATAGCATATCATCCGTACCATCTGCTGCATCGCTGCACAAAAGCAATGAGGTGTGATAGCTTATTTTGCCTTTTCACCTCAAGAGTTTCATCCAATGAACACCTTCATTAACTGCACAGGAGACATCAATTTTTGGGCTGTAAAAATAAGTTTACTGCTCAATAGATATAAACAGAATTGATGATCCCTGGAGTGGAATCTCAGTTAAAAATCACAAGGCCTATTGTCCATAATGTTTAACGATGAGGTAAAAGAAGTCTAAGGTCATCCCAAACCTCAGTTGCAATTCCATACTTCATGTTGACAGTGTCATCAGATCTGAGTAAGTGCTACTGGACAGTGGTGCTTTATCTGTTGGGTTAAAGCAGAAACTAGCATGTTTCATCACTTGTTGAGTGCAGCTCTGCTCTGTTTGCTTGTTCTATTACAGATATATCTTGTTTGTAACCAAAAGTCCAAATTTCTGCAGCAGCATGATGAAAATTCTGGGGCTGCACATTTGTCTGGGCAGACGGGCAGAAATGGAGATGACCTCAATGACGTGATCATTCACAACCACTTGCTGATTAGGTCTTTTTGGTCAAAACATAGCCTTTGCTGATTTGTCAGGCTCTAATCACATGACAGCCTTCCAGAAGCACACCACAAGCGTTGCTAACACTGTTGTCTTTGCTAACAGCTGTTGTGAAGTTAAATTCAGTATTTTACAATGATACAACTGCTGACATGTGTAATAGACAAGCTATTAAGGTTTTCACCCTTTTATGTTATGATTTGGTTCTTAAAATTGAAGTGAACTGAATACCTTTTATTATAATTCATTCCTCATTTTGCCATGGATTTTTGTGTGTAGCACTGTGTAACCTTGTTTGAATAAGTGCTATACAAGTAAAGTCATTATTTTTATTTGAGCAATCTGTGTACACCTGCACACTCATGCCTTCCTGTTTACATCAGCACCTGCATCCCTAGTGTAAGTGGTCACATGATATACATTGAAGACATTAAAACCGATACAGAGCCAAAATGCAGAGTGAGAGTGACACATGGGGGAAGAAGTTTAAAATAAATCAGAGGCAAAGACACAAAGAGGGGAAAAAAAGAACCAAACAGAAGAGAATCCAAATACACAACATCCAAACACATGGAAACTGCTAGACTACAACACAAGTGCAAAATTACAAAATTTCTTTTCAAAATGGACAAACTCAAAGTATTCCAAAGTTCAACAGAGGTGGCAGAATCTATGTACGATGTACGATCTCTTCAAATGTTACGTGCAACCTGCTATGGCACAGCAAAACAATCTTCACCAAAGAGAAATTGTTGTTATAAGACAACAAAAACATCTTTTGAATAACTTGCATGAACTTTAATTCTATCAGTGAATGACAAGGCTAAGGAGCAAGCAACTTTGCTAATTGATTGATTGATATAATGAAGAACTTTATGCAGGTAAACAACAGTAAAAAGAAAACAGAGAGAGGTTCTGAGGTCCGCTGCGACCGTCTGGCACTAGTCTGGTGGCTGAATAACAAATTAATGGCTAGTTCGCCAGCAGCATTTCACTAACTAGCCCTCTGAGTGTCATGACGTCATCAGACTTCAAGCCTCAGGCCCTGCTTAGACCTGGTATTAACATTCGTCTTTGCTGATCGGGTCACAAGAGGACAGCTCTGAGGATGTCAGTTCACACCTAGCTTTGCAGCACATATACCTAATTTCTGCTCTCAAAGACTAAGTGTTGCTTTTTCGACAGTCTGAGTTTACAGATGTGTCAGATGTAAATGTGTTTGTGTGCGTGTCAGTGTGTTGATGTAAGAGGGAGAGAGAGAGACAGAAGGGGCTTCATCCATATTATGTTTTCACTCATGTACACTGGTGTTAAGAGGATGCATGTGCCACTGTAGACAGGAAGTCTTTGGATGGCTAGTAGTAAAAAAAGCAAGGCTACAAATGCAGATTGCTTAAATAATAAACCTTCTTCAATGCATTCAAGCAGTTGCATCATGGTAAAATGCAGCCGCAGAGTTTTCACATTACAACAGGGCCAGCAGCTTTGGCAAACTTCTTTGTTTTAGCGACTCTAAAACTCTGGAGTAGTGTGGACTACAGGCATTAAGTATTAGAGCTGATGCGTTTTCAAACATGAACATACTTGTATGCGGATGTAGCCAGAGAGCGAGGGACAGGAGTGGCTGAATGAATCAATGTGCTGCATACAGCTCTACAATGAAATGTGTCTGTCAGTGTTAATATTGTGGTGATGGACAAAATATATAAATTCATGGGAAACGGAAAAATATTTTCAGTTCATATGACAATATACAGTAGCTTCAGGTCAGTAATCAGATTTCAATCTTGGGTTACAGCGTCTTGGCGTTTTCACACCTTGTGTCAAATGCGTCATTGGATCACCCAAAACGGATGTTAATACAAGGTGTGAACACAGCTGGAGTCATTCAAGTCATTTCTATATGAAGGTACTGGACTTGCTTGAGGTTCCTGCAGACATTTCACCTGTTATCCAGTCAATTAGCAGGAAGTCCAGGGTATATAGCCTTTTGTGCAGACATCAACAGTAGCTGAGGTAACTGACCCACACAGCCATCGTGTGAGTCGTTACGGTGACAAATGCTAATGACTCATGCAGCAGAGCAAATGCCGACATTAACGTCTGTCTCAGGTGATCAGGGCACAAGTGGACATATCTACATACAGGCGTAAATTCACCCAAAAGGCATTGAGGATGCATTTGAGATTTAATCACATATGGCTACAGTTTTCTAGCAGTGTGAGAACAAATATAATCTGGGCCACACCGCCTACTCAGTTGACATCCTTTGACCCGTGGCAGTTTCATAAGAAACTGAAAATATTGTTATACTTCTCAGTGTTTCACATACATTGATTTAGTTGTGGCGGCCTGACACAATATTGAGACTGACTGCAACACAAGCTATTGATTTTCCATTTGTTTTACTATTTCAAATGAGAAAAGTGTAGAGCTCACAGAGCCCCCGAGATCTCCCATTTCCTCGGTCCACTTGTGACCGGATAACCTGAGACTGCTTTTGATCAGTAAACATTGGTGAAAACTGTAGAGTGTTGGATGGATAATTCATATGTAGAGTCTCAAAGGTTGAATTCGATTGAAACAAATCTGAGTGTAAAATATTTATTCCAAACATGACTTAAGACAAAAGTTTGATCTGTTCCAAATGCCCCCACTGAAAACGCACAATAAAGCCTAAAACAGAGTCAAGTGGGATAACAGCAAAAACTTAAGTTATCATGCCGGGCATGAATGGTGTGACACTCAGTGTTTGATGTTGTGCACATGTAAAATGATGGGAAAAGAAACAGTTGTGTGAAGAATTAAAAGAGAGCTTTTGTCCTGTGTCGTGTGTTTTTATTCCTCATGTTCCAAATCAACAAAGTTCAAAATGTGGATACTTTCTCATATTTGCATCTACTTCACGAATGGATGACATAAAGTTGCTAAGAGTGAATGATTGAAGCAGACCTGGAGTTTTCCTGCTCTCGAGTGGGTTTCCTCAAGGCCCAGAAAGAAGCATGTTAAGTGGGCTGGAGAGTCGATCTATCTACTGAGTGTGTTTTATGCATTGAGTCTGAAAAATCCAAAAGTATGTGCATGAAAAATATTCATACTCATGTTTGATTAAGCTGAAGCTGCTGATGATACTTGAGAAAAGAAATCAACTGCTATTGAGAATTATAACCATACATTGATTAAATGACATTTAAACCAAGCTTTAAACTTAGATCTTTTCTATCTTTTCTGCCTTCACACAATGGCTTGCTGGGATAGTTGTCCGTCCCCGTATGAGTCACAACCCTGACCAGGTTTCAGGACTATAATGTTTATTGACTCACCCAACCTTATTAAATCCAACTTTACTTGGATGTTTTTATTCAGTGATATACAGTTTGACTGTATGCTCCCACGTTCCCTATGATGTGTTGCGCTTTCTGTTTTATTTTCTCAGTCTGTGTTATCTGTCAATCACATGCTTACTCTTTACCCAAACCCTGATTCATTTATTGATAATCCGTTCTCTGTCTGTGAGTTAGTCTCCAACTCGCCTCTCCTTCACACCCTCCAGCTTCCTCTCTCAGACACTCTGGTGCTTCGAATGCTTCTCTTTCTCTTGAGTTCCGTGAGGACAAACTTGAGATCCCAAAGTGGTGAGGAGCAGCCCGATAATTGTTGGGTTTATATGCTGCATCATGAGGGAACAAGCCAGAGCAGTGCAGCAGAAGAGGAGATGGTGGTAATATAACTGCCTGGTGATTAAGTACACTTTTGTTTTTGTGAGGAAAGTGTACTAGGGTATCTTAATTTGATATTAGGTGTGCATGTTCATGCACTGTGACAGTGCATTAGAGGGAGGTTTTAGACGTGAATGTTAATTTGGGTCAGAACCCTGCTAGGCAATTAAGGGTTGTGTACACAGGAGAAAACTGCAAATTAAATAGCATAAATAACACACACAAAAAGACACACACTTGTGTGTATAAGCCCATGCACACTAAGACACACCCTGAGGAAAAACACCAGGGATGCGAAACCTTTCACATCTCAGCATGAGTGTGACTCTGTTTACGTATCGATGAACACACTAGGCCACACATACTGTGGTGCTTGACTTGCCACCCGCATGGAAACACACACACACACACACGCTTGTGTACTGACTGAACCATGACTCCGACAGTAACCACACATTATAACTGCAGGAAATCGGTGTCGATCTGTGATTGTGTGTGTGTGTGTGTGTCTCTGTTTGTTGTAGAAGTAAACTTATGCCGACAATTGACTGTTTGCTACAACATACCCCCCATTAGCCCTTGTTGCTATGTTTGTAAAACTTCCCATGATGTATGCAGTTTGAATTGCAAATGATTTACAACTCAAAATTATTGATTTCAAAAAAGGAGCTATAGATAATGACACTAATGTTTGCACCACAAGGTTGTTGAGAAAACTCTGGTTTACTTTTTTTTATGCTTTAAGTTGACTTGTTTTGAAATGAAAATTATTATTATTAATAATAATTACACCACCCTCCATACCCTCTATATAATAACTTTAAATAATAATAATTAGCCCACCCTCCATACCCTCTATATAGAGGCCTACCATGCTGACTGCTTAGCAATCATTGGACAATCACGGATCAGGGAAGGGGTTTAGCTAGCAATGAACTGCATGAAAGATGCAAACAAAACATCAATAAACAAACTAAACAGGCAGAGAGAGAGAGTCAGCATGAACGAGTCAGCCTCAGAAAGTAAACAGGTAAATGAATGAGGGAGCAAACGTCTGACTAATGAAGTGAGTGATTGAGCAGGTAAGTGACTAACGTTTCTGACTGATTAAGTCATCGAGCACGTTAGCCTGGAAAGCAGTTGAGGCTTTTTGTATGTTAATGTGCAGGAGAGGGAAGTTAGAAAAGACTGTGGCATGAAAAGAAATGAGAAGCCGAACAGCTATGACAAAAGGTGGGAGCCAGGCGGAGGAGGTTGAAGGGATGGATGAAGAGAGTGGGTGATTGGATGAATCTGTGGGGGAGCGGAGGAAGAAGGGAGAGAATCACTGGAGTGAGAGAGGGGAGTGAGGGTGGCTGTGGAAGCTGGTGGTAATCAAAGGGCAGTGATGGGTGGTCAAGCTGTGCGTTTATGTGAGTGTGTGTGTATGTGTGATCCCCGTCGTGTTCAACACTGTGTGACAGACCAATGCCGAGTTCCTCTGCCCTCAGAGTGTGTATCTCTGTGCACGGCCGTGTGTGTATGGTGGTTGAATGCATCTGTGGAGCCTTTTTTCTTCTCTCCTGCTGATTTGCTTGCTGCCTCTACCAATTGAGTTTTGTACCTGCCAGTGAGCAAAGAGGTATAAAGTTTGAATCAAACCCCACCTAACATTTTTAATAGAATGTGTAACTATGAAATAACAACCAATAAATACACACAAACAAGAGGTGCAACCGTCTCCCCTGCCTCCTTTACAAATTAATACAGCTAGGTAATGACAAGGATAATGTGAAAGAATTGCAAATTGACTGGATAATCAAGACAAGATCTAGTCGGGATTTAGACAATATCTAGGATTTGAAGGGTTTTTAGGCTTTTTTAATTATTTAGAATAAATACCTTTTATTGCCAGGATTTCTTGCAAGAATCAACCTACTAATTCCACCAACATCCGTCTGTCTGTATGTGGAACACGTATCTCACAAACAATTAATATAATCAGCTTCGCACTTTGTATGTGTGTCAAATTTGGTTTTATTTGGACATGGAATAGGTTCAATATTTGACCAGTGCTCTGTAGCAGTCAGTGGGGGCTTGTCAGCGTCAGTCTTCAGGACAAGTTGAACATGTCTTCCTCTACGTCCTCTGACAAACTACAGCAGTGGTCGTCAACTGGAACAAACTGTGGGCCAAAGTCATCGCCACATCATTTTAATTCTTTGATACTTTTCGTTTTCTATATCGGAATGACACAGACATTTAAGGGTGCTGAACATAATTCATAGACTCACTTCCTGACTGACAATTTGACTTCAAAGTAAAGGCATGATTGTTTTTGGTTCTTGTAATGCTTTGTATTGAGCAGAATTAAAGCTTTGATTTTGAAAAGCTCTGAACTTGGGTCTAAAGATTTTGTAGGTTGCTTAACAGACCTCTGAAATGACACCTAAATCATTGAAATGTGTATATATATATATATATATATATATATATATAAACCACACACGTGAACATTGATAGAGCAAATTCAGTTTCACTTTATGAAATAAACTGACTATAACATCTGCAGATGAACCAGGCAGGATGAACACAACATTTCACTCTGCACCACAGACTGTTTATAAAAAGCTCTGCACACAATGTCCAGCACACAAACTATCGAAAAGTGTAAGGATATGTTGGAACTGTTTGAGGAGGACTCAATAAGGAATAATTCTGATGTTTACAATTCTGATGTTTAGAAAGGGCATCTATGTTTATGTAAAGACCCATTCATATTCGTAAAGTATGTAGCAATATTTATAGTATTACCAAACTATATAGGCTTTCATTGTAAATTAACTCCTGCTGTGCTCTTTATCTGTTCTCTAAACTGCTTACTGAGTGATAAAATGGGAAGGTCCCTGGAATATTAATTAACCTGTGTTTCTCTGTGGCTGTTTGATAAACTGTGTGTGTGTGTGGGGGGGGGGGGGGGGGGGGGTGTACATGTCTTTACTGTAACTGCTCTCAGTTAAGCATTTTCATCAAATCCCTCGATAAGAGCTTTGTAGTGATTAGACATTCATTTAAAGAATCACACCAGCCATCATGCATTTTGTTATGCATATGTGTATTTTCTTTGCTTCTGGCATGCCAGTGATTTTCATTTACTACAGTAAGAAACTTGACGATGATGGTGTCAGTTGAGCCTATACTTGCATTTCTTTTGTTGCCAGAGTCACATTATTAATTGTGAATATATATCGTTAAAAGCCCGGATTGATTTGATTCTTCTTGCGTGTTAAATAACTCACGAGAAACATCGACACCTTAGAACTGATGGTCAGGTGCTGCAATCAATGGAAAACTAATAGTTGGCTGCAGGCAAAGAAAATGCATTTTAAAAGTGTAAATAAAAAAAGATGACTTTCACTACTGTATATTACGTGACATTTGCCACGCCATTCTGGAGTTATTTTCATGTAGGCTATCCATTTCCATGCCCTCATTAAAACAGCTCATTTAAACATTCAAAACTGGAGAAAGGTAACTAAAGCTCTCTCTCTATGTCTCAGTGTGTTTCCTTTCTTTTGGTTCTCTGTCAGCTCACTGTCTTCTGACTGGCTAAGCTTTGAGATCACCTTTCTGTGATCATTGTACTTACTACTGTGTGTGGGCGAGTGAGGGAGGGATAGATACAAGGAGAGAGAAAGCAAATTTTCTTGTCTGTGTGGTTACCCTCTCTTTCTTTTTTTGCCTCTGCTCTGCTTTGATTTCTCCCCCTCTTTCTTTATCTCTGTCCTTCTCCATTTTTTTTCTCACTAACCCTCATCAGATACAAAAACTTCTCAATGTGTGTGCTCGCAAACTAGCTTCCCAGTGTCATGGGAAGCTGAGACAAAGACACACACCAACAGAGCCCAGTGTGAGTTCAGCCATGGTTCACGGATAGTCCCTACAGTGGATTAGTGTCCCTGTGTGTGTTGTGTGTTTCTGTAAACTCATTTGTGTGTATTCATTAGCTTAACATGTACACACATGCATGCACACAGACAAACATCCCTCCAGTTCTACCACACTTAAACACAGTAAGTACAAGTACCATCCACTTCCCTTGTTGACATTTGCTATTAGTTTAAATGCCAACATAAACATCTCTATTCCTTTTTATAGACACATTCTCGCACACGGGCACATGCACACATGCACACGCCTGTGCACACCCACAGACAAACCATTACTGTGCTACTTTACATTCAAATCTTACCTTGGCTGTGCTAGTGATTAAATTCCTCGTCTCAGAGGAGAGCAGATGCTATTGTTTGCTCCCTTTGGGTGCCATGAACAGAATGAGACTTGAGATCCCCATTCTGGCTCAAGCGCCTCGCAGTTGCACTGAATCTATGAGCACTGACATGTAGTGGGATGAAACTAGAGGGTAATATATTGTTGCCATTACCCCAAGGCCTGCCAGCTTAACCTCTCTCATAGATCTCCCAGCAGAATCTCACAGATGTAGTGCTCAGACTTAAAGCTTTTCCCCTCCGAGTTGACTTTTGTGGGCACGGCCCCATGACTATGTGTCTCTCATCTGTTATATTCCAGCCTTTTCACATATGTATGAGCATGTGGAAGTTATCTGTCCTGTGTTATGAGTAAAACTATATTTTTTCCTCCCCCCTAGAATCACATATGCGTTGCAGTGCTTACACTGACCAACCGGTGGCACTGCAGCTCTGTGTTTTCCCTGAGTTGGGAGCTGTCTGAGGTGCTGAATGCAAATCTCCCTGATCTGCTGTTGCAAAGGGAGAGAGGGAGAAGAGAGGAGAGAATGGATGGGATTGAGGGAATGTAAACAAGAAGAAAAGGATGAGAGGAAAAGAGACAAGGGAGGGTAGGATTTAAATGCAGAACAAGGAGGAAGGCACTATTTAGAAGAGGGGGAAATTAATGGCTGAAGATGAAAGAGAGAAATGACAGGAGTGGGGGCAATAGGAAGGAGAGGAAAGGATTAAAAAAGAACAGGGGTGATCATAGTACAAAGAAAGTGAAGGCGAAAATGCATAAATGAAGGGAGGTATGAAGAGAAACTGCAGAGTTTAAGACAAGATCTGAATGGAAAAGAGCAATAAATCAGACAGATCACAAAGGAGGGAAGAAAAGAGGAGGGAGAGAGGTAAAGAGAAAGGGAGGGATTATGCCATGCTTGCCATTTCAATACAACAGAAGGTGGGTTAAACAGAAAACAGGCTCACCCTGCAGGCATTTAGTGAGGCTTTTATTGGTTGAATGAAGAAGAGTGGTGGACACGGAGGGAGGGTGACCAAACGGATGGAAAGATATGGGGAGAAAGGAAATGGAGGAGAAAGAAAATGATGAAGACTTAAAAGTGCAGATTAGGATGCAGATGATGAGGTGAGAAAATTGAAACAATGGATGAGATGAATTAGAGAAACAAAGAATGACAGGAAAACAGAAAATGGAAAACAAAAGGACAGAAACAAAAGGACAGAAACAATAATTGGAATGTAATGAGTATGTATGTGTGTAAGAATGCATGCGTCTGTGTGTGTGTGTGTGTGTGTTACAGCAACAACAGTGTTTATGTGAACTAGAGGGGAGAGCAGAGAAACAGACGTCGACAGATTGAGCTACGAGGGGTGGAAGACATTAAGTGTGTCGTGTCCGTCTGTGCAAGTGTGTGTGTGTGTGTGTGTGTGTGTGTGCTGATGATCTCTGATGCAGTAGCAGCAGCAGTACAGTATGCATGACACAGATAGCAGGATTTATGCTCTCCACAAGACAGATGGTGACAGGGGAAGCCTCTGCTTCCCTCCATTCCCCCCGTTGTGGCTGTTCCCGCCCAATCTCCAGCTCACCGACCCTCTCCTCCAGCCCTTCGGTGTATATTTGCTTTACCTCGTCATACGCTGACAATGGTCTAGTAATGGGATCGTCAAATGTCTCTATCATCTACAGCCGCTCGGTCTCCACAGGCCATTCGGTCAAGGAAAAAGCCCCACCATAGTTGACCCTTAGTGGGGCGGTGATGTGTCTCGGCTTGTTTCAAGTCCTCTTAGCGCTTCATGTGATGTGAAGGAGGATCAGTGGAACTTCAAATACATACATAATGTATGTTTCTTTATTTCTAACTTCTGAGGGAATATCTTCTTGTAAGCATAATCATTTTAGGAGTCTGTCTCTTTCTTCTTATATTACATTGATGTACTCTGTAAAGGTTAAATTTACATTATGGTGCATGCCTCACTTGATTTTTAGCGAGAGGACCAAAACACATGGCTGTGTGGCAGTTATTCACTGTAATAGACCCAGTGCCTCTGCCTGCCAGCACTAGTAAATAAGTGACCACATCTTTTCTATGGATACTTTTGGAGTTCAGTGTACTGGGTCTACAGTGGTAAAAACTGCTACTAGAGAGTAGCCACGATCAATACTCTCACTCTGACAGTGGCGAAAGCTCTTTTACCTTCTCCTACCTACAGTATGTATAAAAAAATCACCTGCCAGTAATGAAACAGCAGTTGTAAGTCGGCATGCAGGGATGCTGCTAGGGATTTCAGGCCCCACCGCACCACCCGTCTGTACGGGCAGCTGATACCATCATTGAATAGAATTGTACCCCACTCTAATTATAACAAACAGAAGAATAAAATGTGCATTAGATCTTCTTAAATGCTTCAAATTATCCAGAATGTAATGGATACTTTAGCTTGTTTCAACCCTAACCCTAACCCTAACCCTAATATTATGTATTGTAATACTCACATAATCATAATGTGGGTAAGTGTGTTTCAATTAATTTCATTTAACAGTATTTAATCTTTAAAAATACCTTACACTCACCCCTGCAATTGTCAACTAACCCGTGATTCTACAAAATGCTGCTCACCTCCTTCAGTTGCGAGTAGGGCTGGTTTATTGGTCGGGGTTTCGGGGACGGGGGAGACTGGGCTGCTGAGCCTGTTGGGCCTGGCACCAGAAGGAGGCAGGGACAAGTGATTTAGTATGAACATCTTGTTTAACATTTTCCTGCATTGATTAAAGGTGGTTAAAAACAATGTGTAACACTCAGTGAAGTGAGTCTTTCTGCCTGTCTTTCTTTTAAGATATCAAGTAGCACATGTTGGAAGAGTAAAAGCAGCTTATTTCACTACTGACTAGGCAAATGGGTTAATTTACATCACAAACAGAACACACCTACCTTTCCTTGAGAACAACTGGGAGACATATTGTCACCTTATTGTTCTCTATCTTGTTTTTTTTTTCCATCCTGCCATTCTTGGAAACCAGTTTTTTCTTCAGGAGGCTGAGACATGATGTTCCACCGGCGCTCCTCACTGATAATTGTGACTTGCAAAGTGTTCATTACCTTGAGATGTATTCTGAGTGTGTGAAGACATCGCAGTAAGAAGAAGCTCTATGCATCAGTGCCTCTCTATATATCTTCATATCAGATCTCTCTGTGGAGGGGAAACCAGTGCCAACATCAAGGGCCGACCCCCCACTTCATAATCTCCCTGCATGATACGTACTGGATTCAGCGAGCTTGCTGGGGAATTGGAGACCTACAGTATGTGCTGCAGATGAGACCAAGGACAAGATGACAAGGAAAAGATGATTTTGTTTTTTGTGTTTGGGACAAAATTTTCCTCTTCCTTCCGGGAGCTTATTTTACAGACAACATGGTCTTATGTCTATCAACTAAACATGCAAACTCCTTATCCCTTGATTAATTATTGTTCTGGTAGACACCAATACCATTAATGATGTTGTAAGCCAAGCCCAGTTGACACGTGAAACCAATCTCCAGCAGAAGGATTGGTGTAGTTTCTCAATAGTTATATATAACAGAATGGCACTAAAGTGCATACCTTATCCAAGGTGTTTAAGTGTGTGTACAGACTTGTACACACTCATAAATATCAGTTCCCTGACAATGCCTTTAAAAAAAATCAAGATCGATTAATCAATCCCTGGGAAATCAGTGAAAATGTCTCGCAATGTTACACAAAGTGATCCTGGATCAGCACCTGCAGCCAAATAAAAAAATATTTTCTTGTACCACATCCTTCCGGGTTTCGTGCTCATCCGTCAAGTAGTTTTTGCATAATCTGGCTTACAAACAAACCAAACAAAAAACAGACAGGAGTTAAAACATAACCTCTTTGGTGTGGTAATGATGGCATCACATGAAGAACCCATCCCTTTATGACTGAGGAGGTCCATTCTTTTTGACCTGTTTACATTCCTGTTATATAAATATATAAATATACCCTCAACACCTCTGGTTTGTTTGCATCAGAAACTTTTATATGTACATGAATGTAAAGCTAACAGGACTTAATATAAACCTGTTTTATGGAATTTGAAATACATTGGGATCTGTGACTTAAGAAAATGAATTGAATATATCTACTGTTGTGTTTTCCTTCCTCCCTTATCTATTTGACTGGTTCATTTGGCCCCTGTCCATTCGTGTCTGTTTGGTATTCTGTTTCCTCTCTAATCCTACTGCAAAAAGGACCGTTTTACACAACCTCTTCAAGGTGGTAATGTTGGGCCTTTCTCCAGCCTTGCTATTCAGTAAAAAGGGTTTGAATACGGAACAGCAGGGATTGTTGTTCCGCCTTTGCACTGGCAGCAGAGATCGTCAAAGAGCCGAAACAACATCTGCAAGTAAGGGCAGGCTGAGTGGTGGGACAGGCGCCACCGCTGCTGTGTTCCATTTTACACCTCCGGAACGCCGGCATGCTCTCTAAAATCGCATGGGGTTGGCAAAAAGCTGTCTTCGTTTGGTTGAGTACAAACAAGCAGAGGTGGCATAATGTGGGGACCACTTAAAAGCATTATGGCGGGATGTCTGTGTTAAAGGGGCTTCAGTCTCAGCCTACCTTGGGGAGGCATTGATCTCACAACTAGAGGCTGAGTTGAGTTATTCTGCCACACAGCGTGGGAGAGTTCAAAGGAGGACCAGTTGCATATTGAGGCAAATTTTATGTGCATCTCAATGCCCCTTGCATGTTTTCTGTATTTGAATAAAAGGGAGTCAGACAAGATGATTTTTCTCACCCTGCAAAATTTGAGGAGAGGATTCAGTGTTGAGCTTTGGAAATGAAAAGTGCACAAAGAATTAAACTAGAGGGATGAAGATGGACATTTCAGCTCACCTGAGAGAGTGTAAAACTTCTGCTCATTCTTTACAGTTAATCGGAAAATGTCAACATTTTGGAATGTTTCAACAGGTTGTCGCTTACTTCTTTCTTTTTGTCTCTGCTATGATGAACTCAGCACAGGGTAATGGATGTCATGGTGCACCATTTTCCAAGCTTAACTTGACCGCATGCTGAGTTAACTGTACTGCTCTGCTCCCTCCATTGTCACAGCTGTGTTATTAGAGATATACAACACAGCATTAGAGGCTTGCTTAAAACAAAACACCACCAGTGTTAGTGTGTGTGTTTATTTATTTAGGCATAAATGCACAAATGTTTCTGTATTAGCAGGTAGAAAGAAAAAATGGAAAAACGTAAGTGAGACTAATTGGGGAGCAAAACTGAATTGATGTATTTTGCAAAAAAAAAAAGGAAACTTCATTGAACCAGAAACACAGCTCACAGAAAAGCCCTGAATTCACAACATGAGGTCGTGTGAAGTCTGTTCTCTAACTATGGCAAGCACTGCCATATGAATATTAATATATGCCACATTCACTGAGCATTAGAGTTGTTTTCAAGTCTCAATCCCAACTCCTTCATTGGTAAATGGTGAGTGTTTATATCTTGATGACAATGCAAAGCACTCTAGAACAGTTTTTGGTCATACACCCATTCAAACACAGAGCAGCACTTTGAAAACACCACAGCCATCAGTTCAGTATCTTGCCCAAACACACGGAATGGGGAAGACCGGGCTCTTTTTTAAATAACCATGAGTAAGGAAGGCCATGTGAAGCCAGAGCAGCATATTAATCATCAGTAATAAAATTCAGTCATGGGTCGATTGATTCACATTCCTATGGCTTTAATAAAATGAAATTTTAACTATTAGAAATAAATAAGTCCTTGTCCTTAACTGGCACCACTTTATCTTTAAGCATAGAGAACTTTATCAATATCTGAAAAACCTGATAAAGCTGTTTCTTCAACCCCATCCTAACTAGGCTGCTCAAGGAACTAACCTAGTCAGCACCTTACGTTAGCGATGAAATCAATTCTGATATAATAAATGTCAGTGTGTTTAATTGCAGCGTCGTCTGTTCACAGCTCTCTGTTGTCCTGACGAACTGGAACTCATCACAACTCAGCATGTGTGCATCTGTGCAGGTGATAGCGTGTGGCCTTAGCCTTTGATCGGCAGAGAACGACTTGGTTTTCATTTCGGGGCATAGCAGCTCCACTGCAGAGCAGCAGCAGACACGCTGCCTGTGTGAGCAGCAGACAACTGCAACTGTGGTGAGAGAGAATCATTGATACTATGGAATTCTAGTTGTGGTATAAAGTTTTGGGGCAAGCTATGCTAATGAAGGCAACACAGTGTAATGCATGCCGATCAATAAAGTTAATGATGATTATCTGCGGTCCCAGTTCGGACTCTTCTAAAACTCAGGATCCAAAGAATGCAGTAAAAACTGTCAACCTTCACAAGTCAGTACTATATAGTTCCCATTCTTTTTTCCACATTTTCAATAGTCACTTCATAACATGCATGTTAAAGACAAATGACTGACTTTGCTTTACATGGCCTTTAAGCTGCTTGGCCCTAAACACCACATCAACACATTCTAATGATGCCTACACTCGATTACCCTGCCCTGGCCTTCAGCACCACTGTGACCAAAGGCTTAAATTATCATCAAAGTGAGCGACAGACAGCAAAGAAAAATATCAGCCGAGGACAAGAAATCAAAAAGTTAATGATTAGCTGGTGAGCACAATGCATGGAGGATTTAGCAGCTGTCAAACCAGATATATTTTTCATCAGTTGGTGGAGACTAAAAATGCGGAAACCTTGAAAGGCAAGTGAAGTGTAATTTTTTCCCAGGTTCATTTAAAAAAATTTCACCTGCTGTCCTGATTTATTTCAGGATTTGTGTATTTTTGTTATGATAGCCATTCTGTACACAAAAGGCTAATATTCACCTCTCAGGACTATGGGATAATTTGAATTTCTTCATAGGTACGTATGTTGATCAAGTTATGTAACATTCCCTGTCTTTCTTTTTCTTGAAATGTATTTTAAATGGCAGAGGCTTTCTACCAGAGAAGATTCAAGAGGTCAAGTGAGACAGTCTAAAGAGAGGCACAGTCCATATACAGAGTGCAAATAGGTCCAGGAGACTGGGTTTGAAACTTCTTTTAATCTATTCTGTTCTATCTATTGACTTGTTTAACTTAGTTAACATCAATTACTTTCTGAATGTTTAGCCTCTCTGGCAGAAAGCCTTTACGGATTCAAACACATTTCAGGGCAAAAGAACATCATGACTGCTGTGTTACATAGCTCATGCACAAAACGATACAATGAATAAACACTTTGAGGTCAAACCTTTAAGTCACTTACTGAATTAACCTCTGGAACACCCATCCCCAACCCAACTTCCCTATTTACTTTGTGAACACTCAAGTATACACAGTTTTGGTGAATTAAGTTGTGTTCAATGTCCACTGTTAAGGTTAAAAGACCCCCATGCAAGCACAAACACACACACACACACACACACACACACACACACACGGTATTATCTCACTGTTCTTATAGTAGAGCACAGAAGATATATTAGTCTGTTTCACTTCACACCTACACACACTTTCACACTAGCTCTGTTGTCTTTTTTTTATCTTGTAATGCTGTGTGTAGATGTGAGTGCGTCTCTGTGTATTCATACCTACATTGTGACAATATTGTTTCATTATCAGGCAGGCGAGGCCCGTAATTTCCCTTGAACAAGGTCATATCCTGTCTGTGGAGAAACAGGAAACAAAGGCAATGCTCGGCAGGATGAGACATGGATCCCACTGTCGCAGATCACCAATGCCATACCTTCTAAGTAGAGCTGGTCCCCCTCCTCTCTTTAGTGCTCATGAGTGTACACATGCTTGAATGCATAATGCATGCAAAGTCAAGATCTTCCTCACAGACACACTGTTTTGCCTCGCTGTGACAGATAAAGCTGAGATGTGGTTTTGTGCGTCTCTGTGTGCATGCGGCGCCCACGGCACCTGTCAATCACCGCTGTTGTTTTTGAATGAGCTTCACTGGGAGATGAGGGCCCTATTTGATTTGATCGCTGAGGGGAAGCATACGGCCTGTATCACTGTATCACACACACAGAGGGGAGAGAAAGTTGCTATTCATGCAATACGTCAGAACCCCTTGAATGCACACACACTGGCAGCATGCAAAAAGACTGACAAAGACCCAGGCAGACACAAAGAAACAGACACATACACTCCGTGCACATGTGCCGGAGCAGTTCTATTACAGCAATGCTCCAGTGCATTTAAATGAACACCCTCCAACCTCATCAATTTGGCAAGGAGGAAGAAAGAGAGAAGGATCCACCTGAAAGAGAATAAAGAAGGAAAGAAAGGGAGACGAGAGTGACAGACAGAGGAAGTATGTGTCTGGTCAGAGGGCTGGAAGCTTGTCTCCTGCTGTAGAGAAAGTGCAGACAGCGTGTGGGCTAGCTTGGCCTGCTAACCTTAGAGTGCTAGTAATTGGCACTTAGCATTAAATAGCCCCTCTCCCTTTGGGATATTAAGACTCTCAGAGAAAAGAAAGAGCTTGCGAGCTTCAAGAGACTAAAAAAAGAGTTAATCGCACATGCAAATATCAGCTCCTCAGAAATGTACAGAGGATTGTCGATATGATTTCAAACTAAGTGTTGATTTACCATATATATATATATATATATGAATATATTATCTTATTTCCAAGACAATCAACACGTTTTTATAAATTTAACACCCTAGTAGATTTTCATACACTTTCATGCATGAAAATCATGCAAACTGTAAAACAGAGTTGAGGTGTACACTAAATGTGCAGTAGCTGAAGAGTATATGGCTAATGTGATTTCTGTTTGGTCCCTTAGGGGTATAATAACATTGTAGTATTATCAACTTATAAAGATGGAGAGGAAAAATTTGTTTATGCCGACCTGAAGAAGTTATATGAACATCATTTCTTTTTTTCTGCTCTCAATAACCAAGGGAAATGTCTGAGCAGAGCAGTGTAGCTTCACTTATTCTATGGTTGATATTGGATCAACTTACCAAAATTGTATTCATTTATTTGTATTAGCACCTGAATGCTACAGGAAAGAAAGAAAGAAAGGTTATTTCATTAAGACCTATTGAATATTAAAATCAGAGCACATAGGGTACAGTAGGGAAGGTTTACCAAAAAAACTATGATCCAACACTTGTAAATGACAAGACCCTGCTCCTCTGTCTCCACCCACAGCTTGAAATGTAATTTAGAAGAATCCAACACTCCTGTTTGGAATCCACCAATCAGGTGCCCGGACCAGGTGGCGCTGATGCTAACAGTTGCCTGTCATGTGCTTCAGTAATCTTTGTGTTTTACTGCTCTGTTCCTTCAACGTGATTGGTAGAAACTTAGAAACCACTTTGTGCGCAGCACTTCGTCTTCGTCCCTTATGTTGGACTGGGGACAGACTGGATGATACAGTCGCTACGACCTCTTTAGGAATAAAGTGGTATTGCAAGGTGTGAGGGGCCATGTCTTGGAGGTTAGCTTGCTTCCTTCAGTAGATACCTCTGAAATAATAATACAATACACAGATGTTTTTAACAAAAATACAAAACTACTGTTATGTCTTTACATTCGATCAATTAGCAATGTTTGAAACAAAATTACATGAAGCACCTTTAATGATCCTCTGTAGACAATGTTTGCAGCACTTTTTATATTTATTGGTCTGTTGTTACTATCACTATAACTGAGCCATTGTGTTTGAAATTCATGGACTCCACTGGGAGGAATCCAAAATGGTCATATTTATCACATTTTTGTCAAAATATCGTCCGTTTGGCCAAATTCACAGCCTATCACAAGAGCACATTGTTTGTCAAATCGTTCTCTCGCAGAGAGTGGACCCCGTCTGCATAATCAAGCTCATAGATCATTACCATGTGTGCCATATTTAATTCCTGCCAATTCCCCCCAATTAACGCAGGATTTCCTATGCATGACCAGTTTTATCCTCATTTGGAAGTGCGGTGCATATCATATAAGCTGCCCATAGTTAATTTGGACTTGAATCTAGTTTGCACCTGTATTTGCTTTTGCCATTGGAGTTGTCATTGCCGGTCCACACTGCATATTCATAGTAAAAAATCCCATGCTCCATTTATGACTAGTGGACACTTTCTGCTACTGAGACAGCAATTAACTGAAAACTTTCTGCCATTGGAGTCGCAGTGCAAGCGCATAATTGACTCCCATTAATTGCAGGTGCTACTGCGACCGTATACAATTATTACTGTGTGCGCACACACACACACACACACACACACACACACACACACACACACACAGTCCCCATCAGCAAATATATTTCTGTATGACAGACAGTGAAGGCTGAATTAGGATTTTAAGAAGATGAAAACCTCTGTGCAAAACTCATTAAAAATAGTTAACAACTGACATCACTTTATTAAACATGTGCTTACAGTGTAGGTATGCACACACGCACACACACGCACACAGCACCACTCCAGGGACTTAATTATTGCCACATACCAGCAGAAAGAAGCTGCCTTATATTATTAACATAGCTTCATTTTCCTTTTAATATTCAAGAAAATCTTATTAAAGGGAAAGTCCTCCTTTACTGAAAACATATCTCCTGATTAAATAAAAATATCTTTGTTCCTCCACTGTCAGAGTGAGATGATGAGGGAGAGCTGTTGTAATGATGAGGCACCAGGTTTAGCCTTTGAAGAAAAGACATAAATATTAACCAGCCTCACCTCACCCTCCACCCTGACCTTTTATTCTACCATGACACCTTTCACCTATGATGCCTTTCTCCCCATTTCTTTCATTTCTACTTTTTTGGTGTTCACTTGTTGTCTATCCCGGGTCATTAGATCATATCCGTTTGCCTGAACTCGTCTCCCCGATAATAAAATATTGGTTTTGTTTCATAATGCCACATTTCAGCAAAATAATGCAGTGTTTTGTTCTTGACAGGGATGATAAGCAGCCAGTGTGGGTTTGAATCCAGTTTTCAACTGAAGCCTCTTTTATCTGGTTTTAAATTTTCACCACTTCCCCTACACCCTTACACTTCTACCACCCACACCATTCAGCTTGGTTGTACTGCTGTGCCACTGGACATTAATATAGTGTGGACTTTTACACTGGCGTAACAAATGCAGCCATAGATCTGAAGAGATCCTTCAAACTCCCCCTGCCTCACGACTGAACCATGATGACAGGCCTTGCAACAGGGACACACTCTTTCTTATGTACCAAAGACAACTGAATACGTAATGAAATTCCATTCATCTTGATACATATCTGGATCTTATGATTTGCATGTTATTTTACTCAACATCTCACTTGTCATGTCACATAAAATGGATACCCTGTCCAGCGCACAAAAACCCTGCAGGAAACAGAACATTATATCTTATTCATGCGTGTATTATGTATTATTTACATCATATAGCATGTTAAATAACAGTAGGACTTTGTACTCCTGCCACTAATTTTTACTGATACCAACATTATTTATACAGTGGAATTAAAGTGTTTGTTGTCCACACACTGCTTTTCCTTAAAAGATTTCTATGACAAAGTTTCTTTGCATGAGTTACAGGAGATAAGTACATCCAGCCTGTCTGCACGCACACACACACACACCCAAATCACCCCCTAATTTCTGTAAAACCCTTTAAGTGAAAAGAATCCCGACTTTCAAGGCTACTCATTCCTCTGAGTCAAATGAAAGAAAGAGGGGTTTTCTTGTTGAAATATGCTTCAAGACATATCTTACCATAGACAGGCTTCTGTGACCTGGACTTATTGAACAGCTTGGCAGCAGTGCAGACATATACCTCTCTAAAAGTTTTAAGGAAGCCTTGTCCTATAACAGCTTGAAAAGGCCAAAGGCAGTGATGGGGGCTCACGGCTGTCGATCAATATGCCAAACTGTAACTTCTCTCCCATCAAGGTTTCAAGCTAATATTACCTGGAGCAGGCTGATACCAAGCTCCTGATGGCCAAGCTAGCTGACACTCCACACACAACAAGGATGAGGTGAAGGGCTTGATAGAGAACAGGAAGAAGGAGGGTTGGAAGGAAATATACAAGAAAGGTTATAGATGTATCCAAATGTCATTGCTGAAACCATTGACTGTATATTAAGATTGATGACATGACGGCTACCAAAAAGTGATGCAGAGTGTCTTGATCGCCCCCTGGTGGCTGGTTCAATTAATAATCTGCTTCGCGTCCTCCAAAATAGTTCTCAAAGATGTTTTTTGTCATTTCCGGTAGTTCTTATCACACTGATGTTCACCTATGTTCACATGTTTTTGTTTCTAACTAGTTTCATTTCATTGATGCTTTACAAGTGGGCTGACACGTCATGACTGACAGCTGAGTCTGGCACCACAGAAGTTTCATAACCATACACACTGCAGGTCTGTGTTTGTCATAAGCTTAACGTAATGAATACAACTACCTGCTTAAATTGTCACACAAGCCAAATGTTTAGATGAGACTGCACACAGCTGCACTAACCCTAACCCATCAATTCTGATGTTGGTTATTTACAACATGTCACAGAGGTTTGTTGACTAGAGCTACAAATGTTTGGCCAAAGTTAAATTTACCTTAGACTTTTAAAAACACCTTGAAGTCATCTGAGTTTAGAGCCTCTGTACAACTGTCAGCTTCTAAAAAATGATTTGCAGAGCTTCAGAGGGGAGCTCGATATTGAGGGATGTATATATGGTGGAGTTTCTTTCCACCTTGAGGATCTGTCCACTTGAGCAAAAGTAGCACAGCGTACCGGTGTAGTGGAGGGAAAAGCTAGAGAGAGAGATATGACATAATCCAAACTGAGATTGGTTGCTGTGTGATATCTTGTTTCTAAGCTCCACAGACTTAATCAATAGCAGCCAGTGAGGAAGGGGGGAGCTCCCACTGACAGAGATAGGTGTATATGTGTGTGTATGTGAATGAAATGTTGAGGCTAATGAGAAAAGCTTTAAGACGTCTTCCCAGCTCTTCCTCTTGGGCTCATGGACACATGATCTGCCTTCATACTACTCTTCTCAGCTGTCCAAAACTACAATGAACTCAATATCGGTCTTTTGCAGAGTGCTTACTGTGTTTTTACCTTTCATAACCAGGCTGTTGTCTGTATACCTACATGTAACAATGAAAGAAACTGACATTGCAGTGTCTAAAAGGAGCTGTACAATACTGCAGCTTAACCCCAAATTGGAATGACGCTGAGTTCTTCAAAAAAGGTAAAAAGATAAAACTGTGATGACCTCAATCAAAAATGCTTTATTCAACAACACAGAATCACTTTATGCTCGGACAGTATCTCTCTACGTTTTCCAGTGGGAGGCACTGAAAACTCATCCAGCTAAAATGAGGAAAAATAAAAAAAATTAAGTAATAAAAGGAATTTAGAAGGAAAAAGATGCATCTGCACTTTAATCTTCAAAGGCATTTGTGTTATTGTAAAAAAAAATATAACACCACTACAAAAGATATGTCTGTTACACACTGGACAGTTCCAACTGCAAGGTAATTACACTTTCTATTATTAAATTTGAATGTGTGTGGGATGGGAAGGAAATGTGAAAAATGGCCATTTGCACATGCAATGGGCTGCACGGTGTGGAAATGAACTTGATAGCTGCTTAGGGGGTTCATGCCTATGGGCAGCACTGAGAAGTAATGGTTACACCGTTTAGTGACGGCTACAGTAGCTACGTTTACATGCCAGTTAATGTGCTACAGCTGGTAAGCCAATTAGCAAGATTAAATAACCTGCAAACTCATATTAGCATGAGTGCACTTTTCCCTAATGGACATTTAGTTAGCAGCTAAGTTAGCAAGCTTAGGTGCCAAAACACATGTCCATGCTTGGAGATGCAAAGGAGACATTAGCTAGAAAGCATCATAGTTAAGTCTGCTCAATATATTTCAGGCTGGTGTCTGGCTCTCAGTGTTACTGACGGTCAGTAATAAAATAAGGACAGCAAGGGCTTTATGCAACTGCATTGTAAATTGAAATGATTTGATTGGCTCTGTGTAAGGAAGTTGTCTTCCTGTGCAGACAGAAAAACCATTGAATGTTAAATGCACAGACAGGGGACAGCGTCATCAAAAAAAAGCAAAGCAATGAAAGGACAGTTTATGTAATTTCTCAAGCAGATCTGTTTGCTGCTGCAGAATAAAAGATGCAACCTAATTCCATTTGGAAATGAGTAATACCTGAATAAACCTCTGGAACATTTCTCAGCACACTGAGGAGGCAGAATGACTTTGGTCTTCATATGGTCAGCAGAGTTGGTAATGCAGAGCATGCAAACAAATACAGAGGAATAAATAAAGCAGGTAGTCAAAGGCTGTTTCTGAAATCATCCACAAATACTCAGTTTACCGTTTTGTAGAGTTGTCCTAATGTTTAGTGAAAATGTTCATACCATATAGGCCTATAGTGGACTCATTGTATCCCACAATGCATTGTGAAAAGTAGCATACAACCTATGGTCACTAACGGAGCAAAAGTACAGCTCAACCTGTCATAGTGTCAGTTGTGGCAGTGTAATATATAATAGGCGCATCACAACTCTGGTAAACATGTATATTTCTACATTTGAACATGGTCATTCAATGTGCTTTTTCACCTAAGAATATTACTACTGAGTGTAAAATAAATATTGAACATTTATTATGGGATTTTCCACCAGCTGACGTTGTTATTGAATGTCATAATCCTGCGTCAATGATGTAATTACCAGTGCAGAGAAGTGTCCGAAAGTGTGTTTTCTTTTGCAGATGAGCTCACTAGTCCTCTACATAGAAGTCTCTTTATAGGGAGCAAGGGACAGTAAATGAGTGGGTGATTTCGTACACAGCCAAAGGACCAGAATATGTGCTGGAACACCTGAGAATGTTTCTTTCCTGAATATATACTGTATATCTAGGCTAACAGCAGCAAATGGCGGACCATAATATGGTCCAGAGGCCGTTCTGACAGTGGATGAAGACACCAGCAGGGTGCCAGACCAGCGTCACTGCAGGAGACATTAAGTAGACATTAGTATTGACGACCCGATTACCAGCAGCTGCGACTGCTGCTCTGTGCCAGCTACAGCCATGTGCCCGCTTAGTCAGATGCACCACACTGCTGCTACAATGACCATCTCCACTGGTCGCATCTCACAGGTGCTCCATGGGGTTGAGGCTGTGTTGATTTTCGTCAAAGACAATTATCACGAAAAACATTTTTCTTTCTATTAAAAATATAAAACCATATCTATAAGTTAATCACGATAAATCTTGGACACAAAACAAGCCTATTTTTGGTCAGAAAGGAACATGAATTCCCTTCAGCCTTGAGCATCAGTATTAAGTAAATCTGCCCAGTTCTGTCTCATGTCTTGTCAACTCATATGAAAGCACAGATTGCCAGACTTGTTTAAAAGCTGACAGATGCTACTAATTGGCATTCCACCAAAACAAGCATTTGCTATGCAATTAAGTATAGCTGCATTTACTTCAGCAAGCACAGGCAGCAGAGTGGGTTTCAGTGCTGTTACAGGGCTCATTATTCAAAACCTTGATATCTGATTAAAAAGTGGAAAGGTAAAACAGGAGATGAGCTCCAGACCACAACACAGGTCACACTCAGCGTCAGATCACAGCTTAATATATATGTGTAGGCCACAATGTCAGATCAGGAGGATACCAGTGATGCTTATCCTATATGTGCACATAAATATATTCTTATAGATTTATTTTTCCCAGAAGAACTCTGCACCACTGAATAGGACAAGTGATTGAGAAGATCATGGCTTAAAGTGAATTTTAGAAAACCTAACCTAACGTCTGGTGGTTGCAGACCATACAATCCCTTTCGATGTAGAAGTCGGATCTTGATGTCGATCTCCTGCGTTATGATGGTGGTCAGCCTTCCAGGACGGGGATCAGCTTCCCGGCTATCTCTGCCTCATTTGACTTCAACTGCCCAATTCTTCACCATGCTGCAAGAAGGGGCGCACTCTCAAAGTTTTGCCACCAGGTTCTCACCCACCGTCTTGAGTGATAAGGGCTTGGGCCGAGGTATCAGAGAACTGCATATTCTGTAGCAGAGAACTGCATATGCTGACTTGCAAAGTTAAATAACCCAAAATATAAAGTATCACAATAGGTAATAACTTCATAATCACTCAAAGAGTTGAACTCCATGTGAATATAACGAGAGCTGTTTAAATCATCTCCTTCTTGAGCTTCAATATTATCCATCTCCCCTCATAGGTTTCTGGTCTTCACCAATATAACACGTGTCACAAAGCGTTAGGACTAGGTGACATCATGAATCAATGTTATTATAGGTTTTGGTTTTTCCCAATATATTACATTACAATAATCATATGCCAAATGTATACTGAGAGATTTTTTGAGTAGTCATCCCTTCTGTCCATATTTGGCACTTTGTATTGCAACTATACAATAAGAAATGGAAAAACACTGTGTGCTTCTTGCTAGTACTTCATAGCATTTGGACAAAATAAGCAACTAGCAGATGAACATGATGAAACCTTAAGCTAGTAAAGAGCAACATAGTTCTCTAAGGATCTGGTGGAGAGCAAATTATTTGTAGAAGGAGAGTGAACCTTGGATTTCTACAGGTTAAGAATCTAAAAGCATGACTAATGAATGCTCTGAATCTGCCAGATGAAGGTGATCTTAATGTTATGCTTACAACTGTTTTTGCACAGATCAGGAGCTGCAGATCTGTTGTTATATTATGATTGCAATACTACCAATATGGAAAAGTGGGAGAATTACCGGGATAAATTCATCTCTCTGTTTTTCATTATGATAAAATCCAAATGTGCCATTTAAAGTCCTTTACCATGTGATGTTTACCTTAGTTTCTTTGCCTACATATACATATGTAGTCCCATTCTGAACTATTGGAAAAGGTAGATCGGTTGCTTTGGTTTTGATGTGCCCTTGGGATATTTGAGTTTAAGATCAAAGATGAGACGAGGGACCCTTCTCCCTTCATGTGAAATTCATGCTTTCTTTAGTTAAGGTCCAGTGACTGACGTGTAATGTCAAAAAACGTCCACCTTCTCCCCTTGATGAAGTCCTGTGTTGAGTTGGCAGTGTGTTTTGGGTCATTGTCTCCCACTTGATTATTTCAGATGTATGTCTCTGTACATTTGCAGACAAAATGTTTCTGTACACGTCTGAATTTGTTCTGCTGCTGACACTGACTAACATCACCCATAAAGATCCAAACTCCTTTGCATTTCTGCAAACTCTTCTTGTACCATGATACCTTCACCTCTGCCCTGTGGAGGTTGGTAGTGATGTCACTGACTCACAATGCTTCTGCTGTTGTTTGTCCTTGTAGCAAACTTTGATGTCAGCTGCTGTTTTTTTATTCTATTATTTAAAAGTTTTCACTGATGAAAACCATGACAAAAACCCAGAGTAGACACTCTGAGCTATTTCATTTTTAAACTATCAGTCTGACAAGGACAACAAGAACCACCACAGTCACAATCCAATACTTTTAGTCATTTAAAAAACAGGTGGTTTAAAATAAACAGACACAATTCTGAACTTTTGACTCATTCATCTTTTGATTTTCTACAGTGGGCAACAAAAACAAAGGAATTGTCTTTGCCATTCTAAAACTTTGAGAGGGGACAGTGTATCTGCATTTGTATAATTAGGACTATATCCAGTTAAGATTCGCATTTCTCCCTCATATAAAGTATATTTATTACCTGGATGTCAAATGCCAGTGCAATAACTCGGATAACAACATGAGGCTCTATTATGCTCTACTGTGGTAAAAAGTGAAAGCAAGCAAAAGGAAGGAAGTGGAAGAGTTGCTGCCTGGCCCTCAGGTCCTGTGAAGAGTACACTGTGTCCTTTCAAGGATGTGGCCCCTGAATGGAGATGGAGCCTTTGTCTCCCTAGTGCACAATTGCACAAAGGGAAACAGGCACTTGAATCTATACATAGCAAGGGAGGACACACAAACTGCCAGTGTCAATAAAAGACACACAAACACACTGAATAATGTGGGATGTGGATGTGTCATTTTACAACATAATTTCACAGCTCTTTGTCTGGCCTCTCAATCTGTCACACACACACTTTAATGTACATTGTTGCTTTTACAGATACAGTTTATTTATTTACTGTCTTTCTCTGGCCTTCTAGCTTGAAAAAAATAAGTCTCTGTGTGTGTGTGTGTGTGCTGTTCATCATGTGAACTGGAGAAAAAATAGTGAATGCATCAACACATAACAGCTCTGTAGCTCTAGATTATGTTTCCATGCTCTTGTGGCCAAATCTTCACAAACCATCAAGACAGGCTGTGGTGGTGAACTGCACAAACCCTTTTCTTTCACTCCTTTACAGTCAACTTGCTGTAAGTCTAACGTCCTTTTTTTAACCACTGTTTTCTTATGTGTTTCCCTTGTCCCCCAAACTACCCTTTCCTCTGTTCTGTCACTTTTCCTCCACGCTGCTGCATTTTGCAAATTTACCCCCATTCAAATCTCTCTCGTCACGTTTGGCAACTCCACAAAAACTCCCCGACTGAGTGTGCCTCTCCACACGAATCAACATGTTTTAGCCCCCTGTTGTTTAGTAGGAGGACACCACATTAGTTTCACAGACTTAATGGTTTGATCATATGTAAATGTGTCATCGGGTGTGGTGCGGTATTCTATCACATGTAAAAGGAACATTTTTCAGGACATTATCTGCACAAACTTTTTTTTCATCCAGCGTATTTTCTTTCAACCTTAAAAGAATCCTTGAATTTTATTTGAGAGCGGAGAAGGAAGTACCTTTAATATTTTTGAAAGGAAACGTGATCTTCTTCTTTATCCTTGAGCAGGATAGGTTTCCTTTCATTTTTTTCTACCATTTCTCTTCCTCCTCCGCAGCCATGGGCTTATTATAAAAGCTCTTGTTACTTCTTTCTGATCCTCTACTTTTTATTCCTTATTGTGCCTTAGCCTTTCTCTTTTCCTGAGGTAAAAGTCACCAAACTTTGTGAACAGCATGTTATTTTTTTAATTCTTTCATTCAATGCTGAAAACTAGTTTTGTTTTGTTTTTATCATTATTACCAATTTTCATTGATCATTTTCAAAAAAGAAGTAATCTCATTACTCATTACTTTACTTTTATATTACTGTATAAAGTGTATCATCTCTTAAATTTTACCATAGTTTATCTGACAGATGGCATTTAGCAGCATTTACCATGCATAGTCAAACACAAGTCTCTTTATTTGTGTAACTGTTGCACAACCAGTTTTTCTTATTTTTTTAGAGCTGAAAAAGAAACTACCATGCTCTGGTCCCATTCGATTTCATGTACATGCTGTGGCTAAGTCCTTCAAACAGCTGGAAGCAGTCCATAGTTATCCCAGTGATCAAAACCAATCACCCCAAGGTTTTCAATGATTTTAGGCCAGTTGCACTGACTTCCCTAGGTTTGAAGTCCTTTGAAAAACTGCTGATTAAAGGATTTCTTGTCAACACTGAGCACCTGCTTGACCCATTACACAGCTGAGCAAGGGGTAGAAGATGCCAGTACCATTCTTATAAATCTTCTTCTTAAACATTTTGAAGGTAACAAAAATCTTGCTGCTATTTGTGGATTTCTCATTTGGTCTTAACATGATCCAACCTGACATTTTAATAGATAAGCTAATTAAGAACGTTGGTCTAGATTTTAATATCGTGGGCTGGATCCTTGACAAATAGAACCCAGAAAGTGAGGGTGAACGGATACATGTCAGCGGCATTGTCATCATCTACAGGGCTTCCTCAGGCCTGTGTCCTTTCACCTCTCCTCTTTATCCTGTATATACATATAACAATTTCATCGTAACATTTGCTGATGACTCTGTGTCAGTCTCCTCCATGCTGATGAGAACAGCCATGGTCCTATTGTGGATGAATATGTACATTGGTTTGACAATGCATTTTTACTACTAAATGTGACGACCAAGGACATGAGTATTGATTTTTGGCGTCACCCCTCAAATTTCAGAGTACTATCATCAAGGGACAGGTGGTAGACTCTGTAGAGAACTCCAAGTACCTTGGAATGATTATTGATAATAACTCAGTTTGGCAACGCTTGTTCTGCCAACATAAATTATCTAATTTTCACGTTGACTAGTTCCTCATGATTCTGTTCTACAGATTTTATATCAAGTCTGTTTTGATTGTTTCTTTAATCTGTTGGAAACCTGAGCAACAAAGCCAATAACTCACAAACCAATATAATGAAAGTGAGCAGTAAAATCATAGGAGCTCATGTATGTTATCTGACCTGTTTAAAAGACAGGTAGGAGGGAAGGCTAATACCATCTTATCCAACAGCTCCAATCCCCTGCATGCATTTTGCCTTCCGGCTCTCTAATCAGACCCCCCCCCGTTAAGACAAACAGGTACAAGCACTCGTTCATCCCCTCAGCCATCTCTCTTTAAACATAGGATGGGGGAAGAGTTAGTGTGACCAAGGCTAACCACTTGGCTGAGTGTGCAGTGTGGTGATGTTTTTAATGACATGAGACAATACAAGAGTCCATCTGGATCTTATATGGTCGTAACAGTGATGATGTCAACAATGATGTCTCTGATGACTATATCCCTAATGATGGCTGTTTGTATTACGGATAGCAAGAAGCTGATCCCTCATTACATAACATTTAGCTGACACTTTCATCCAAAGCAACTTACAATAAGTGCGTCAACCATGAGGGAACAAACCCAGAACAACAAGAATCAAGTAAGTACAATTTGCTTAAAAAACAAAAAAAACTACAAGTGCTACAATATAAGTGTCATATAAGTGCAACTAAATATTTTTTGTTTTTTTCACGGTACGCATGTGCTAGTGTTTTGAAACAGATGGGGCAGCCACTGGTAACCAGGGAAGGGAGCGGAGGAGCAGTGTGGTGTGGTGTGAGTGAACTTAAGTAAGTTCAAGACCAGTCAGTTCTGCTGCTGCATTCTGGATGAGCTGCAGAGGTCAGATAGCACTAGCAGGTAGAACAGCCAGGAGGGAGTTGCAGTAGTCGAGTTATTGTACTACATGCCCATGTTCTTTAATGTTATATGTTTTGTGTTATGTGTTGTACCCCTTGCTGTAAACACAAATTGCCTTTGGGGACAAATACAATTGAAAGTTTAGGTTTGAAATAACCATAAAGGTGGATCTGACTGCTTTGCCATGTTGAGGGTTTGACACTCCTCACTCTCTTGGTTACTAGGTCTCTAACCTGTCCCCAAACCAGCCGTCCCTCAGCTCATCAGCCAAGCAATACTTAAACCCTGTTCTTCATTCATCTTGGCCAGATTATTGGCTCACCCACTTTTTCTCTTTGTTGGTTTTCATTAAAGGGATAGTTCACCCAAAATAAAATTTCACTCATTATCTACTTACCTCGATGCCGATAGAGGGGTGGGTGAAAAACTAACCTTAGTTTCTCTGTACCTCTGTATATTGTTTGAATTCAAAGCACATTTCTAATGAAATGTTCTGTGTAGTGCAAGCATCAGTTTAAAAGCAATGTAATAGCCAAAATCCAACCATAGCTGTGCTTTACTCTGCTGTGTTGCTGGTAAATGCACAGTGATGGCATTAATCCAAAAAGCTTACAAAGAAAAAATAGTAAAAGAACAGTGTAATAGCACTGCATTTTTTCTTGATTTTGTACTATCATATCTGGGAGACATAGTATGAGCAGCACATTAGAAGAGCTTCTTCAGTTCTCCTTCAAGGTCTACACATGAGGCGTTCAGGCACAGTACTGAGTGTAGGTCGAACACCATTGGCAGTGCTCAGAGACCAACAATCGCTGAAACTATAACTCTAAACAGATAAAAATAGACTTTAAATGTACAAACAATATTTTGAGTGTGCCTGTCCTTGAGGGACATGTAAAATGGGCAACTAAAAAATCCAGATGCAAATACATAAAATGCTTCCCACGTAGAAACACAGCAAGATTGCAAAGTTTTATATAACTCTCATGTCGGCACTGCACATATGTAGCCATTAGCAGCTGATGGTTATGGTGTGGAATAGTTATACTGGACGAAATCTGCAAAAAATTTAATAAAATCGCACTACTTCCTTGTGTCTCATGTGTTTGAAAACAACCTGTAGAAATTATGATTTGTTGGTTTTTTGTGCACGACTATTTTCAGACTAGTAGCCATCACCGAGTAGTTCTCCCTCAGCAGTGGAGGAAGTATTCAAACATCTTAAGTAAGAGTGCAAATATGAGTGCAAATATGAGACAAAAATCCTGATGCTTAGCTTTAGGCATGTTGTTGTAGAGTCCAATGTTATGCTGCCCGGGTGTGTTGCCAGATTTAAATGTTATGTTAACTCAACATGTGTGGTGATGTTTATATGGCCTGTAAGCAGGGCAGTGTTCTTGATTCAGTCTGGCAGGTACTGACTGAATAAGAACCAGTGCTGGATTTTGGTAGTTAATTAGTTGGTACTAGTTAAATCCCACCACTGGTTACCATGAAGTTAGCAGACTACATGTGTAGTCTGCAGAGAGTTATTATGAGACTTGCAGCTTGTTCCAATGAGCTGGTCTGGCATAATTCTGAAATTGCCAGTTTAAATGGCTTCAATTAGACAAGACAGTGTACCGTTCCCATAGCAACGACTCCCATTCTAAGTGCGGCTTTACTTGACTGTTTCTAACTAAACATTTTGCAGCATCTTAAAATATGAATCAAGAGTTACCTACAGCTGCAGTTATAACATTGATGGATTGTTAAAAACATAAAAAAAACTGAATTTGAAGCTGCCAATGGATGTGACAAGTCTCAAGTTCATGCAGGGTTCTTGCAAATTTATACCATGAAGGTAAGACAGGAGCGCTCCCCCCTTTTGTCAGTTTTTGTGGATTTGCAGGAGCAGTTCTGTCGTTTAGAGAAGTTGGTGTCACCTCTAATAAGCAGAGAAAACACCAACTATGGAGAAAGTATTTCACCCGGGGAACCACTGACGATAACTCATCTAGGTGATAGGGCGGTAACAGCCCATAGATACTGAGAAAAATATACTCTAGATAACTACATCCTGTATGATATATCCCATTACACTGGGGAGGGAGGATTAGGCCCAGAATTTCCCCACTCATGTTAAATGACTGACAGAATAAAGTACCCAGCTGACCATAACACCATAACAATACTCTGTTATTCATACTTTTCCATCATCATCGTCATTCTGTATATTCTGTATTCTGTATTAATAATACATTTAATGAAAGAATAAGGCAGTAACCTGCATTTTCATAAGTTTGTTTAATTACACCTATTTCACCTTTGCATCATCCATAAACATGGATACACAGTGTTATCTTTGTTTGAAGAGGCCTATACTTTTAATATAAATATAGATACATACATCATCATTTATATACATATATGCACATATATTTTCTCTATAATGTAGTCCAATTTAGTGTAAAAATGTGGCCTCCAAATGATTAATCAGTACATTTACTATTAGAAATTCATCACCCTCCTACAAAAACCTAGCCTAACTCTTCAAAGTTGGACATTGCTCTTGTTGCACACGTTGTTCCTGACACCTGCAGTGCTACTTTCTGTGTCCTGACAGATTATTCTTTCAAGGTTTGTCCTGCTCTGTCCATAGGCCATAGGCCATTCATCATCTCCCAAGAATGAAAACATATACTTTCAGTTGAGACATGTTTCTTTCAGTGAAGTTTTAGTCACAGGGAAATTATCGGACATAAATTTAAATGGACTTTGCATCACGGGTTACATCACTATCATATGATTGCATTGTTGGAATTCAAACCAACATGGGGATGTAGAGTAAGAAATGGTGCGTGATGGGGTAGACTAGAGCTTTGAATGGCCTGGTCTTTGATTGCATGATGAATCTAAGTTAACATTTTCAAATTAGTGTTCTAGCGGTTAATTTTTAGTCCCTCTCAACTTGTCCTCTTAATACCTCCATAGGCCTGAAACAGAGGCCTGACACAAGAACAGTGCCTTTTTAATTACATCTAGCAATGATAGTGAAATTTAAATCAATATTGTTGATGGTCATTATCAAATAATGATCCAGTAATTCTGTATTCTTTTTTATTATTCATAAATACAGGCAAGAGTGGTGGAGAATGCATTTGGCATCATGTCAAACCACTGGTGTGTCTTCCTAATGAGCATTCACCTGCCACCCTAGGGTGTGAACAAAATAGTCCTGGCTTGCTGTGCCATGCATAATATTCTGTGTGAGGAATGTCAGGGAGATCTATGTACGTCCTTGAGACCCAGGGTAATCCACATCAGCCTGGTATAGCATTCAAGTAGTGGAACAATTGATACTGTTTTTGTTATATATTATAAACTCTATTTTTACAAGTTTGGTTTATAGTTGAATACTATATAACTCAAATACACTAACTGTGGTTGATATCTAAACAAGAAATGTAGCTCTTTCTGACCTTAGGTCTTCCTCAGCCAACACTGCGAAGAACCACCGATGCAATTGAATAGGCAAAGAGCAACAGAGAGTTTCCAAATGAAAAAATAAAATACAATAAAATTTAAACCTGACTTCCATCACTTTTATGTTATTGGCAAAACAATTACCTTTGTTTCTTAAACTAACTGATCTTCTTTATTTCTGGTTCTTTGTGTGCTTGTTTGATTGTTTATGTACAAATGCATTGATGATACGTTTCTTTATTGATCAAATTATTTATTGATGGGAACTATTTCTATGAACTAATATCTCGTCATCCACATTGTACAAGGATTTCCTTTCTTTAATATGTGGCTCCAGGAACCGCCAGAATCCATTCCTACCTGGTGGTCTTCACCCTTCTATCAGTTCAACTGTGTGCAACGTAAATGGATCGTCAGCTTTCCTTCCTGTTGTGCACTGAAATATATTATTAAAACTTAATAGGATGAAGAGAGTAGCCCACACTTATACAAATAAGAAGAGGCTGACATTACTCTGCTGCTCAATATATGAATACATCTACTAGAGTGGGATAGAGATGCAGGATGTTTAGATGATTTATAAATAGCAGCACAGGAAATAATGTTCTTATAGACTCACAACAACGCAGGTATACGATACACTGAAACATTTTCATTTTTCAGAGCCAAGAGCAAAATGAGAACATGGCTAGAGATTGATTATAGGATGGTGGAGTATAGTATAAAAAAAACTACGCTATTCAGATTTACTGATCATTGTGGTCGGGTTAGTATTTGATCAGAACCTAGTTGCAGTAGTGATGTTTATGATGGGTTTTTGTTGGTTATGGGTTTTTGATGAAGGTTGAGTTAACTGACAACTTACCCCCAAGTGGTCAGTTACCCGTCGTCTGAGATACGAGACGTGTGATCACACAACATTTAACTGAAGCATAATGAAAGTATCAATCAATATGGTGGTCATCCAAAATGATGCTTTTTCACAAGACAGGAAGAAATAATTTACCATATGTATGTTTTCTTGTTTAAGCAAAGCTCAAGTCTCAGTCAGACAAACACAGCTGTTCCTCAAACCAGTCAATGAATTGATCATTTTATTTTCTACATCCAAAATTCACTGACCTCACTACAAGCTAATAGGACTGTCACTTTTTATTCCAAATTGAGACTTACATTTGAAATGTGAAGGGGAAAAGTTTGAATTGAACCTGTAAAGACCTGTTCACATTTAAAACATACAGTCTAGCAGCACATCAGACCGACTGAAGTAGTCTAGAGTAAACCCGTAATGTTAACCTTATTTGCTACAAAAATTGAGGAAGCTGGTAAGCACAGCTTTTCTGAGCAGACAATTATGTCAATAAAACATCTGAGAGTGTGGAAGTATTTTGGAAAAACAACAATCAAAGGTGAGGCTGTCTGTCGTCTTTTTACCATGAAACTGCCTGTGAGTATCTGTGAGATCACCTGTTAGGAGCAGCTGAGGAGGCACCACAGATGTGTGGAGCTACGTGAAGTGTTACGAAAACATTGTGTCACATAAGATTCGTTCAAACTTGATTTTTGGAAAAACTGCAGCCCTACAAACTCATTGGCTGTTGAAAAAGCTGCTAGTTGACACCAAAATCTGAGTCAAGCTGAGAAGACTAAATGTGAGGTTGTTGTCTGTAGCTTCAGATTTATTGAACATATTTGTTCATCTAATCTAAAGATTTCTCAGAATTGTGAACTGTTCTTTTAAGAAGAGCTCACTTCGAAACAATTTTTCTTTCAGATAAGAAATCACTATGGCTTGCAATAGGTTTATTTTTTCGCATTATGAGAATGATTACAATTTAATCAATTTTGTAAATATGATCAAATAAACACATTTGGCAACAGAACAAAACAATTGACTCAGCTATTCTTTCTACTATCAATCATTTATGCACTAAATTTCAAAGTTGTAGTCTTTGTCACAGTCAAAGTCACAAACAATGGCATGCATATGACAACTAAAAAATTGGGTTTGATAGGATCTGCTTGTTAAATCATTTATTTATCTCACTGCTAACATAGCCAATTCTTAAAGCACATTTTGTGAGTTTATCCAGTATATTTGTGAGTTTATCCAGTATATTAGTATGTATAGAAGTGTTTCGTGTTTGATTTTTGTATATCTGTCATGAGGAAGCAAGGATAGGAAGAAGAAATAAAAGATAACATCTGGTGCATCACATCTGCCCTAGGCCTGCTCACCACAGGGAATCATTACAGAAATCACACACACAAACAGACACACACACATCATTGGCAAAGTCCTCCATAAGATGAAAGACGGTAAAGTGGATGATGGATGAGCTGTTAGATGACAAATCTCGTGGGAGCCATGGCCAATATTCTGTAGACAGCAGATATCACCGCACATTGTTTATAGTCCGACTAGTTTCTTTTATCACAGGAATTGAACGGTTCTCAACACAACACATAAACAGCGATACGTTTTAGGTCCAGACTACATTTTGGATTATTTCTTTTAACAGCTATCTGCATATGAATGCGTATGTTAAATAAAAAAAAATTATAAAAAAGCTAATGCTTTACAATGTGTTCCGCCTCTTTAGCTTTTCACATGGACTGTTTAGCTGCGGGTAACTAAACCCTGCTCAAATGTGATTGATCAAACATGAAACGGAAACCAGAGGTCCTGCGGCCCCACAATGATGTCCCTTGACTTCAGACTCTGTTCATAGAAATTAGTTATGACATGACCTGGAAATAGCTATCAGATCTCAGAGTGGAAACTGGAGACACAAATGCAATGACACAATCAGGACAACATTAGATGTATATTTTATAAGTGTCAATGGACTCATTGATTTACATTAATTTCCTGGAGACTTACAAACCCTAACCCTGAATGAAGGACACAGAAATTATGGTTTCATGAACAATCAGGTTGACAAACTGTTAAATGAGCTTAAGATAAAGCAAACGGTTTACTTGGGAAAAAGAAAAAAAAGCACAGCATGAGAGCTGGTGACAAAAGGCTGTCACCCATAGTAAGAACTGTGGAAATGGCAAGAGGGGAAAACGGCTTGTCCTGAAAATGATGGCAAAAAAGGAATCCAGCATACAAAAGAGACATCAGTGCCACAGAGGGCAGTGGAGTGCCACCTCAGTGTCATCTAAAGATGACAGAAGAGCAGCAGTGACTGGTGAGACCCATGAAAGGCATCAGTCAGCCACAGAGCTGCACTGGACCACCCTGAGGTGGTGAACATTTTGTTTGATTTGTTGCAGTGTAACAGAATGAGATCTGAGTTATATAATTCAATTAAAATCAAACAGTTCATCATTCATAGCAAATAATTAAAACTGAATGTCATTAACTGATCTATTAGATTAGGTTGCTTCAACTCAAGCCAGGCTTAGACTGTGAGAGTTGATGGCTGATGTTTCTCTGATTGAGCCCTCCTAACAATCAGAGGATAAATCTGGTCCAGGACCTTGGTCTGTACCGATGTCCAGCCCAGATTATCGAGTAGTGTGAGTTTGGTGTTCAAATGTGGATGGTCACAATTATGATTGTGTCTATACTTTGATGAAAACCAATGAGGAACAAGTCTTTTGAAACTACCTCTGGCACATCATCTCACCTGCTTGTGAATGTAAATCCCCTTGCACAGCACACACTTTTAGAGAGGGAAGGCCCTAGTTGCTGGTTCTTTGGGTTGTGTGTCTGTTGGAGTCAGTTCAGGCATTCATATGGAATCATGTTTGTGTCCACCCAGAATACATGAATCAATTACTCTCTCTCTTTGCACTGTTTTGGTCTCCACCGACTTTTGAGGAGAGAATCTGGCTTATTCAGGTCCTGGATGTTCAAGGAAGACTTTCCTCTGCATGTGCCTCCTAGGTCACAAGCACAGTTCCTGCTATCCCTAAACTTGACCAAGTTCATTCTCCATTCCTCACCACTTTTGTATCTGAAGAACCTAATTCCTAGGATTATACTTCCATAGTCCTTCCTGCCAGGGTACAAGGTCCAAATTCTATTCCTCCAGTTAAAATTAAATGTAAATATTTTTTGCTCATTCTCATTTGTTTCTTTACCAGTCTCTCCTGATTGACACATACTGAACTGTAGCTGTAAGTGGCAGCTGCTGCAGTGCACCTAACTATTTTCACTGTCAATTAAACGGCAAATGATATTCTATTTGTCATATTGTCTATCAAATACCAGCAGGTAGTTAAAAATTCTGATTATAATTTCCCAAATGCCAAGGTAGCATTTTATAATGCCTTTTTTCATTTAACTAAGAGTTGAAAGCACAACAATAATCAATTGACTGTCATTATAAAACCAAGAAAAGCAGCAAATCATCTCATTTGAGCAGATGGAGTTTGCATATTGATTAACGATATTATATTTTTATGGCACTTTTTAACCCAGAATCTAACACTAGCACAACTGAAAGTGCTCATTAGTTTAGGTCTTAGCAAATGAATCTAGCACTTGGACTGGTGCAAGTCTGATGAAACAAGCAAACAGCTGAAGCAGAAGTAAACTTTTCTTCTCCAGAATTTTTCTGTTCACGCTCTTTTCTCTTTGTTAGTCATGGAGATTCCTGTTGTTTGTTATTGCTCAGGTCATATTGTGAAGCTTTAATTATTGTCTTTGAATCCCTAATGCAGTGAGTCAGGAGTTTTGTAAACTTAAATTATCTTCAGACAATTATGCACATATCAAAAGTTAATTGAGCTACAACTGTGCAATGTGTTAAAGCTGTAAGCTTTGGCATTAAACTGCTTTATCTCTGCATATGCATAATTGTTGTTTATGAATTTGGTGCAGGACTAGATAGACTGATCTGAGACTGACTCTTCTTTAATCACCTGGTGTGACTGCTAGGCAGTGGCAACACATTCTGTTGACATTCGGTAAAGGAGTGTGTCTCCAAATGTATGCACAGGGAGCAGTGCACTGTATGTATTTGTCTGATAAGAAAAGACAGAGAGGCATACAGCCATTTATCAGTGATATATGTTGGTTTCAATCCACATAAGCAAACTGAACACACATCAGACCCACTGTGACAAAGCAATTAAGTAAAACAATGATAAGCGATGATGAAAATCCAGTAGGTTTTGTCTGGAGCCTTTGATGTTGCCAAACTCCAGCCTCTCTGTAAAATTGGGCTGCGACGCCACAAATGAGCCACGATCTGCTCTCAAAGCACAAACACATCCACACATATCCGCAAACACAGAGAGAAACACACATGCTGCAACAGACAACACTCAGCAAACACACAACTCTGTGTCGTCTCCTGGAATGGTAGTCATCTAGATCATTGTGAGACAAAGCTGAGAGAGCGAGTCAGAGGGAATGAGAGCTTGTACATCAAAGCCAGCTTGGTTGATAGTGATCATTGCTCATGGCTGTGTGGAAACGTGACACATCACTCTCACCAGCGCTTTATAAAACTGCTGTGTGTGTGTGTGTGTTGGCTGTGATGTTGGTGGTTCAGGTGTTACTCATGTTCTAGGGACCTAAATTTAATCATGACACATTTTAAGGTTAAGCTAGGATTAGGGTTAGGCAAGTGGTGGTCATATTGGGGTAAAGGCCCTGGATCTTATTGTTGTTTTAAAGTAGGACAGTGCACACAGTTACTGGTTATGGCTGTTTAGTGCAGCCTCAATGTTTTGTTGATCATTTGATGTGCCTTTACTGTCAGTGATGGCAGCTGATAGAGGTGGTAGAGCGGGGGCTTCGGACTGAAGATGCATCAAAATGTTACACCTAGTTTTTCATCGTGAAGTATAGGTGTGCAGAGTCCCCTTCCATAATCCAGAGTGTCTGATAAACAAACTGCAGTTTCTCACCAGTGTAGTTCAGCCAGTGAACACTGCAGGTTTGTAATATTATTGGAGACAGCTGGGATATGTCTTCTTCCATTCAGAATGATAGCAAACAGCTGGACTGTCATATATGCTAAGTGACTAATATCAAGAATGATGGGGCGTGCAGGTAGATATTAGGAATTTCCTGTATGATAGCAATACTTGTGTGTGTGTGGCATCATGTGTCTATTATGGCAATGTAGAAATGCTGCCTTAACCTCAATTGTATTTAAATTGGAAACCTGTCTATTGATCCTTTTTTTAACCTGACAAAGGAAGAGCACAGGTTAACACACTTATTGATTCAGGTTACAACAGTGAACCAGTGTGTACATCACCAGGGTACACATATGAACAAACATTAACAAATTAATTAAAAGTAACAGTACAGTGACAACTAAATAAAAAGCCTTAAATTTGACTTAGAAGGTAAAAAAAAAAGAAGCTGTGATTTAAAAGAAGTGAAAGTAGTAGAAGATGTATTTACTGATTTAGGAATCACAACATCCAAGCATTTATTATTTTTTACACTGATTTAGCATTTTAATCATGAGAGTGACATATGAACTATCTGTTGTATGTTTTTTTTTTTTTTAATTTATGAGCACTCCCCAGGCGGTGACGAGGGAGAAATTAATGAGTGAGTGATGTTGGACGTATTTAGATAATACTAATTCCATTAATGCCAGTTCTTGCAGACAGGTTTAAAAGTTGTTCACATGCTGTAACAATTGGGTCCCAGACTTATATACTGATAATAATTGTTTGGAATTAAATTCAAGCATTAGTATCTTTAAAAATCAAAGAAAGCAATTTCAATATTTTATCGGAAAGAGCCAATCATATAAATACTATTTGAAAATAAAAAAGGATAAATAAATAAAAAAAATTCATTATCCTGTATCCTGTTTTTTTCTGAAGATATGGTTTTGGAATAAAAACACTTCACCGTGATGCCCAGCTTGTGTGACAGTGTCCCAGGGAGAAAACTATGAGGTTGTTGAATAATTGGTGTTCATACGATACATTATGCATTATTATTTGGATTGGAAAAAGCCAGTGGTATTAGTTGTGCACCTGTGCAAAACCTGGTCATTGTTGTTCTTGTGTATCATGTCCAATTTACTTCCACTAATAGCATATTTGAAGAACGTAAGGGTTCTTGCACAGTGCAATTATCATGAGAGCACAACATACCGCATTTGAAGTTTATTTTATACAAAAATGTAATGGCATTCTATTTGCGTACTCTCCTATGTAAACTAAAACCCTGCAGACAGATAAACAGAGATTGCACTTCAAAAACACAGCAGTGGAAAGAAAATGTCTGTGTATTCTCATATTCCTTTAGAAACAATAAACATCGTCTTTTAACTTCCAAAACTCTCGGCGGTGGCATGGCAGCGACTCACTCAGCTTGGGTGAGGCAAGGAACTTTGAAGGAGAGCGAGAGGAAGTGAAAGAGACAGTTTCTGAAAATAAACATTCCTCCCGAGATGCTCAGTGTTTTTGTGTGTCTGATTTTGATGACAACAATCCCTTTGACTCTGAGTGGGTGCATGCGTGCGTGTGTGTGATCACAACCGTGATTTATTCAGTGGCTATTTCATGAAATTTTACACCTCCACCAAATATCATTCACCTTGAAGCGCACACCTGTATTTGTGCTTTTAACTATAGAAACAATACGTTTTGCTCAATTGACTTCAATTTATCCATCAAAGTAGGTGAAATATTGGACTGTTTTTGGTTTGTTTTATAGAAGCAGCACATACTCGATTTACTTCAGCTCACTGATGTGAATAGTCATTATATCACTTCAAGGACAAACTGGGAGTAAAAAAAATGTCCCCGGGCTTTTTCACTGAAACTGGTTCAGCTCTTCAATGATGCACTGACACTCAATCACGCCATGACACACTCAACAGAAACTACTCCTTAAAGTATAGCAACAGATTGCATTAAAGACAGAAATAATAGCCACTATAAATTCGAAGCATTCAACATTTAGACATTTTTAAAAAGAGAACATGCCGATGTGTGCTCCCTCGAAGTAACATGTAGTTCAGCAGTGCCACTCATTGAGATCTTTCCTCAAATTTGTGTTACAGGGTTTTTGAAGCAGATGTCATCCACTACACATAGATAAGCATTTAAAACCAGGGATTAAGCTAAAACAATTATTTTTAGCCTATCGTGGACTGACCATCTGGAATATTCCCAGTGGGCTACTTCACAACCTGGATGATCCAATGCAACAAAAGATCACTCTGATGCTGCACATAGCTATTGTACTGATAATACAAGCGGTAGAACTTTGTCTACCAGATTTTTTCAACAATCCAGATTTGATTAAAACATTTTGAGGCAGATTTTCTGTTTGATGTTTGTGCTCTGCTCTGGAACTGTTTCATTTGTTGAAATCCTTCTCACATCCGGATTGCCATCTAAGTATATATTTATGATACAATTTGATAATGTGACCCTCTCAGGACAGTAATAAATCCGACCAATTTGTATTTGTTCATGTGTTTTGGGGGTGTAGCTTTGACGTAGATTTGACTAGAAGGCTTTTCAAATATCTGTATTACCTCTTAAACTCACAAATTCACATGCATATTTACTTATTCTGTACACACAGAAAAATATAAAAGGGAGGGAATGACACATTGTAATTATTTCAAGTGTCTAAGGTATTTGCCTGAAAACCTGACAGTGATGACAAAAGTCCATATTGATGTCAATGCTCCAGCCACGAAATGAAAAGTGGAAATGTGCCAATTTTACACACTGTACTAAGTGTATTTACAGTGATTGTGAGTAATACTATATCCAACAAAAGTGGAATAAAGCCCCAAGTGATGTAACTTGGCTGATGTTCAGAAATAAAACAATACATAAAAGACAATTAGTGATATGGAGACCTGATTACCTCTACCTATATACGTATATATATTAAGTATGGATCCAGACAGAGGGGTAGATCCAGGATTTCTGTCCCCATTTTCTGGACATTGTGAGTGTTTTTAGACATTTTTATATATTTCCCTGGTAATAATTCATTGACCTTGATGAAGATAGTAACATTTGTGCAAGTTTGTAGGAATCCAACCAAAAGACAAACACAAATCCAGTGAATCCTAGTCTTGACAGAAGTATGCACTCCGCTGAGTGCCATTCTTGATTTTGATTTTCTTTCAATAACTGTCCATTGTGAGTCTGACATTGTTACAGAACTCCAATAGAAAGTTCAGATGCTGCTCTCTCTTACAGGCATGAGAGTAGCATAAACCTTTTTATCTAACTCTTGGCAAGAAAGCAAATCCCCCTTCTTCAAATATGGCAAACAATTTCTTTAAAAAGGCAAAAACAAAGGGATTGTATAGCAAACCTGATGTTCGTATTTAAAGATGTAATAAATCGTGTTAAATTATTGTTTATTACACTCAATCAGAGCTAAAAGATAATACAAATGTTTTACTCTGTAACTGCATTTTACTTTGCTGGCAAGATTTTTTTTTTTTTATAATCTATTTTCCCAGAAATTGTATAAGTAGTTTTGCATAATAAGTTATACTTTTAATAATTACACATTACATTTTAAATAATTCAGATTCAATCAATTATAAAAGGTTTGTATGACCATAATATGAGTAGCAAAGCTACACATAGTTAACTTGTTAACTGTTGTTCTATTTAAGTAGTTATATATACAGACAGATGTCTCTGTGGTAGTTGATACTGGGGTTGGTATTGTCACATTTTACGTCACACACGCAGAAAAGTAAAATGTAAACTTCCCAGGCAGAGAGTAAAGGTGATAGATAAATAACCTTTTTCATGATGTTAGTGAGAACCTGACTTGGACCAACTGAAAGAACTCTGCCGTCTCTAACAACACTCTGCCACTACCCAAACTCTGAGGGCTTTGATGTACAATGTCCGCCGAACGTTTTGAAGTCTGCATGACATGCCATCAAAGACTTTTTTGTGCCTTTGCACTTGCTGCCAGTTCCTGTGTCGTTTATACCTGTCCTTGACAGCATGCAGGTGTCAAAACAGAGGAAGAGACACACTCAAAGATAAGCATGAACATCACACTGCCTCGAGAAGGAAAAACATTGGCCCCAACTGTACAACAAAATGAGACACTGGGAGATTCACTCAAGATGAGGAGAGGGTGGACCTAATATTTGAGGCATCATAAGCATCTCCTGTGCTGCGAGGTGAAGGACAGAAGAAGTAAGCATGTGGGGATGAAGAAAATAAAAGAACTTTTTCGAGTGAATGGGCATGATAGAACAGAGACAGTTACACAGGGAAAAACATGAGCCTTTCAACAAGAGTGCCTCTTTAATGTAGTGAGAACCATGCTGTACTTATTCAGGTGGGCTAACCTGCGCTTCAGTGGCACCCTGCATCACTTTTCCTCAGAACCTCCTACACGTTGGATCTGCTTTTCATCATCTCGAGCAGAGATGTGTCCCTGGCATCAAAAAAAGAGGATACATGCTGGTTGAGAGGAAGTTTATTTCTCAGTGTACTACCTTTCTGATAGTTGGTCTTTGTAACCATAGAAACAGGTGGCTGACTAAGACCCCTTCTTTTGTAACAGGTTGCGCTGGTTTGGGTAAGGATATGTGCAGGATGCTCCAATTTCCATAGAAGTAGAATCATGTAGAAGTGTTTATACTGCAAGACTCTGACACTATAATAACACTCAAGAAAACTTGACCATGATAACAGTTATTTTAGCATTAAATATGTTCTTACATTTTGGTTTGCTGTTCCCATTTGCATGATATATTCATGGTTTCAAGCCCAAGGTTAGTCACCTAGAAGTCTTACCATATATGCATGAAGTCCACATTCATGAACATGCCGGATCCATCCCGCTCGTTTTCAAGGGGAAACATGTACAAGGAAGTAACTCTTATGCCTTAAGCTTTTTTTAAATCATAATGAATAGGCACTGTTTTTGGTTAAGTATCCAGGTCGTATAATTTATCTATGTGGAAAGATTTTAGAATTACTTGTGAAAAAAAAAAAGGCCATATGTGGTCACACCTCTTGAACTCAATAGCAGAAGTTTGATCTTCAAAGAGTTAGCCAGTGTGTCTGGTGGATACTTGGCACCGGCCTCCACTCTGCCTTCAATACAACTTTGGAAAAGTTGTATTCCAATGCGGGGTCTTAATCCTCCTAAGTATGCACGTGGACACTGAACTCATCCAAGGCTCAACAAGGTCTGCTCCAATGAAGGCTTCTCTGCATTCAGCTGAGAAAAACACTGTACGCATTTTTGTTACAAGGTAAAAAAATATAGAAGGATCTTTTGAATAAAGAAAATGTGGTGAAATGATACAAAACACTCAATCACATCTCACCACTCATGCACACTTTCATTCAGAAATACATACCAGCACAAGTTTTTAGAATTAAATGTTCTGCTTAAGGCAGTAACTTCAGCCTTTGACACCAAAGACAATGACATGATTCAATTAAAATTCAGACTCTATAACAACAGTACCATGAATACATTTTTCCTCCAACCTGGGAGGCAGTGGGAATGGCTCTCATCGAGATGGGGAAATCCCCAGAGCTGTGAGAGCCTCTTGATGGTCTTGTGGACATGACAGGTACAAAGCAGCAACTGTCACTTCAGCCAGTAGTCCTAGTCTATTCTTTTCCATAGGAGGATGGGTGAATGTTTGTGGGTTGTAAAGAAGCATGAGTAAACTCAAATGATCCTGCAGCCAAACTCATGCAAGTAACGTGACATTTGGTGTGAACACAGTATTAGACAATCTTTCATATCCCACCACCTGTTGTGTTGACCAGACGTTGCTTCTGCTATTTGAAATCTGGATGTAGAGTTTGATCCCTCCACACTTGAAAAACACATTTCTAATGTATATTGCCAGAGCTTTTTTAAGCTGCTCTGATGAGAGACAGTAGTCCACCTCTTTGTTATCCATAAAAAGAGTTTCCAGATTGTGTTACTTACAGAATTAAAATATCATTAACATTTAACCTGGCTGCACAACATTGGAATGTGCTGGTCTACGTCAATAAAAAGGCTCTCTGATAAAATTGCCTTATTCCCCATTCTTTGATCAGATGACCTAGACTCTTTGTATCTGCATCAATTTGTAGAAAGACTTAAGTAGAAGATAGAGGAGGCTAATCAGACAACTTGAGTCTTTATAAAAGATTATAATCAGATGCTTTTTTGTTTCTGACTTGATTTCTTGTTCTGTCTCCTTGAAACACTAATAACTATCATTACACAGAGAAAAAATAGGATGTCAATAAAAGCTAGAGTGGATGAAGCTGAAGGACAAAACAGCCCCATTGTTGATCTGACAAAGAGAAAGTTTGATGAAGAAGAGTGAGTTCTGATTGCTACAAAGTGGACTATGCCGAGGTCCACAGCAGTATCCATAAACAGTAGCTGGCAAGCACTCAGCAGGCAGATATCCAGCCACACACACACACACACACACACAAAGACACACACACACACACAGAGAGACGTGTCCTGTGCTCATGAATAGGGGTCCTTTCTGCTGAGTAGCAGGGGAGGTGGTGGCCACCCCACTGCCTCATTGATTTATCCAACAACCTGCTCCTGTTTAAAGCCCAGCTGTCTCTGTCAACACACACACAAAAGGTATGTGGCCATGCACATACACATGCACGGGCACACACACTAATGTACTAATGTTCTTCCATACACGTGCTGTCATTCACTGATATTCTGCCAACTGCTGCTTCTGTCACTCTACCCCATCACTGCTGAGTTTGGCCTTGTGCCAGAGGTGCAATGAGAAACTGCGTGCGTGTGTGTGTTTTTGTGTGTTAGGGGACAGAGAGATGATACTGGAGCCCATTTGCTGAACATTATCTCTACTTCACGCTGACTTTTTATTATGCTTAAACACACACACACACAAACAGGCTCTTCTGACCCATCATCTCAGCTGATGTCTGTGTCGATGCACTATGAGGTGTCTCTCCTGACCGTTTTACGTCCATGTGCCTTAATTTAACTGTTGGGGCCGTTTTCTCCCCTTTGTTAGTAATTGAGCATTTCTTCATTTAGATGTGGCTTTATTTCCATACCCACAGATGTTTATGAAGGCTGCACCCTGCTCGCATCCGCCTACAGGGAATAAGCAATCAACAAATTTGAAATATTATCATGTTAAATATGGACGCCTGTGGCAGTGGTAACCTGCAGGAACATATCCCTCTTCCATATTTAGATGCCAGGTTAGTCCTAATCGTGTTATGGGGATGTGAGATCGCCAAGGTTGCTCAATTATACATTCTCCTCTGCCTTTCATTCGTTCTGCCACCTCTTTTTCTCTTTCTTCACCTCTACCCCGTCACACAGATTATGCTCTCTCCCTCTATCCTCGGCGAAAAGACAGGAATCACTAAGCTTTGAACATGAAAGGCAAAGCAGAAAAACAACAACAAGGACAACAGTTCCCTGCATGTGTGTTTGTGTGTTTCTCCACCATGTGAAGCTTTTTACTCAGAAAGGGATCTTCCCTCTAATGTGTATATGTATGCATATTAAAGATGTCATTTGGCTGTGTGTTTGAGTGTGTTTGTGGGGGTCTTGGCTTTCATGCTCCGCATTTGCATTTACCTTATCTTCTGCATGTCTACACGCAACTAGATACCAAAGCTTTCATGTGTGTTTGTGTAGGAAACCATCTTTAGCATGTTCACAAACAGCCATTTGCCAGTACATCTGCAAGTAAATCTTTTGAGTTAAGTGTTGTTGTCAAGTCATTAAAACTTTGGCTATGCACGGCATGAGGTTTAGTCCAAATCACAAACTTTCAAAACATACATCTAGTCATGTCGCTTAAAAGTTCACATCCAAAAGTTCAAAGTAAGTCCAAAGAGTTTGAGCTGTTCTCAGTGTCTTGTGAAAACACGCAGCACCGTACTTTAATGTATTCTGCTCAGGGCCCTTGCCTACTCAAGCAGACCTAACTGAAGATAAAGTGCTGTGTGAATATGATTTTAGGGTAGGCTGGAGGTACAATGCTCACAATCTAATTCTGACAGTTTTAGTGCACAAAAGAGCAACCCAGCAAGAAGTTAGACAGAATAAAGCTTGCCATCAAATGACACTCAGTGGGCTGTCAGTTAAAATGAGTCGCTGGATGAAAGAGAAAGGCAGATAAAGAATGCAGCGCACACAGCAAGTGCAGGTAGAACGCTATCCTTTTGCATACTGACACAATCAGATTTGAGAAAGCCATAAGCAATCAGTATGAGACCAAACCTGGGTTTAGTTACACATGTGATAAAACATCTTGGCTTGAATTAAATTAAATTTGAACTCAGATAACAGCGTCCACTTTGATCGTACAAGAGCAGAATTGTATTACCAATTGGTTGGTAAGCTGTTTGTGTGAGTGTGCTTTGCTATGCCCCATTTTGGTGTGGACAGATTTTTTTAAGTAACACTGACAGCTAGAGTGAGAAATCGAACACAGACTGGTTTCAGTGGGCCCAGGTTAGTGATATATTGTCAGCTTTTCTCTCTCATTTTCAGTCTCCCTCTCTTTCTCCCTATAGAAAGATTTTCTCTCTCATTTTTCCTCTGTCTGAGATTGCTATTTTCCTGTGAAGCAGGATAAAACCTGCTCTTGTGTGACTTGGCGATGATGCCTCGGCAGGAAGAAAAGAGAGTAAATGAGCAGAAAACAAGGTGGAATATGGATTTATGTGTTATTGGGGTGCATGCCGCTGTCATCTCAGGACATGTTTTTGTGTTCAAGCGTAATTCATTACAGTGTTCAGGCGGGCCGGTGTTAGTTTTACATGTAGTATCAATCTTGGGAACTGTCATTCAGCTTTTAAAACACTCGTACACACAAGGAGGCAGACAGACACACACAATATCACACGCGCACCTATACACACTAATACTGCTTTTGGAGTGAAAGCCGAGGCTATAAAATGAATACTGCAAACACCCATCCATCAGGCCAACAAAATAACAACAGTGGTGACACTGAGCTGATATGTAAAAAACCTGCAATATCTGCAATCCCCCAGAGTCCTCAGACAAACACCAATCACTGACAACACTGTCTGTCCATTGCTGAGCTTCACATTAAATCTGCCCTGCTGTTCTACTGAGTTTGTAGATTCCATGGTCCAAAAAAGGTGTTTTTAGGCACGTTTGCGCTTGTTTTATTGTGACACATTCAATGGCTAAGTAACATTGTGCAGTATGGGTAAGGGTTCTCTGTTTCTTTTGGTCATAAGATAACTCTCTTCAACCACCTTCAGCCCTCCCTGTACAGCCAATTAGGATTGACAATTCTCGTATTACATATTTAATATTACAATAACATTAAACACAAAAACAGACACAAGTACAGTAGGAAACTATGAAAACAAGTGTAAAGTTGTAAAGCTGATAATACAGATGAATCCATCAAATATAACATTGTGCATGAAAACTGGTTTTCCTGCTTGAAATTAGTTTGTGTCTGATTGGATTTGATAGTCCTCTGACTGGGAGAGCAGCTAGTATCATAACCACAACACGAACTAGCTGAAGCTGGTGGCAGTGTCTCTTGTTGGCTGAAGGAGCCTGGTCTCAAAATATATATGTAAAAATATATATATTATCCCACGACTGTGTCTTTTACAGAATTTTGCCATTTCCCTTCTTTTCGGAACAGGCATTTATCATATACCCCTGAGCTGCAAAGATCAAACAGAATTGTAGGCCTATACCCAAAATCTGAAACTGACTCAGGGGAGAGCTAAGGGAAAAGCAATATGCTTTTGTGATGGGAACTATACTAAAACTATAAGGCAAGCAAGAAGTGCAACACTTAACTGGTTTTACTTTGAACCTGGCCTGTTATTTGACTGGTCAAGCAGCAACAAATGAAGCAAAATAGAATCATTTTAACTAGCAAACCTCTCATGGGCCAAACAAAGACATGAAGGCCCAACAGTCGAATGACACTGGACCAAACGGCTGCAATAAGTTTGACAAAGCATATCGGTTCAGTATTAGAGATCAGTACCAACGTCATCCTAATCAGCACATGCTTGACTCATGCACCCATCACCCACTTGAAGGAACTATTGTCTCCAATTTATAGAGAACTTCACTTGCATGAACATTCCAAATAATGTACAACCCTACCCACCCAACCTGCAGACGGAAGTCTGTGGGTATAACTGCAGTTCCCGCTTCACTAGCCTGTATCACTTACCCTAGCAGCCAAAATTCTGGGCTATAACAAGAAAGGGAACTATGTGGCAAGCTTTTACAGTTTGAAACAAAAGCTAACAGAACAGCTAGTTTTAGCTTTGACATGCCAGAGACATGACATCATTTTAATGTTATATCCAATTAATTGAGACCCATATCTGGGTTTTTCTGAAAACCTTCAGCTATGTTCTTATTCTTTAGGTGATTAGGAAAAACCTCAGAGGTAGCATCATGTTTAATTGTGTATAGATCTAGTGTGTGCATATTTTAGAGAGAGCACTATTTACTGATTGAAGCCATTATTACTGGAGATGCCTCCTCATATATTTCCTCTGTTACTAATAACCAGTGTTTATAGTTGAGAAGTGTTCTTGTACAGTATTTGGAGAAAGAAAATACATCTCCTTGCGATGTTATGCATTCCATAATAGTTCCTGAAAAATGGAACATATGGAAACAGAGGTGAGAAGCATTACCCCAGAAACAGTACTCATTCTGGTTTGTGAAAGCATCTTTGATATCTCTATGTGATCATTTAAAGATTTAATCTTCATATAAACAGCCTCATATGGTAATATAATCTCCATACCAAAGCTTTGGCTTCCCCTGTAGTATTTCCCATGCACTGCCACTGCCTGTACTCCAGTCTGTGCCTCTCACACATTACTGCTGCATAAACAAGATTTATATCTCCACCTATGGCAGTGAACACAATACACAGGACTGCCGATATCTGTGCTAGATTCAGAGCTTACCAAATTCAAGGCTGACAAACAGTAACATTAACTGCAATAAACAGCAGGACTATGACTATACACCCACCCTCCTCCTGAGGCAAACCTGCTGGAGATCCTCTCATAGTTTAACTGCAAACCCAGACTCAGGCACTCAGTAACTATCTCAAACTGCCATGAATGTGTTTCTTGTGCATGTCGAAGCTCCAGCTATTTGTTGCTGTCTATGTTATGATGGATGTTTCCACTGTGTCCCCAAACCTACGTCATAGACTGAATATTAAGATGGGCGATGCATCTCCACTTCCTCCCACTATCTACAACAGGAGATAAAGTTTGCACAGTAGCAATAGGGAGATGGAGCTGCAGTATCAAGGTCCCGCCGATACATGCGCTTGACCAATCACGAGACAGTCGCACCTGTCAATAATTTCTTTTCACCCCATTTTATAGTATCAAATTACTAATTAAATCCAACTTACTGGAGAAATTAGCACACAAACCACCCTTAAGAAGAATTTATTTTACGTGTAATGTTTAGTTTGGTCCATGCCCCATCTGTTAACATGGATGAAACAGAATTTATGAGCTATACTGCAGCCAGCCACCAAGTGGCGATCAGACTTCACTTTCGGGGCACAATCATATCGTCCATCTTTATATGCAGTCCATGCTCTACATACCCACAAGCCAATTAGCCTATTCATCTTGCAATGATTTCCAGAATATATTCAGTGTCATGTTTGTTTCATATCATTCAAAGGAAAGGGTCAGCTAGCGTTAGCTTTTAGCTTCATCTTTTATGCGTCCCGTTGTGGTGACTGGCTGACCACATAACAGAAATAGGTAGACCTGTAATTATCATGTGAATTGAAGGACAACACAGAGGACATGTTCAGTCACATGGTACAAAAAAAAGCTATGAAATGAAAAAAAATATTTCAAGTGCCTACCTGCACAGATATTGTACCCAATTACTCTGACACTGTCATTCATTGCTAAAGCTGGAATTTACTAATGAATTACAATTGCTGCTGTCACTGCATTAAAGTTAACAAAGCTTAAACTTCCAGGTCTAAGTAAATTCAATTGTGATGTTTTAAGTACAAAAGAGAAAACAAACGTTTTACTGATGTAACTAAATAAATTCATAGAGTTGAACACTTGTCAAAACCAGCCAGCACCTCGGTTGTACAAGTTGTAGGAACTTGAGGCAAGTTTATGGTTCAAAAATATTAGAGGAGAATGTGGTGTACCATTTTTCTTTAAGTAAAAAAAATCTCATGAAATTTAAAGTGGGGGTGAAACTTATTCCTTCACATAAGCCAAATGCATGACACAAGGTTTTCCCAGGTGTAGCAATAACTGACAGGTAGAGCCCAACTGTCGCCCAATTATTCTATTGCACTGTGGTACCTGAACAGCTTTGTCATCACCCCTGGGAGTTCAGAAAACAAGACAGACAAAATGTGTTGCCCAGCGACATGTGCAGCAGGTCACAAGACCCACACAGGCAGCTTTTGGCTAATCAATGATATAACTTTACGATATAAACATGCACATTTCAGAATGAGTGATTTACTGCCAACAACTGGCAAGAGGTATCTGATTACATTTCATGCCATACTGAATTGATGAGCATCCTTTAAGAAAGTATTTCCCCAATTTCAAATTAAATGTATTCACTGCAGAATAAAAGGGAAAAGCCACCTCTTCATCATTTGAAATGTAGATAATCCAGTCTGTAAAGAGCTTGAGGATGTGCCAGTGTTTTTTCAAATGCTAGATGCTTCACTTTGGAATGAATATAGCTGTAAAATGGAAGTTAATTAATTAATTTGTTAAAGTGAGAGAAATAAAGCAAAGCTCTTGCTACTTATCAAGCACCAGCAACATCACAAGCTCAAGCAATTATTTTTCACAGTTTCACTAAGATGTCCAACCAGCTATCCAAAATCGTCCGTCTCCCACTTCCTCTCTGTTTGTGGTAGAGTATCTAAAAATGCCTCTGCCTTCATGTTTTAACAGATGGTTTAAGTGGCGCATTTATCCAAAGTCTTACCCGTAACTGAGCCTCAATAATAATACTCAGAACAAATTATAAGTATTTTTTCTCTACTGGACATTATCTCGTTTGCTCAAAAACATCCAAGAATACACCTGTGAGTGATTAATGTGTGGTTATCTTTACATGCAGTTATAGGTAGGCTCTTGTCCTTAATTAATATTGTTATCAATTCTACATTGTATATGGTACTGTGCATTGATTTAACAATAATTAATGCAGGGATTCATGCCCATTCATTACATTTTATCTTTCGTACAGAGGATGAAGAAGAGGAGTATAGAGGACAATGTAAATTCTCATTACATTTTTGAATAGAGACTTTGAATATGAGCAATAATATTGTAACCGTCCAAGGGAGACTTAGCACAAGCTACCAGATTGCGAAACAGTGGCATATTCTCCCGTAGAAGCAAAACGTTTTTATGACGTCAACTGTATTCTAAGAAAAAAACAATTTTTATTCGTGATGTCAAGGTGAAGGACAACACTACCCACAATCCCCCGATGTCCTGGCAATGTCTTTGATTGGTGGAGCTTGCTGTAACCATGGAAATGTTTACAACTGTGAAAATCATTTTGGCTATGTTTAGATCCTTCAGCGTTGCTTCACTGGGTTACTATACTATACACTATATGCATACATACAAGATACAAACTACAATACATTACAACATTTTATAGAAAACTTCTGATTTCAATATTTTTGTTCCGAATCAGATGTTTTATGGTCACAATTCGTCTCATAGCTGGTTGTCCTCGTTCTAGACTTAGAGGTCTAGTGTGTAAGATTTAGGTGAAAGGGATCTATTGGCAGAAAGTTAATGTAGAATAATCCTCACGATGTTTTCACTAGTTCATTTCATCTAAATTGTATGAATTGTAGTTTTCTTTACCCTAGAAAAGGCCCTTTATATTTAAATACCTTATATTTACAACGAGGGGGTCCTCTCTATGGAGGCCGCCATGTTTTTTACATTAGTCCAGACTGGACAAACTAAACACCTTTTGAGTTTTTATGATAACTGAAGCTACCACAGGTTCTTTTTCATGATTGGAAGGAGAGGGTGAGGTGAGGTGTGTTCAGCTGCAACATGTCATTTCAACACTAGATATCACTTAATTCTACACACTGTACCTTTAAAACTCTCTTAATAAGGATTTTCTGAAACATCAATGGAGAATATGAATGGGAAAATTGACTTCTGGAAATAGAGCCGTACTCAGATCGGGTGGTTACACTCTATTTCATTTAAAAAGAAAAATGAAAACAAAGAAAAAGTCATTCAACCAATCACATCTGTTGAGCTGCTGAAAGCCTGGAAAACAAATAGGTCAGTCACCAGGAGTCTTGTGCTTTGAGCAAGGCACGTAGTGATTGTGCATTGACAGAGACGGGCAAAAAAACACGCACTCTGTCTATAATCCATTGTCTGCACATGCACTACTGCTCCATCTGTGGTTTTCTGCCTAATTGCACATCCTTGCATTTCGTTAATAAAAGCATTTTGGGTGGTTTGTGATATTTTGTGCTTCTTTTCACACCTTTTAAATGATTTTTCCTCAAAAAATAGGCTCTGAATTCAGTAACCCTGACATGTAATAGCTTTTTGATAAAATGCTTGTACAGGCTTTCATCTGTTGACACATTTTCATATTGATGATAAAATATCCAGAAGACTATCTGGATATCTATCATTATATCTGAGGTTTTGGGTTCAATCTATTACTAATGTATAAGACTGTATATGTACATTTAATTCTTATTTATGATCAATGTTAGATAAGTGTGCAGAAACGGACAGAGCCTTCTGAAAGCGATACGAATGAAAAAGACAAAATTGTGTGGTACCACCTGAAATCATGGGGGAGCAGTGTAGGCTATAGTTCAACAGAGGATATAAGCCTGAATTTCAACAATGGCAGATCTTTTTGAAGAGAGACTTTGCAAGTTGTCCAGGCATCTACATGATGTTACTTTGTGTTTGCCTCGAGGGAGATCATCACAACCTGCAATGTTACCATTATTGTCACCAATTCTGTGCTGCCCTCTGGTGGATGTATTACCACGTAAACGGATAAAAGTATGTGGGCAGTGACGGTTACATTTTTGGAAATGGACATACGGTATCTCTTTTCATGACAATGTGAAAACAGGTTATTCTTAGTGATGCACCTAGAGAGAATTGGTAAAAAACCATCTTCACCTTTACAGAGATTAATAGTTTTTTGTTTTGACTCTCATTGCTCTCATAACATAGCATTGTTTTCTGTACATGTATTAGATGCATGTAAATCCCTTTTTAGTATGGTTTTATTTTGTACTCTTCACTCCATGTGTATTCCATTGTTATTTCCAGTGGTGAGACAGGACTTTTGAGTTGAGGCTAATAGTGGCAATGCAAATCTAGATTGCAGTAAAAATTTAAGATGCACAATATACATTTGAAAAGAGAAAGAGAAACAAGCAACAGTAAAACTAAAAGAGAGGCTGCTAACTTGTTAAACATGATAAGTGACTGTTGGCTTTTCCATTTATCTTCGTGATTTGCAGAAAGCTGTAAGACCATGAGGGGGAGGAGGACTGGCCATTAGCCACTGCACCACACAAAGTTTAGATGTAATGCTATACTGGACAGAAAGCACAGCTCCATTAACACTTGGTGAGATTCAAAACCTTTAAAGTAAAATAAAGCACTTATTGTAGCTGCATCCATATATTGCATATGAGCATAATTTCACTAGGCCAATTTAACCTGGGTTTTGCTACAAAAATGTCAGTCACTGCAGTTTTAGAGCTTAGGGTACTTTATTCTCAGTGTCTAAGGGAGTTAATTTTAGTTCCACATATTTACCAGTCTGATTCTCAAAATAAATATAATGTGCCCCTTTCAAGCTTTTTTTACTTATTTCTCAGATCATGTTATGTCACCTATGAAGTGGACATGTTTTATTTCTCTCTGTCTATAAGCATGATGAATACTACCTGTAGATCACATTACAGACACAACACAATACAGAGTTGTTCTGATTTGTCTCAGAATAAACAAACCATGGCACTCCCTGATTTTTAGAGAAGAGTTTAAGGGGATCGGCACCATGTATGGGGTTGAATTTACCTCAAATGTTTCTGTAACCAGAAATAATGCAGATGAGTTGATTAATATTTTCTTGGAGCCAAATTACCAACTCTGAGGAATACAACTTAATACATCCCAACATCCAGACTTATGGATGCTGCAGGCTCATGCGCTATGTGACTATCAGCAACACGGACCATGGCTTCTCTTTCAACTTTTGTTGCATTTCTTTTGAGGCTGAAACGCAATGTTCCCCTTGTATGACCTTCTTAAACTCGAGTATCACATTCAAAGTAGCAGTCGACACTTCGATTGGACATGAATTCTGGGTATGATCATCTGGTGGACATTAAGAATCTTTCACATTCAAGGTTCTGCAGTCAGTAAATTTCTTCAAGCTGCTGCTCTTTCAGCAACCAACTCCAGGTAGACAGTGTGTCCTTCTTGTGAGGGACACAAATTGAGGTAAAATAAATAAGTAAATGAATAAATATGTAAATGCATGAATAAATGAAAACTAAATACATCTTGGTAATGAAAAAAGATATTTATGTATTTGGTTTTATTTCTGCATTTCTACATTTATTGATTTCTGTATTTCTGTCTCTGTACGCTAATACGGTATGCATGGAAATGCCTTATTATGTGTTTCAGATGGTGCGTAAAATTACTGTTTGCTCAATTTGAGATGTTTAGGAGATGTTCGTGGATACCAGTGACACCACAAGCAAAAGTCCATAGTCCCTGTGAGGCTGAAGGTGTGGGGGTTCCATAGAGGCCAGGTGTCAAAGAGATATAGGTTTAGGCGTCTATCGACATATTGTGATCTTCATAGTTCTTACATTTAGTATTAACGTTTAAGCAATGTATGAGCAGATATTTTAAAAAATGTAGAAACTTTTCAAATGACCCATCTATGGCCTCACATTCTGTGGGAACGCCAAATAGGTGAAAATTACATGAATAGTTATTTTTAGAGGTTAAAAAAGATGCTAGGCAGAGCTACATTCAGTATCTGGGTCTCCCATCTGTTTTTTAAATACAGTTCATATTTTTTTCTCCAATTCCTGATTTCTTTATTCCCTGTCTTCCAAACCAGGGAATCTGGCAATGTCATTTTAGCTTAATGAAACTTGGACCAAAATCCATTACAGCCATATTTCTTTTTCATTTATCAAAATCCTCCTCTTCTGTATCAAAGGAAAATAACAGAAGCAGTCAAGAGTATTAAGGAAATATTTTTTTTCTATTCTCTATTTCTTGAAATCCTGTATGCCATTGTGCAATCACCACCTTTGCAACACCCACACCTCAAAATGGACAAAAAAATATATACATGTATTTTCTTGTTTTACCATATTTACTTGTTCTTATGTTGGGACCCATTTCCCTAAAAACTTTATTTATACCGCAAATTTGTGTTTCTGGGTGGGAAAAAACTAAATTTGACTAAAATGTTTAAATCAGTAGGCATTTTTATAAATGACTTTAACAAACCACACCAAGGAAGCACCCATACATATTCTGTATGAACATGTTTTGAGATGAAGTGAAGCCAGCCCAGGAGTAATATGGTAATACTGTGTTAGTAAATGGGCTTTATTTTTACTGTAATACAATTTCAGGTCACTTTTACTACATCATTCTAAAATATAAACTGTAGATACACTCTTAAATCCTTAGCCCCATATCAAGCAGTATGGCCTCTTAGACTAGGTTAATGTCTGTTTCTCTCTTTCTCTCAATAGCCTCTGTAATTAGAAAGCAGCTTTTAAAGATGTCTGACAGTCACCACTTTCCTTCATCTCTCTAACACATGTGACAGTATAGCAAAAAGATAATGACAATGACAATATAGCCCCCAATGTCTGACTAGCTGCTTTTGAAGGTTATGTAGAGTTCATATATTTTTCAACTTAATTCGGGTTCTTGGCTTATGATGATCTGCTGAAATAATAAAATTAATGAAAGACAATGTAGTTTTGTTAAAGTTATGCTTCAAAGAAAAGCAAGTTATGTCATAACAGAGCTTTCCGCCTTGGAACTGCAATGAACCCATGTAGGAAATTTATATCCAGGCAGATCTGGCATATAGCTAATATCAGTATTTTACCGATTAAGTTAGCTAAGGTAGCTGTGTTGGGGTTTATCGTTTGCAATTTTAAGTGAAAATAACAGAACTGATATGAAATTTTCAACTAGCTTTCTGGAGGCCAAGTATAAGTAAGAACCCAGAATCTGGGGAACTTGAAATAAAGGTATGATTTTGGGGGAACAGGTTATTCAGTCATCCTGATATTTGCCAGCAAAAATGATTACTAGCTGTTCTTTTTAGAACAGAGGTAAAAGAGCCAAGTCTAGAATAACCCCAATGTTCACAAATAATATACGATGTATCCACAAATTTAAAGAAATTGCACAAGAAATGGCACATTCTCTAATTTCCTCTACCCTTCCTTCCTCTCAAACAAACAACAAGAAATGATCTGATATTGTTGAAATATTTCCCTGCGTCCTTCTGTGTCGGTCACCTCTACATTTTATTATGGTGACAAACTTCAGCAGCAACAAGAAATTAGTTACAAGTTGAAGCTTAGTGCCTGAGATGATCATCTGTGTCGATGACCATTAGTGTAAAACACTGTCCTTCTCTGGAGGGCTTGGTACAATGCTGTGGCTTGATCTGTATTTTAAATGGTCTAATCAATTATTTGTCGTCAGACTGAGGATGTATTTACACCTCACTTTGCCCTTTAGCTCACCTGGAAGGGATTTAAGGTGCCATGGAGGTGAGCTGTTTATTGGCAATTTTCTTTTCTGCCATTAGTCCTGGAACTAATTGGACTAAATAAATACACTGTGGACTAATTTGATTCAATTGTGTTGGGTGTCTGTCAATATGTCCGCCCTTCAATTGCTTCCCTGACTAAATTCATCTTGTTAGCTTGGTGTCTGTCTCTCCCCTCGGGTCAACTGACTGATGGAGACAGGCAGAAAAGGTGGCTTTAGAATGCAGTAAAATGAGCTGGAATCAGCCATTCCTCACATGGAGCTGCCAAAATGGAGAGATACTTCATCTCTCTAACAGACAGACGTTCACATGCGCGTATGTACACGTACACACACATACATACACACACTCAGTCAGTCAGAAATTGACTCCAATTAGTTGGCCGCTGGTCTCTCTCCTTCCCTCATCAGTGCAAGAGTGAGAGCCTCATCATTAAGAGAGCATGCTTAATGACGGCAGGCCTTACCCTTTCAGATGCAGGCACTCTTTGATATTCTAGAGGTAATCCTATACACCTTCACTGCGCCTGCACCATTACACAATCTTTGCCTTTTTCCCCTTGTTCTTTCTTTCCTCATTCCTCTGCATCTGGGTTGGTTTTATGTGTAGGCATGCAACATAGATGCAAATAAACGTAATCAAAATGAATCTTAATAAGGTTCTTTTTTTTTGGTTTGGTTAACACGACTACTGCAGTATCCATTCTAAACCTGCCTGTTTGGAATGGGCTGTTTGCTTGGACTGTGTTAATACTGGTTGCAGCAGCTGTTCATCTGTTCTCAAAGTTCAGTGTAGCTCAACTCACAGAACCCGGACCTGGAGAAGCAGTTGTTATCTCTGTTGTCACAAACGTGAATCCAATGTTGTTCTGACCAGGTCTCAGTCCCAGCTGCTGCTGCTGCTACCTGTTTATCAAACACATTGAACATATCACATGTCCAAATGGCACAAAATTCAACACAGCTTTTCCTTTATCTTTTAACAAAACACAAACCAAGTATGAAGTCAATGAAATGAACGGTGCTGCAGATATTGTTTCCTCATACAGTAAAACAGAGATTTTTGGAATAAGTAGTTACAGTAGATGTCTGTTTTGCCAGCTGCCATACTAAGAATGTGTCTTGGTCCAGATGTCCCCAAAAAGTAAGAAAATCTAAAATGTTCCTGATATTGAAAATAATTTTAACAAATAATCACATTCAGTTGACTCTCATATTCAGAGAGGCTCAATATGAAAGTCTACTCAATAGCTCCAGCCTTTTCTTCTGCACATTGAATCTCTTGTAATGTTGTAATGCCTGCTAATGAATCATCTTTTAATTAGTTAAACTGTCAATGTGTCTGTTTTTTGCTAAGGTATGTTGCCTTCCAATGTATATTGAAATAGATTTATGTATACTTTCTTTCAGTAATGGATGCATATATGTGACCTACTGTGCATTCACAATGACATGAAGCTTTACTTTCAAAAGCCTGAAGTATAAGTAGATGTGGCACAGGCACAAATCCAAATCCATGTATATATGCACACACACACACACACACACACACACACACACACAGAGAGAGAGACAACTTGTTCCACTTGACCTGTTTTTTGTGCTGTTTTCCATTCTGTGTAACGACTGTTCAATTGAACGCTCCTCTACAATTCCTCCTCTTTCAATACATCATATAATTAGGTCCAATTATTGCTAATAACTTCGGGCAGAAAGCCTTTGTTACCAAGGTCAGTTTGGTCTGACAAAGCTTTAAAGCCGCCCTGCCCTCATCTTACTCTCAGCGCCATCCAGTTAATTATGTCTAACATGTGCACATGCACACAACTCTCTCTCTTGCATTGTCTCTTTCATGCACACACATAACCACACAAATCAGTGGACATATTTTAATGGTCCGTTCCTATACACGGTTGATGAGTTTGAAACAAGAGGCTCTTAGGTCAGTCGAACCATGCCAATGAATTATCAACAGGGAAGTGTTGTGTCAGTAGGCTTTAAGGAGGTCAAGCTGCATCTTAGAAGCTGCTACACGTGTCGGCACCCACTGTCTTCACATTACGCAAGTCTTCATTTAGCATTCACTGCTAATAAACTGATTTTTTTGATGTTCACTGATAAATGTGGTGTGAAATCGACTTTCTCTCATGATTCACTGCATCAGGTAGCACTTCAGCTTAACACTTCTGACGTTTATTTTTGAAGTTGGAAATTTGAAAAGGCAGGCACTGAAACACATATTCATGGTGGTGGCTTCCTATGGCTTTATCATGCACCTCAAGAAAAAACAAAGAACAAGAAGGAATCAGGGACCTGCCTTTGCTTTTGAAAGGCAGTGATTAAACCGCAGAAGATCAAACACATGTCATGCATGAACTCTGTCTTTTTCTGACTATGAAATATTAACATAATTTAGTTTGCATAAGATGAATAAGTGTTTTTGCTCCTAATTACTTGTTGAAAGTCAAAACTTCCCCACTGCAGCTCTGTCATCCCAGTTTTTCCCCACAGAAAAAGGATTGAACAAACTGTCATCTAACCTTTATCTCTGCTTTAACTTAAATCTCTTATCTTCTTTACTTTTAATGTTGCTGTGCATCAACATCATGAGTGCGCAATGCTGTTAAGCGTTAATGCTGTTGTAGCTCGAATATTAATTTAACCTATTTCAGTGGGATTAGCAAAGTAATGACCAACCCCTGTGAAATCAGAGTGCCCTGTTTCAGACTACGACCAGTGCTTCACTGAGCTGCTTAATGTGGCTGGAACACAATTTTCTGTTTCTATTTGAATTGCGGATGGCAGCTTTCAACACAGGGCCACTAAGACCTTGAGAGTGAGTGGCAGCTCGGATGATTAACACAGCTATGGGGCTGGTGGAGGAGACTTACACAGGGATACACACAGACTTCCTGCTAAGGATCAAGACTGGATATGCACAAATGTTCTTAAGGGATTTACATCCCATAATTGTTACTGCAGCAATGAGTTAGCAGCATATATGACAGTAGTGTTGGTAGATTCCAAGAAAACAAATTTAAGAGATGTACCTATTGTCACTGGGGATGAAGCAGTTTTACAAAAAATCAAGCAGCACAAACGACAGCAAATACGATTCACTACTTCCTCTTGCATTCTCAGAGCAGGTGGGGATGTCACATATTGTGTTTATGTGCCTTTATGTGTTTATAACTTTAAGGGATAAGGCAGCCATTATAACTTTTATTATCGTTAACAAGTCCCCTGAAGACACTGAAAGCAACAGTGAATTTATCATATTAACAACTCCCTGCACAGAACTAGTAAAAGCACATTGGAGCCGTACTGTTATGACCTGTTCCTACATGACAACAAAGATGCAACTCAGGCTGCCAAAACTGTAGCATATGCTCAATCCCATGAGACCCTGTTGTCAGTCAATGTACAATGAACTAAAAAATACAAACAACTTGGAGCAGTTTCCCTGTCCTCCATTTTTTGGATCCACTAATATTTCTAGCCGAGCAGCTACGGAGGCTTTTACCCTCACATCAGATGTCAGGATAGAGTGTGATAAATTTATAGTAAATTGTAAATTAATTAATGTTTTACTGTATCTCACAGTGCAATGTACTGTAGCCAAGAAAGGTGTAATACAATATCTAAAAAATCCACACCAAGGTCTCTGTTACATTTGATCCAGTTAGTTTTGGTTTCTCATTGCAATCTAGGAAGCGGACTAAAGACTTTTGTATGACATATGTACCTCCTGTCGTCATCATGTATGTGGGCTAAATAGTGATACAATACGCGCTGCCTTATACATGCAGCTGCATCTTCTAATGCACATTAGATGAAGGAAGTATATCCACAATGTTCATTACACTGTGAATATTCAACCAATTTCAAACATTTGCTTTGTTAAAAATGTCAAATGTGTATATTTGTTTCGTAAATGAAGTTTTTCCAAAATACATGATCTCTAATAGATGATAATGCGTAATGATTCAGTTCAATGGTTGAAGCTGTTATTTTTTTAATCTCTATTGTGATTTCTTGAGAGGTCTGGGTGTGGGTGCAGGAAATGAAGACAGACAGCTTTGCTTTCCAACTTAAATCCACTGTATTCATTCTTCTTTTAACACGTTAACTTAACTCTTGCAGTCAGCAGATAAACAGAAAACACGTATTTGAATCAAAAACTCTCGTTCACAGTCTTCATTGTCAACTAACAAAAGAACTCCCTCCTTCCCCACCTCAGACAGAGTCTCCTCTTTATCTGCTCTGTTCACTTCACTCTCAGCCCCCTCCCTGGGGCAATCGGCTAAATATTGTTCAGCTGGGCAACAATCCTTGTTCTGACTGCCCTGCCGACTATGGGTTTTGTAGTTCTTTAATGGAGGCCATGATGGGTTGTAGTCCTTGCTGCAGCCCTCTATGACACACCCTGTCATGAAATCACACTATATATATTTATAACTAGTCTCCTTTGGTGTCCCCTGCAATAATTGCTCTTGATAAATATCTATGTTTATATCCCCCCACCCCAAACAGTACCTGCCCCTGGTTGGACATGAGTATGTTGTCAATATCTTTCAGTTTGAATGGAGAAAATGATTGAATCAGTTCGCTTCAATCATTTCGTTGCAACTGAACTATCAGTATTGCTCCCTGCAAAGTCCAAACTATCCAAAAATCTCATTTGGTGAGACTAACTTTCGGTCTGTTGCTCTGGAACATGATACGAAGCACCTTTCACATTAGTTTGGATTCGGACAGAACAGAGTCAAAAGGTCCGGGCCAAACAAAATAGCCCCATAAAGCTGTCCCACAGTTGTTGGGTGAGTGGCACGTGTGCATCATAGAAAGTCTTGCATTTTATTTAGGTGTGCTTGCTTTCAAGTAAGAGTGGCCACTCATCGCCTTGCTGCTCTTTTAGAGAGAAGATGTTGAGAATACAGCTGTACTTTTATCAGAGGAAATAGAGTAGTCCTACCAGAAACCTCTAGTAGCATCGACCTGCGGCAGATCCACGGCACAGCAGCCAGTGTGGCCCAGGTGTAAAAGAGGTGTTGATGCCTTTAATATCAAAGCAATGAAATGAAGGCACAGTTGAGTTCACATCGTCCACTGATAAGTTTTGTGTAAAGGTGAAATGTGGGAAAGTGAGAGACAAAACAACAGGTAAGTTTCTCCTGCAGAACTTTCTGAAGGACATGGACAAATGCCACGAACAACCACCACACACCTAGCTGCTGCTGCTTTTTTCCGATTTCCTATACGTTTTGTGATTTGTATTTACGATCAAATGCCAGCACTTGTGAGTGTGTGTTTATCTTTCTGAAGTTGAGGCCCTCCCAAATGTTGATGTTAATAGTTGTTTTCAGAGGCTGAATGTCCCCCTCGGTGAATGTTATCTGTTTCTCTGGCTCGTTCTGTCTCCACTGGCGCAGCGCAGATTAGTTAGCTTCTACCAGTTGGTACAGTCTGGGGCTCCAAACGTTCACTTAATGAATTGGCAGTCATCTGTGTGTGTGTGTGTGTGTGTGTGCGTGTGTGTGTGTGAGACTAACCGCAGGCGTCCAAGTCTGTTCATTAGCAGGCTTAGCTAGCAGAGGGAAGCATGTAAAGATGACTGCTATTAATTTAGCATCTCACTGGCCTCCCTCGCTCTTGCTCCCTCTCTCTCAAACACACACACACACACACACACAAACATACACACAGTCTCCACAACTTCAGAGAACATAACATTGACTTACATTAATTTCCAGGAAACTTACTCCAGCCCTAATTAGAACTACTAGGCCTGTTTGCATGTTTGTGTTCACTCTGAAATATATTTACTTTCATTATGTGGACTACTCCTCCTTTTTGGGGAAAAAAGCAAGTCCCCATAAGACGCTACCTGGATCTCACACACACAGTGCTGGGAGCATGAGGAAAGGACAATCGGTACATTGCCCAGCATCTTCATGCATTCCCATCCACACAGATTTGCAAAAAAACAGAACACAACACACCTAGACAAATGCACATGTGGGCAGAAAGTGTTAAGACTGGGGTGAGAGGATGCCTCTGGGGTGCTACAGTTTCTGTAGAGAAGTGAAGGGACCCCCAGTGGGCCGAGCATGTGCATCTGTGAATGTGTGTCTGCGTGTAGAACCAAGATTGCAGAGCTTTCACAGTGGGGTGAGGGGAGCCAAGTTTGTGTGTGAATGTGTGTGCCGTCCCATTGGGTAAGACTGAAGCCAACTCCAGGAAATGGATTGGCATGGAAGACCTCGCCAGGGATTCTGGGGTGAAGATGAAAGAGTTCCTTCACACACACAGCAACTCTCTCTCTCTCTCTCTCATTCTCCTTCTTGCCTGCTGCTCTCTTTCGTTTTGCTTCTGGATGCACTCTTTATGTCCGCCATTTGGGCTTTACTAATACATGTTCACATACAAACACAAGTATGAAATATGTACAACCATAAATCCACATAAAATATTGACAAACAATTAGTATTTAAATAGTTTGAGAGAGAAGTATACTAACAGCGAGCTTTACATTTTAATTTTAGTAAAGAGTATGGAACAATAACACATTTCCTGAAAAAACACACTCTTGTCCTCATGTTATAGATGTAATAATTGTACACAAGTTTGCATTTACTAAAATTATTTACCTAAGATATTTTAGCTCAGATCAAAGGAAGAATTCTAAATTTTGGGAAAGATGCTACTTTACTCTCCGATAGAAATTAAAGTCTACCTGTTGTCTATAATATTACAGAGCTTGAGTCAGTACTTGTTGTACGTAGGGGGGCACTGCTTTGTCAGAGGCAGCTGTGGCTGAGGTAGAGTGGTCGTCCTCCAAAAAGTAGGTTGGTGGTTCAAAGTGTCCTTGGGCAAGATGCTAGACCCAGAATGGTCCCTCATAGAAAAAAGTGCTGCCCCTGTGTGTGTAAATGCCAATACATTCTACTATTTACCGCTTTGAGTGGTCATGCATGACTAGAAAAGCCCTATATTAATACAGAACATTTACCATTTACAGAGGAAATGACCACTGCAATTTGGTACAATTGTAGACAGGGTAAAAAAGCTTCTGGCAATTTAGCTTCAGTTTAGTTCCATTCTTAATGCTAAGCTTGGCTAATGGTATCCCAACTACATGCTTGACGAACATGACATGATATGGATTTCTCATGCTATTCTTGGAAAGAAAGCAAACTTCCAATATGTTAAACTATACAGTATATAAAGCAGTGTCACATTACATGCATGAACCTTTGACACTCATAATACAATGCTATTGTTGCAGCAGCAGCTGCTCGATGAACTTCCAAAGATGAGATTGGAATTACAACAAATGTAGAAGCTGGTGCAATAAAAAGAGGTAATGGTAATGGGGAGGTAATGTTTATGGATGTTAGATGCTGCAATAAGAAGGCGTGTGGGCTATATCTGGGTAAAGGTGGGATACACCCATCAAAATCTTTTTGTGTTTTTTTGGTCTCTCTAAATGACATGTTTTGATATAACTGGTGTATACCAGATGCCAGGACACATGCTGGGAATAACATCCAACCATGAGAGTTGTTTGTGGGCGTGTGTACATGTTTTTTAGTCTGTGCAGAAGTTGAGATGCAGTGGTATATGTGTTGTATTTTCTCTGATTGACAAGTAAAAAGGCACTGATTATCTTAAGATAATTACTGGTGTTGTGTGCAGAATGCTTGGGTCTTTGATTTGGCGACAACACAAAGATGCATTGAACTGTTTGCTTTGTCTCTCCCTCCATCCTCTTTCCCCTGTTTCTTTCAACTGAACATAACTCTCTCCAAGTTTCACTACTATCATTAGACCTGGTTCATATATTTTAAACACATATCTGGAGCCAAGTATTTGAATGTTTGTTTCAACTATGTAAAATTGCTATGAATAAATGAGAATTGCAGCCAACAATCACTTGACACTGCAAGGTGTTCACACTAAAGATTTGATGTACCAACCTTGAAATGCTGGATATGTTTTGGATGATACATCATTATTGCCAAGAGGAGTTATTCCTCTTCCTTATCAAACTCAACGCTAATCCCACACTTAAATGCCTATTTGGGTGGTATAAGTAATATCTGTTGTTTTATTGTGAGTCAGAAAGAAAATCATTCCTGTGGTTTCCTTCTTGTGCCATATTAGTAATCCACCCAGAGGTGGAACTTGGACACTAATTGAAACTCTGGAAAATATTCACTCTGTCTAGTGATGCTTGTCAGTGTTGCATTCCCCAGACTGTGACCTGACACACCTGGAAGTGACCATGAAGGACATATTAGTGTACAATAGTAGTCATGTGGGTCAGATACCATCTCATGGACCGCATACAGCCCAGAAGTTGGACATATTCCACCCTTTCATATAGTATGTGCATTGGCAACATTTTTTTCTGATCCAAAAGTCATAATTGTCCAGATTGACATATCTTGAATAATAGAAATTAGGAACAGACATTCATGGTCCCCCAAAAATGATATTTAATGACTTTGTTAATCCCCTGACATTTCCCATAGCAAAAACATTAGTTTGACATTTTTTTGTTTTAGTATATTTTCTTTACAAATATTGTTAGAATAGTCATGGAATTTGGTGCATATATTAATGTTGTGAATCTTGCTGTCTTTGGTGATGCCCTGGTTTTTCATCTTCAGCTACCATAAGGTATAATTTGTTGCCTGTCCAGTCAAATGTCTTAACATCTGATCAGTAGGTTAGCACAAATTTGTTCCACATTTGTTTTCATAGTTGCCAGATATTGTAACCCAATGACTTTGATAATCCATATACTTATTCCCATGCGCCATAACATTTGTGGTTTTAAGTAAAATGCTGTGATAACTGCTGATTGGACTGAATTCTTAGAAGACGTGTATCATAGGACTAATTGTGGCTTCTCATCTAGAGCCATCAGCAGGTCAGACCGCCCCCTTTGTGGATTTTCTCTTATATGTGATGAAATACCTATAAAATTAATAAGACGCCAGTCAGCCTCAGGTACGCTCTGTTTATTACTAATCAGAAAATGGTGTCATGCCAACATGCAGACCAAAGATGGTGAACATGGTATATATATAATACCTGCTAAAAATAAGCATGTAGGAATGCTGATGTTAGCATTTAGCTCAAAGCAATTATGCCAGTACAGTATCACAGAGCTAGTAGAACGGCAGTAGAATCACATTAGATACAGGGTTGAATGCATACATTTGGTTTCATTCCATGTTCGTCTATTTGTCCTTCTTTTTACCCCCTTGGTTTGCATTTGACATTCTTTGATAACCTTTTTTTTTTCATCATGGCTTACCGTGCCCAATCTCTAATACACTTGTGTCATTCCATGTCCTATGACATTGTCCTGCAATAACTGATGCACCTAGCAATAGATGTCCCCTCTACACCCCCTCTCACCCCCCCCAAAAAAAACAAACATTCATGCACAGATCTACACACACATACACATGCAAGGTCTGTCTCTTGGGGCTCAGCTGGCAGACACAGAAAGTAGTGCAGATGGCTTGTTTGGGGCCTGTGGCATAACATGGTGAGAGATGCAACTGTTAGTGGGCAAGCCAGGGAAGTGTGTGTGTTTAATATGTTTGTGTACAGAATGCAATTGCTAAGCCTACTATATACAGTATACTTAGAATGTATACCAGACTCACACTTGAATATTATTGGGTATAACTAATGAACTGCATTCGTGTAATTTGTTTGTGGATTTTAAAAAGGAGAATAATGAGTAGTGGGCTGATGTTCATGTTGTCCAAAGATATAAATCAGTGTTCATTTATTACAACTGGCAGTACCAGTGCCAGGTTGTGTGTGCTCATATCCAATATCCTGTTCACTATCTGTTCTATGAATGAAACAACACTGTCTGAAAGCCTGCACCCTAAGTACATTTTTGAAGTTTAATGAAGCTGCATTCTCATCCCATAACTGCAATCCAACTCTCATAAGGAGTTTAGTGTGTTACCTTGACCCACTGAACTGGTCAGTAATATTTTTGTATATGTGATAATAACAATATATATTATACTATAGTATAGTAGTATATATAGTGTATGTATTACAAAACATGGGCATTATTAAATTCATTTTTTCTGCAAATGTATTTTGAATACAAATAAAGTTATTTGAAATAAGAATAACACCGTAACATGATGTTTAATGTGGGCATAGGGTTGCAACTGTATCCTAGCTTTATGGTGAGACAGCTGATAGTTGTCACACCATTTGCATTCGTTAATTGCTGGTATTAAAAAACAAATGAAGCCAAACAGGGAATTTTACCTGCACAACTTGTGTGCATTTCATTGCCCGCCAGACTCTGCAACTGGCACCAATGTGCCAGACACACCCACTTGCAGAAAGAACTGCAGAGAGAAGCGAGGCCGATAAGCTCCATGCCTCGAAAAGGAAACTGAAATCAGCAATGAGGGATCACTTTGGATATCCCAAAAATGAATGTGGGGTTGTCCTTGAGGACGGAGAACCCATCTCTCTGTGCAGATTAAAGTATGGATCCAATTTATAACTTTAATCCCTAATTTACCATGAGTAACAAGAATGGCACTCAGAGTGCATACCACTTTAAATTCACTAGATCCAGATTTTTATTTGGATCTGCACCAAATTGCACACACTCATAGCTATTAGTCCCCTAAACATGTCTGATGAATTATTCTCTGAGAAATAAATGAAAATGTTTAAAAAAGTCCTATCTCACAATGTCAAAGAAAACAATATAAAATTCCTTGATTTGCTTCTTTATCCAGATCCGCACCAAAATGTAATGGGTTCTTTCCTGACCCATAACCCCATCCTCCAACAAAGTGCATGGCTCTTGATGAAAACAATATATATATCAGGCACATTTAGGACTGATATCTGAGTATGTGAAATTGAATTTAAAGGCTCAGTGTGTAAGATTTAGGTGAAAGGGATCTATTGGCAATTTAATATATATAAATATATATATTTTTAATAACATAATATTTGGAAGGGTAGGGGAGTTGAGAGATATTCAGCTGAAACATGCAAATTCACCACTAAATTCTACACTGAAACTTTGATGGGAATGTTGGGCATTGATGGAAGTATGGGCTCCATTCTTGAACTATTTTAGCTCACACATGTGATGGGTATGGACTACAATGACAGATGTTTTGTTAGTATCATCAACAAATTGTTGATAAATTTAAAATATTATAGTTAAGATACAATGTTTCTAATACTGAAAGAGTCAACCACTGACAGTTTTACGTACAAATCTTGTTGGTTTGGATCGGCCACCAAACAAGAAAAGAACAGACTGCAATGGACAATAAGGTCTGCAGAGAAAATTATTGGTGTCAGCCTGCCCTCCATCCACGACCTGTACCTGTCCAGAGTCAGAAAACGGGCAGGTAACATCTCTGCAGACCCATCACACCCTGGACACAAACTGTTTAAACTTCTCCCCTCTGGAAGGTGCTACAGAACACTGTACGCCAAAACATCCAGACATAAGAACAGTTTTTTCCCTCAGGCTGTCTCTGTGTTGAACAGCTAAAACCGGACTCCAATATCAATAACATCACCTGTAAAATATCTGTACATACCAACATACTGTGCACACCAAAACAGAAACATTTCCTCGTCTATACACCAGATATTTATCTATATATATTTTTACTTATTTTTACCTATTTAGCTTTTTTACATGTATATAGCTTTTGTTTTTGTTTATGTTTGTTTGTTTTTTTAACTGTTTGTACTAAGTGATTCTGATTGGTAACCTGTCGGGCGTACGGGATTGTACATCCACTGAGGAAACACAGCTCATCTGATCACACCTGTGAATTGCTGACCTGCCTGAGTGAAACCTGGTGGTACTATAGTCTGCAGGTTATGTGCCATTAAAATCACTCTGCAACCCCACAAGACTGCTGTCTGTTGCTGATATTCTTTGCCTGCTTGACCTTGTTCAGCAACATCATCAAGGATTTTTATGATTACAGTAGTCTTGAGTCTTGTTAAATAGCTAAGGGGGACTCTTTATGACCCTCTACTGTGAGAAACTCCAGCAAAGAGTATGGAGTGCATCTACCATCTCTGCCCTCATTGAAAACTGCACACTACTCACAACATACTTGATGGCAGTTGGTAGGGTATGTGTATTAGAGATAAACAATGTCAGACACAAACTGGAGACCTTTTGTGTCTGCAGCACTGCTCCACAAAAGAACAATAGGTTTAGTATGGAAAACGCCTTCAGTATTATTTAGTTCAAACAATACCTTGTGAAGGCATTGGAAATGGTAATCTGCTTAAAACTGATGTTTGTGTAGGCAGCATGCTTTTCACTTGTCATGCTGTATGGTAATTATTCTTATATCAATGAATATTAATGAACATTTAAGAGGAACTTCCTGAAAAGCTGGCTTCAAATCTGTTCCTGTAGTTCTACTTGGTTGTACTGCAGAACAGATGGCTACAAGACAAAAACGGCAGACAGATGTGGGTGGTGGTGGTCTAGACATACAGCCGAGTGACAGCTCTATCATCTGTTGTGCTGTGAAACCCCATTAAGTGATATAGTGAAATAATGAGAGAATAATGTATCTTTACAAACGTCTTTGTTTGTGAGACTGTCGGAATGTTTACATTATGTATCATACTGTCACGATTTAAGGAGCCGGTGGACCCAAAAATGCAGAACAGGGTTTTAATGAAAAGTGTCCTTAAATTCAGGCAGTGCTCTTTACAGGGAACAAACAAAATCCAAATATCTAGTTAAACACAAAAGGAGCACACAGTAAAATCAAGGTAGACACAAGAAAAATCATTTGAGGGAATAGAAACAACAATTGGGTGGTGGGACAACCACATAAGATGACAATCAACCCACAGAGACCAAGAGACGCACAGAGACTTAAATACACACTGACCTGATGACAAACTGGAGACAGGTGGCCCAGGACAAACAGCTGAAACTAATAAAGACAGGAAGTCAAGGTGAAAAACACACAAGGAGCAGAAACTACAAAATAAAACAGGAAACAGAGTGAGACACAAATCTAAACAGAATGAAACAATGAATGAAACACAGAGTGGGACACAATGAACACAGAGTTAAACAAATGTGAAAGCAAGGAAAACACACCCAGAGCAATACTACAACATAAAACTGAAAACTCATAACACAAATCCAAACATAAGGAAAATGCAGGTATTGATACAGATATAATAAATAAGTCCATAATCGAAATGAAAGTGGTTTCACTCCAATGGCCATATCGAGAATAAGAACTGCATTTACTCTACATGTGTTGGGTGAGGGTAGGCATGGCCGTGCAGTGCCGTTACGGTTAAGGAAAGGATCTGCCTCACAAAAGGTGTGATTTGTAAGATGCATATTTCACTCACACTACTCTGATCCTACGCTCCCTCTCCTGGTTACCAGTGGCTGCCCACATACGTATCAAGACACTAGTACTTGCGCACCGTGCTGTGAATGGATCAGGCCCAGTCTTCATCCAGGACAAGGTTAAACCTTACACCCCAGCCCGTACACTCCGCTCTGCATCTGCCAATCATCTTGCTGCTCCCTCACTGTGAGCCACTCAACAAAATCACTGTTTGCTGTCACGGCTCCTAAATGGTGGAACGAGCTCCCCATCGACATCAGGACAGCAGGAAGTCTACACATCTTCCTCCAGAGACTAAAAACCCATCTCTTCTGACTACACAACTTGGTTAAGAAGATGGTGATCTAATAACCATCGTTAACTCTGGTTTTTATACAAAAAAATATTAATAGTGTTTAGTTGCACTTATATATTGCACTTGGTTTTTTGTATTTACTTGATTCTTGCTGTTCTGGGTTGAATGCACTTATTGTAAGTTGCTCTGGATAACAGCGTCAGCTAAATGTAATGTAATGTAATGTAATATTTTGCAGTAAGGCAACAGACACAGATATGCGAAGCAAATATCGTGGGTCAAAGTTCACCAAAGTTGAACTCCACACAAAGCCACACTGCTATTTGCTTCACCACAGAAATTACATTTTTTATTTGCTCCCTCGCTCTCACTGATAAAACGTGAGTGGGAGGTGAAGGTTCGCCATTGGTACATTTGTGTCTGTTTGACACTAGGGGGCAGAAAGAGCAAATGTATTCTCTTCAACAGACACATTTTACTCACTTACTTACACATACATACACAAACTAACATGGACATCCCATTTAAGTTCTCTTTCCCGTTCGAGTCATATTTTAATAAGCGTTTAGGCCCTGGTCCTGGTAGAACAGTTTGTTTGTGGTGCAGACTACCCATGCTCTTAAATGAACTGGGACTGTTTTGTTGGAGAAAGCTGCCTAGAGTAAAAGAACGAGGTGTTTATTCTTAGACAGCCTAACCTAGGCTTTTGTGCCTGGTCATACCAGAGAGTAGTACTGTAAAATTGATTTACGCAAAATTCTCTCTCCATGCCTGCATGGGTTTCCCTCAATTACTCCGACTTCCTGGCCTGGGCTAAAGACATTCACATTAGGTGGACCAGTGACTCTAAATAGCCAATAGGTGTGAATGTACGCATTTTTTTTTTCTGTTTACAATTCTTTTAATTGGTTGCCCACCTAGTGAGTAATAATTGGTATAGCTCCTGGCTCTGCCACCTTTCCCGCCCTTTTTGTCCCCTCTCCCACCAAATAAAATCCATCTGGAGGTGCTAACATAGGTAGACGTGCTTCTCTTACGCAGACATGTTCATCAGGTATGGGTCATGTCCAGAGGCATCATAGGGAAGGATAATGTGTTGTGTTTTTCCTTACTGAACTTGCTAAACCTTTCCACAAATGCAGTTTGGATTGTGATGATTGCACTCTCACAACCAGCTCTCAGGGATGAGATGAGATTGAGCCTATCTGTCCATCTCTGAAAAACACTGTCCTCTTGCCATCCTTCCACATCTTCCAGGGCCGTGCTTCCCTTTCCCTTGTTTCAGCACATCTCCCCTGGTAAGACACTGGACATCGTTAAGCTGCAAAATTTCCCGAAAATGTGCTGCCTACATCATCTAAACAATAAACAGAAATGTCGGTAGTTTAACTCTGTTGCCGTTATTGTCTGCCCAATCTGAATATTAAGGTTCATTCCCTCTAAATATTTGAGTGTACAGTGCCTCTTGGTGAAAGATTTTGTGAAACGTGAGCAACTTTTGACCCAGCGACTTCTGAAGTAAAGTCAAAAACCCTTGTTTGCTGGTCTCAAACTAGGTGCCCCATCATTAGCCACTGGAACTATGTAGGTGGTGACTATTTCTTTGGCTTTCAAACTATTCACAATAGCCTCACAAATAACCTCAACTTGAGTTTTGCTTTTGTGTGGTATCAACTCAATGAAATCTTCCTGCCACCAATCAGAATTCACATATTTGTATAACAGCGCCTTCTGCTGTTATACAATTTGCTGAGTCGCTATTCTTGTCATTTTAAAGAGAGACATATCTCTCATTTTCTGTACAATTTCATGTATTTGAAGTTCACAAATAGATGATGGTATTTTGATTAACGAGTATTAAATGTATTCTCTGCTGGTGAACAGCTTTCCATGTCCAACTATCTCCTGAGCTGCCACAGAATTAGCAGCAGTGAGTGAGTTTGAAGGCTCTCATCTCCAGCTTTGGTACAGCGAATGCTTTGTGCTTGTTCTGGAAATGTCTTTAAAAATTAAAAAAAATTGGTTGTTTGCTTTTTTCCCTGCACACAGGTAAGTCTCACTGGCAGTGAAATCCAATGAATCTGTTCACACAGAATTAAACTATTTTCGTCGAAGACTTTCCTTTTTTGGGATTTATCCGTGGATAGCTCACCAAGGGCGGGGGTCAGAAACTCAATTAGCCACCAGAAGGGAAAGGCGCTGGGCAATAGATGTAGTAGGATGTGTTGCATATTTTAGTTGACGAAATATCAAAGCAGTTTTTTTATTTCAGTGTCACAGTATCAACTTCAACTCCAAGATAAGAAATGTTCCCTTTGAAAGATTGTCCACTGTGCAACAACAAATTACATGAAATGAAATTACAACACACATTATTTCATTTAAATGTTATTTTCTGTCACAGCCACAGGGATCCACTGCAGAGAGGCTGAAGAGTCACATGTGGCTCTAGAGGTTGCAGACAGTTGTGTGACAGTGCAAAATCTACTTCATCTTCTTCCTGTATGTGGAACGCATATCTCGAGAACCGTTTGTCTTATCAACTTCACACTTGGCACTTGTGTATTTTTAAAGGCCCAAGGAAACGCATTGTCAAGTTTGGTGTGATTTGGGCACATGATTTGTCAACAGTAATAAACGTTGGACAAGCAAACGGCGAGCGCACTGTAGTAGCGGGGGCTGGGACTCATCAGTGTTGATCACATCAACAGCACATTCATAATAACAGCAACAACAGCTGATTCTCCAGTTTAAAGCTCCTCTTACTGAGTTGAGCTTCACCCAACTTTGATTAAAAAGGTGAACAGCAACAGTGGCGCAGCTTCAGGGTTCTGCTGACTGAGTCCTTTAATCTGTCTTTAATTGCTCATTTACTGCAGGTTAGTTCCAGAGTCCTGGAAAGAAAGCTGCAACCAGCATTCCCACAGACCAAGGTGACATGTCCAACAGCTATGTAAAGAATGGGCAGTGCACTAGGTAAAGTATCCTTTCTGCTGTTATAGAAAAAATGCTGTCCGACCTTCACCACCAATCTATCTCTGTTGTCTTGACCATGTTCAACTCTGCATAACCCATGATAGGATAATGCAGACAGGTTACAGTCCCAATGTTTTCTTTCACCACCATGGCCACCTCTGCACCAGAACCAATATCTACTCTTTTAATGTTATCCCTTCTAAATAAAGTTGAACAAGAAATCAATTTAAATGACCTAGTATTACACATAATGTTTATAATTTGTTGTCCACCGTAAAGAAAAAGCATTAAGGTTGATTCTACCTGCTGTTCTAAAGAAGCATTTACTTGTTTTTGTTTATGTTCACACTCACAAAGTGTTTCTTTGTATTTATTGCAGCATCTGCTTTAAACTGCAAAAGTATAGTTTGCAGTCTGAAATATTAGTGCAGCTTATTTGAATCAAATACAATAAAAAGGTGCATTAGATGCACTTCTAAGTTGAAAGCCTGACATTACAACAATTAAAGAGCCATACCTAAAACCATAAACGAAACCAAAAGTAATAAGTGAAGATTGAAACATTTGGTGGCAATTGAGTCGAAATGGCCCGAACTCTAATTAAAAAAAGGCCCTAGATCTTTATCAGTCTGGCAGCTATGCAGCTTTGCAGGTAACTGGAGTATGAAAGGCTGGTATAAAAGTTATTGTACAAAAAAAGATGCTGAGATAAAAGCTTGATGAACACTATGATAAGGATTGCCTGCATCCTCTGCATCAAACACCACAATTGTTATACAATTAGAGAAACATGCTGCTATAATTATAGTAGTCTGTTACAAGTAGACTCGTGAGCAGTAGTTCTGCTTCATACATTTACTGTTGAAGGCATAAATATAGAGACCAGCTCCTAGATATGATGATATGTATAAACCAAAAAAGAAGGGGCCAGGGACAGAGTCCTATTGTATTGAGGAAGAGTAAGATGTGCATGTAATAATATACTTCAATCAAAATACCATAAAGGTATATACAAAATACTACTAATGTAATATTCATCACTTTTACGATGCAGTGTGATTTAACATGATTTGGTCTCTTTTTAATTCTAAAAATCACTCATTCCTTTCACAACCAGAACTTTTCACATGATTGCATTATACCAGGCTTGGAACTTTGCCTTGAACTAGTTGCTCTTCTCTGTTCCCTGTAACTAGTTACAGCCTTATTATATTACATCACTCTATTATTATAAACATCTAAGAGATTTAAAAGCTGAACAGTTTAGCATATTGCAATGTCCTGTGACTACTTCCAGCAGATGGGTGTGCAGTGTACTTTCAGCAGGTTGGCTAACTTCGCTCTGAGCAGCAGAGGTGGCACTACAGATTTTATTTTGCAGGTGTGGAGTTTTCTCAATGTTTGAGCGAGAGTGCTCTAAAACGTAGGGTTTACGATTAATATGCCGACTGCCAAATTTTATTTTCTACTGCAACAGCTCATACACACGTATACACATGCGTGTGCACATATATGCAGTTGCACCACGACAGTTATCTAATGTAAATCTATTAAACACGAGGTGAGATATGGGATATGGATAAAGTCCACCTACCTTAACACACCTCTGAATAGGACAGGACAAGATTTTATTTTTTTATTTTTCTGAAGCCTCGCTGAACTTTTTATCTGCAGCAATTCTGAGAAACAGAGACTTGATAGGGGATTGGCCAGAAAAATGAAAATATAATATTATCCTTCACATATTATTGGTCACATTCCTAAATAATGGAGGCTCCTGTAATTATTATATATGAATATGTTTTACTGCACCAATGCAAAGATGTTAGAAACAATGAATTTTATAGATGAAGTATGACACTCATTAATAATACTTTGGTTAGCACCTATTCATGTACATGTACTCCACATATTGAGATCAACAGCGGGAGTTTTGTGGAAACACACACAAACAGACACACACTTGTTTTCAGCATTGATGGCTTCTTTCATTACTGTCAGTAGACATTTTGTGTGGTTGTGAGGAATTGTGAGTCTGTTTGTTGTGGTGTAAAAATGAAAATAAGTAAATATAGGAATGAACTAGCCACAAACCAGCAGCTGTATATTCGACATAATTTCCATGGACGTATCGGCTCACACTCTGCACACAAAGTACAAGCAGTCCCATACAGTTGATGTGGTGCACAAACATACAAACCCGAAAACACACGCACACACACATTCCATGACAGTGCCAGCTCATGACATTTCTGAGCGTGCCACAGGGACGAGTGTTTGAGGGTTGGCGGAGGGCTAAGTGTCTGTCTGTAGGCCTGAGATAACGGCTGTCACCTCCCCGAGTCCTCTCACTCACACACACAGATACAGACACATAAATGGGGCAACACAAAAGTACACGCTTCCCTTCTCTCACACCAGTCCGCAATTAAAACATCCATCAGTGAATTCTAGTCAGCCGACCATTCAGCAGTGCTCGATATCAATAGTCCCTCAGTCTCTCTCTGTTGCGCTCTATTGTTGCGGTGTCGAGATGGAAATGGCTTTAACAGTTGGTAGAACTACACGGCCTGCGAATAGAGCTGTCTTATGGCCGTGCGCACGCATTGTGTCGCTCTCCTGTCTTTCAGCCCGAGAGCTTTAAAAGTGCTGTGATTATGGGAAGTGAGGTGATGACAACATTGTTTTCCGGTTATCAACTTTAGCACATGTAGAGCGTGAATTGTGTTTCCTGCGAGCACTTGCAGTTTGCCGCCCTCTGCGGTGCACGTGCACGTAGTTTGGTGAGAGAAGGAACAAGAGGGGAGAGATAAGGCAGTTGAGAGACATACAGAGGTGCCAAAGCTACACACAGGTCCTTTCACATAGACAGCAGATACAAAGCTGCCACCTTTCACTAATGTACAAACACATGTCTTTCTCAGGTAATCACTTTTTCTCATTCGGGGGGAGAGAGAGAATGAACCATTGAAAGAATAATACCAATTTCTGAGCTCGATTGATTTCGACAAATGGCTACACATCATGGCAAGGATGGTACAATGGGGAAAATTTCCAACTGAATAAATGTAGAACAGTTTTGTTTTAGAATCTGCTGGAGATATAAAATGTATGTGTGTGTGTGCGGATGATGTAGGTGTGTGCATTTGTGTGTTTAAATACAGGGTCCAAAAGGCCCAGTGACTCACTTAATCACCAAACGTGTGTGTGTGTGTGAGTGTCTACCTCTGCATTACCAAGCAGGCCCATTTGTCAGCGCAGATTGTAATTGGGGAAGGTGGGGGTGGGGGGGTAAGGCAACCCAGAAACAATCAGACTCTTATTTAGTGTGTGTGTGTGTGTGAGTGTGTGTGTGTATGTGTGTGTGTGTGTGTGTGATTGTATGCATGCTAACATACTGTTTGTGTTAACATCCAGTAGGAATCCATTTTGAAGTCAAAGCCTCTCTCTCTCTCCCTCTCTCTCAATCTTTCTCACTCTGACACCCTACACGCAATCGGCGATCCCTTCCGCATTCCTCATGTTTTCTCTCCCACCATCCCTCTGTCCGTCGCTCTCTTATTCATCCACATCCCGTCCATCCTTATCATTCATCCCTCCACTGCTCCCTATTTCATTCTGGCTTCCTTAGCTCTGTGAATACGGAGCTGTCTAAGAACTCTCAGGTGGTTCAAGTCCATTACTTTGGGAGATAGAAAAACACTGCTGAGGTGTTCTGATTGAGGCCTATTAAAATTCATAAGCTGTGGAATAAGGCCAGAGATAAAAAAAAAAAAATGCCACTGTGTGGTTGAAGGGCAGAGTAGTGTATACGGATGTTCATGTGTGTGAATTTGTCAGGCATTTATGAAAAAAGAGGGGAGGCGAGTAAAGAGAGTGAGAGTGATAAATGCTTTGTGATCCCATGAGCCTTTCCCCTCTTTGTATTATCACCATACTTCTCTAACTCTTTTTATATCCTATTGGTATTTTCCTCTTTCCATTCAGTTCGACAACCCTTATTGTGATTCCTCACACCCTCCATATTTTCCCTGATTCTTTCCTCCACCTCTCAACATACATCGCACACTGTGAAGTGCTTTTCGTGGGCGGCTATCTTGCCCTTTTTAGCTTGTTGTCCCTGGTACTTACTAAAGATTATCAGACACAGACAGATTTGCACGTATACACAAAAAACACCTGCTAATTTTTGTCACCTTGCATTTGCATTAAACACACATACACACATACACACACAAAACAAACACACGCATGGAGTACATTAAGAGTGGGTGGATCGATAAAGAGCAGAGGTCAATGGAGAACGCACACTGACTGGTAAAACCGGGAGACAGAGTTGGCCGTCTCCTTCACCTCTCTCCATTCTTCTTCCTCCTCCTTGTTCTTGTTCTCCTCCTCCTCGACAAAAGACTCATCCCTCAGCTGAGCTGCCTGAGATAGATTATCACAAAGGCTGTAAAGCATGGAGGATTTAAAGAAGTGAGAAAATGCCTTAGCACGAACAGCAAAAGAAGGCTAAACAACATAATACAAACAAATGGTGAATGCGGTGCATAATGCCACAATTGTATTTTAGTAAGCATGCTTGGTATTTCACCCAATACAAAATGACAACATGGCTGCTTTCAGACGTGCACTAGACTCTACATAATCTCCTTAAATATTTCTCGAGGGGCTGTATGTGAGGATGCAGATGTCCGAGCTTTGGACACTCTCCAGAGTTTATCCTACCAGGCCCCTAATAAAAACTCTGGATAATGTCTGAGTGAGCTCATGTGATTAATGGCGTTGAGGTGCATTAATGTCGTTTCTAACACAGCAGACGCAAAACTGAAGAAAGAACATAGAATACAGATGTTACAGGATGAAAAATAGGTGCAATAAAAGTGGAAGTGTGAGCGCAACTCAACTTGGAAAGACAAGGAGACTCAACAGCTTTTGGTGATGGCGTGTAAACACCAACATTTGATCTCTTCAGGGAAATGTATACATTACACTCTGCATGCTGTACCATCCCTAACCTGAATGCACCAAAGATTTCTGGGTTGTTGTGAATCTGTCTGAACAGAGAATCTACCATTATATGTGCAAGGCAAACTCTGGAGAGAGTCTGGACACCATGGTGCAGACATTTTACAGAGTTCATCTCTGAAAACAGCTATTGACTGAATGGTTACATGTTGTGTCCCTAGATTTGTACACACAGGTAGACTCCTCTCCAAAATCTGTTCAGGCATGGTTGCTTTTCTCTTTGATTGATGAAACAAAACTGAAGACCACACAAGGATTCGAGCATGAAAATGAAATGCGACAGCATTAAGAACAGTGTAGCTGCAGCCATTGCAATGTGAGCAGTAAAGTAAAAAATGTTGAAATATACTACAGACTGATTCATGGGCCTGGCATGTTGTAAATGTGATTAGATTGTCATGTATGAGCTTTCAGACACATTAGCATCAAGTGTTAAAAATTAATATTGATTATTAACCTTGTCAACGGCCACATTCAGGATGTGAATTTTCCTTGCCATGCAGGGACTGTTTGCTCTCTTTCCTTTCTGGTAGTTAAGCTATCTGTGTACTTCTCTGACAGATATGTCTGAGTCTTAGTCAAACCACATCTGTTCTAATTCGACATTTAAACCCACTTCAAGGGAAACTGTCTGAAAACGTGGCCCTCACTACCCACAAAAATCACATCACTCCTCCTCTGGCTTCACTTCACATGTGGTTCTCCAGAGCAACGCCATTTTTTGATTTCTGACATAGTCAGACATGTTGTACTGTCTAATGTTGTACTAAAGATGAATAAAGATGAATAACATGAAGATAAATCCAAAGCATCTTAATTGCTGCCTGGTGGCTGACTTTAGTCCAGCTCATAAATCACACCTTCTCCATGTTAATGCATGGGACAAGGACCAAATTAAAAAGTAGATGTACACTTCAAAAAAACATTTCCCAAGTTGATTTTTGACATTTTTGTCGGCTTTACTACTGCAGACTCCAAATGTGCAAGATGACAGTGTTCATTTCCAGGATATCTTAGTGTAGTTTCTGGATAATGTGAGGAAGTGGACACAAATGGTCTTTATTTACATACAGTCTATGTCTGCAACTGAACCCCAAAGTCCCATCTGTTATAATATCTAAGTACAGCATCAGAATCTGTGCAAAGGGATTGTTTACTTCCCTCCCTCTTTGTGTTGTTCTGATCATTCCTACTGTTCTGTTTGTTGTTCTTCCCTTGCTGTGCTCTTGTGGTTGTTATCTAGGAGTCTCCTGTCCTTCAGAAAGCTTCGGCCAATTAGGGGGCTTCAGGTGATGAGTCTGTTGGCCAGGGCTTGGACTTAAGACCTCTCTGTAAGTGCTCTGAAGTCATTCAGCTATCTGGAGTAGTGCCACATGGGTACATGTACATGTTTGTGTTTGACTCATGGACTTCCTAGTCCTTCTGTCTATTGGACCCTTATTGTGCTGGGTGGCTAACTTTATTGGCTGCCTAGTAGCAGTTGCCAGTGGCCCACAGTCTCACAAACACTAGTAAAAAGCACAGATGAGTAAGCAGATTATTTAGTTAGCGGGGAGGCTTCCGAGGAGCTACAACAGCTTGAATACACATTTCCTAAATAGGCCTATTCACAATAGTGTGTGCAAAAGCAGTATAAGGTGAAGACATAACTATGACTCAGCTTAAAACATATGATAAAGAGCGACCCATATCAACAGATGTTCATGAATTCTTTGGTTTTCATTGGATTAAATGTTTACAGAGATGGAAATAAATCATTGCTGAATGTTAGACTGAACGCAACTCCCTGTATATCCTCTGTTTCAGTTGTGCAGAGAGGCCTTGCTGTGATGAGAATATTTCTACAAACGAAATTAGCAGGCTGTTTGCTCTGTTCGCTGCATCTTCTCTGCCTCACTGCTGCCAAAGATTATGCAGATTTTGAAAGCGCTATAGCTTTTCCTCAGTTTTTATTGACCACCACATCAGAAGTGTTAGAGCCTCTTCTTGGTCTATTTCTCTCTTCATCCACTCCTCATTGCATAAGTCCCTGCCTCCACTCTTTGTCCCTAAACAGCATTGGGATCACACCATCTGGGTTTGACACACACATTTGTTTAGTCCCCATTGTGCTAAGTGGGTTCATGTGGAATAAAGACTGCTGTAATATACTGAAAGGGAGTGGGATGCGTAGGGGGCGGTAAGACGAGTTGATAGGGTGGGGAAGAGGAACTGCAGAAGAGCAGCGAGATTAATGATTGATCCAAATAGACTACACTAAAACAGTGACAATAAGAGAGTGAGATAGAAAGAGTGTGGAGAGAGAGAGATGACAAAACATATGCTGCTCTGTCTGCACCATCAATCTAAAGTTGTGAGCTCACCTGGAAAATGTCAAGCATTAGTGTGTTTGTGTCTGTCTGTATGTGTGTGTGTGTGTGTATCTGTGACTGGCTGTGACTATGATGAGTTTCCTCACAACCTATATACATATTCAGAGAAAGTGCACCACTCCATCATCCCCTTCTTTCCTGTGTTTCTCAGATCAGTGTCTGAGCTGGCGTTGATTTGTGATGCCTGCTCAGAGAAGAGTGTGGTGGGCTTCCCTGTGTCTTTCCCACTGTGTTTGCGTGTGTAGGCAGTCTTCTTAATGGCCCATTTAAAATCAGTGGAACCACGGCAGCTACAGAATTGGTAATGCAAACATGCAATCATAAACACTTCAGACTTGAAAAGATTCTCAGGGGCTTTTCAAGGGACTTTGGGGACCACGGCAAAAGGAACCAATGGGGCCCTACACCCCCTGCCAATAAACACATGATACCAAACCACATAATTTTCAATCATCAGCGATTTTTTTTTTCATCACAAATTCTCAACATATTGTTGTTATTATTGCTGTTTATGCACATTAATAAAGGTAAAATAAAAGGGTTTAAGTTTAAAACCACACCACCATCCCAGGCTCTCAATGCAGACACATTTAGATGTTTTAGTCTTGAACCAAACCGCTACAATTACTAAGCTTTTGGCAGAACTCTAGTGGCATGGGACCTCGTTAGTGGGTTGCCAATCCCAGAATGCAAACGGGGTTTGTACAAAATTCTCAATGCTGTGGACAAATATAAGCTCGGGATCTGAGTCAATTGCCTGCCTTGCCCACCCTATTGTGACACTTCAACTTATAAAGCAATATCGGAGAGTCTGAATTTGACTGTTTTCCATGTCAATTGATTCTTCCAATACATTTTTATTTCGATGTTAAAAAAACTACTTTACTTTCCACAGAAAAGCACATAATCCAAACATCATTCTTCAATGCACAGCACATTTAATTTGTAGATAATATACCCCGCTGACTTTGTGCAGCCATGTCAAAGAGAAAAAATTCTTCCACTTTACACCATTTGTCTCTCTGTGTCTCCATGTAGAAGCCAATGAGCCCTAATAAGTTAAACTGATAATGATGAAGAACAAAAAGAAAACAGTCTTAAATCACGCTGCTATAGTAAGCCAAAACCCTCCTTTTGATCAAAATCCATAACGTGGTCGATTAAAAATGACTCTGCTGGTTATGTTTTTCATTATAGCAAAAGAGAGGATGGGGAGGAAAAAGTGAGGGATAGACAAAAGAGAATAAGAAGAAAATCTATCATAATTAAGCGACAGCATAAAGAATGGAAGTGTGTTTCTTTTTATAGATGACTACTAATTGAGGAGAGAGCAGAGCCGATTCTGGCGCATATTAGCTTTTAATTACCCTAAACGAAAGCAAGACACATGCTTGTGCTTGCGCGTGCAAGCGCACACACGCACACACGCTTGTATACACACAGAGACTCTTGCTTTTGCTCACATTCCAGCATGAAAACACACACACTTGTTCACACATACATACATCAGGGTTTTTAGTTTCTAGAAGTCCTCATAGTTTTTAGTCCCTGGTGAGATCATTACTTTTCTTTGGAGGTCTGCATGCTCAGAATCTTAACCAGCTCATTATTGAATATACCAATGTTTAATAGCATAATTATTACATATTTCATACCATTTGCTGATGGAAAATCTAGTTGAAGTGTGCTGCAATTTTATGCTTGAGGGTCCACTCTTGATGTAAGCTGAAGTTTGTCAGCTTCTATTATTTATTTCGGCCTAACGAGTCAAATGGCATCTGTTGAGAAGAAGATCATCAACAGCAGATAGGCATTCATTAATTCATGTGACAAGATGGTACAGCGGCATCTGCTGTGGGCGACAGTGATCGGCAGCAAAGGGATTTCCTGATTTGGATGTTGTTACTGGACTGACTGATGGCATTTTTATGCGGCTGTGAAGATTCAACTGGACAACTAGTACAGACTAATTGCGTTTGATAAACCAAAAAGTGCACTTTCAAGAAATTAATAAGGGAGAATAAGTTACGAGGCATAAACCCCAGTTTAAGGTTGACCCATGTCAAAGCTGGTTTTACCAAGGGCACTCATCATTTGCTTCATCTGCATACAAACTACTCTATTTTCTTATCTAGAGGACGGCAGCCAGTGAACCGCAACCTGCCCTGAGGTATATGATGTACACACAGGCACACACCTTAACTCTCTCTTCCTTTATCGCTTTCATTCTCTCCCCCTCTAGAGTTATTGTCAACCATCAGACATCCCTCTGCCTGGATTAGCAGTCTGGTATGTGAGTCCAGGCAGCTATAATGGCTGATGATACGATATGCAGCATGGCTGTCGTTGAAGCTGTATAGGAGGCTAATTAACCTCTGTGTCCTCTGTCATTCGTTTACGTGAGGTTTGATTGAAATGCTAGCACAGTTAGCACTGTCACCTAACGGGGCCCCGCTCTCTTTATGTTGCTAAACAAATTCGAGCTAGCGCGACATTAGCTGGCCAACAGGATTTTGTTGTCATTAAGCTTAACTTATTTACCTAAACGCAGGTTGATTTTATTCTTATAAAAGTTTGGTTGGGGTCAAGTCAACTGCGATAAAGCCCTCACTCTCATAGGTTAGACATCACTCAGGGCTTGCTGCTGTTTTTCAGTTTAAAACTGAAAAATATTTAATATTAAAACTAAAATTACACTCAGTACATCGCTTACCTCCACCAAGGCCCAAAAGTCACCTTAACTTCTATCAAGGTGCTCCAAATTTCACACACTTTTATTTATTTTAAGATATTACTTCCCCAAACATACCTGATGTTTGGGAAAACTGTGAATAAAAAAAATAAAATACAAATCTTTCAATGTTGAAGTAAGTGGAAAAAAAAACTGGATCTGCCACCCGATTTGACTGTGCACCAGAATTTAATTGTTTCCTACCGGACCCACACTGCATCCTTCCACCAAGTTTTGTGGGAAACTTTCAAGTAGTTTTTGTGTAATGTTGCTTGCAGGGGTGAAAACATGATGTTGTTGGCGGGGGTAATAAAACTAGGCCTCTTAGTCATGTACAGCAAACAGCGTTCAGTGTTGTAAACATATATATGTATATGAAAGTCCCCATTGGTCCAATTTAGGTTGTTCTGTGGTTCGTCTTTCAAGCTCCGGTCCTCTACTTTACGCAGTATCTTAACTGTTCCCTGGGATTGTGCTCTTCTGCACAGAGCTCTCTGATGTTGTTCCTGAAATCTGCTGGAGTCACTCTCCCAGTTTGGGCTGCAGAGCCCCGATTGCTCCAATTACCCATGGCACCACTGTTACGGTCACTTTCCACATCTTATCCAGCTCCTCTATCAGCCTTAGTGTTTTTTGAGCTTCTCATGTTCCTTCTTCCATTTGTTGTTTTTGCTTTTTTGTCTCTACATCTATCACAACTACCTTCTTTAACCCTTTGAGCAACTGGATAGCTCAGTGGATAACACCACTGACTGTGTCACAGGGCCGTAGTCCGATTACTGGCCTTGGTATGGCAAGGTCAGCATGGGCCTTTAGGCAAGGCCCTTGATGATGCCTAACTAATGGATGTGAAAGTAACTACAGTCTGACAAGCTCAGGCATCACCATGAAGACATAATCTGTTGACTGGGACTTCAGTAATGGACCCAAATCGTAATCTTTTAAAATAAAAGTGAAAAGCCAATGCATTTTGATGTTTCTTTACAGTGTTACTGTGATGTTTTTAAAGTTCTTAACAGACTTTTTGAAGTTGTGCTCTACTTCAAACCTCATGCACCACATGCATTTAAGTGGACCAAGTTCCTAATACAGCTTTGGTAATGGATCATTAGGTGGTGTTTTGAAATCAAATTGTGGTCTCTGTCACAATTAGTTTAAACAGGAAGACCCACAAATGCAGAACAAAAAGGTTTCACGGAAAGTGACCTTTAATTAAGGCAGGGTTCTTTACAGAGAACAGACAAAATCAGCAAATTCAATGAAACTCAAAAAGTGTTCACAGCAAAAACAAGGTAGACACTAGGGGACACTAGAAAACTCACAGGAGAAGGATGAGGGAGGAGAAGCTACGATGGTGTGATGAGACGACCATGTACGACGACAACGAACCGACAAAGGGAAGCATAGAGACTTACAGTATATACACAGGGGAGGCAGGGGTAATTGGCTGCAGGTGAAACAAACAAGGAACTGGTGCAGACAATCACAGGAAAAGGAAACAGGACAAGGACAGGAAGTAAAGTGGAAAACACACAAGTAGCAGAAACTACAAATTAAAACAGAACCCAGGGAGAAAACATAAATCTAAACACAAGGAAAACAAAGGTACAGGCAAAAACAAACAAAGAATCAATAATCAAAATGAAAACACTCCATTAAAGAGGCAAAGGTCCAAAGAATAAAGAGTCCAGAGTCGTTATCATGAGATTCTAGACAAGCACAAGGACCTGGACCAAGAACCAGCATTTGGATCAAGATCCAATGCAGGATTTTCTTGAATGGCACAAAAGTGTTCTGAATGAAGTCTTTCGAACACGGAGTTAAACCTTTATGATCTTCACCAAACACTGACTGCAACCCTGTACTGCAATATTTTGTGCTACATAACTCAATAAAAAACCAAAATGGCCATGCAAGGCTAAGTGGTCACCAGTAACCTGAAAAACCTTACCTTTAAGGGGCACCTACAATTCTTCAGTTTCCAAAATCAACAAGTGGCTTTAGAATAGGATCAAACACATATAACTATGAGTTCTCTGTATAAAATAGAGCTAAAAGATGAATTTTCAATTTCACACATAATTCTTGGGTGGCAAATCTCTTCAATAAAATAAATACAGCCAAGTTTGAGCCCGTCCTTCTTCTAAGCATGTTCTTGTTGTGAGAACAAACTGTGATTCCCAAAGTAGGAGTCATTATTTATAGCTCTGTAAAAAAACATCCTGGGTGTTGTTCTGCTTTTTGGAAACTGTTACAGATTCCGCTGTTCGTAAACATATATGAGAGTGAACATATAATGGCTACATACATAATTGACAAAATTTGCCTTCATATGTCTGTTGTTCTATCTCTGCATATATCAGAACACACACCAAGAATATTCTCTACTGGCTCTATGATTTTCCATTTTTTCTCAAAATGCCTCATCCTTTTTGAGTCTTTGTTGAGACAGGCAAATATATTTTAAGCTTCGGTTTCTCTAGATCAGTGGTCACCAACCTTTTCAAAGATCACTTTTTAATTCATTGTTAGCCGAGGTCTACCACCGGGATATCTTCCAAATAACCCACTTAGGAGGGTCTTTATAATTTATACAATTTCTGTTAAAGGCTCAATGAAGAGCATAAATATGCACAAAGGTAGATATGCAACTTTATCTATTCAATGCACAATATTCACATTAATATCAATTCATATTTACAGCATCTGTTCAATGCACAATATTTAGCTCAACAATGTGTTTTGCGGAGGAGCTGCAACTGCAGCACAATGTTTTTGCACAGGCCACGCTGGAGTGCTTTTATTTTGAAATGCATACAGAAAGTGTTGCAACCATTTAATTTTTGTGACATAAATTCAACAGATAAACATTAAAACTCAGGTGAAAGATTATCTTTTCTGTTTATTCTGCTGTCAACCACAATGTCAACAATATATTTGTATTTCTAACACTTACTGAACCCATTTCAAGGTAAAAGCACTCCAGCGTTTCACTTTCTGAATCCATTCATTTGTTCCATCAGGGCTTTGATTGTTATCGCAAGACCGGAAGATGCAGGTCTTTTCAGCACTCACCCGACCCGGTCTGTCACAGGTTCCTACCTGTTAGGGAGTTTTTTGACTTTTGGGTTTCTCTTTAATACTGTAAGGCGTTGGCTTTACAATATAAAGTGCCTTGAGATAAGGTACACTGGGATTTGGTGCTATACAAATAGATATATAAAATATAATTAAATGGAAGCTGCAATACTCTACAGGAAGGTGAGAATCTTTCAGCAGACAGTCGCGCACCTGTAATAACCCCTGTAGAAGAGGTAGATGTGGATTATGCTGGTGGAGAAGTAGGAAACGATCATTCCCAGAGAGGAGAAGATGCCCTCACCATCATCACTGGACAACAGCCGAAGCAGTTCACCATCACACTGCACAGATGTCCTGGACAAAGTGTAATAACACTACTCAACTGTGTGTGTCTAAGTGGTGCAGCGGTCAAAAATAAGACAGATGCGTGTGAGTTCCTAATCTGACTGCTGAAATGTTTTTGAGAACCGCTCAGTGAGAAGTTGGTTAATGTATTGTACATACAAGCAAGGCCAGCCAATCAGAGGACAAAGGTCCTACTGAAATTGACAAATTTTAAGTCTGTCCTATACAGAGCTTGAATAAAATTAAACAAAATATAAATGTGAATGAACATACAGTATTATCCACATTGTTTATTCTGTAAAATAAAAGTTTTCATATTAGCACATACACGCAGACATACATGTAGAAACAATATGTCTGTGAAAGGCTCCTATCAGCAATTTTTTATCAGTCTACTGTTAAAACAAGTTGCCGTTCATTTCAATTAAAATGTTGTCCTTAAGAAACAAGATATAACATATATCAGTCATCATGTTGCGTTACCTTCATACAGATCCAGGCCAGCCATTTTTGTTTATCAGCTCCACGGTAATTTTGACCATCGAAAAAAAACGTCTCCATTTGTTTTGGTCCATGTCCCATCCGCAAACATGGAGGAGACAGGGATTTATGACTTATAATGTAGCCAGCTACTAGGGGGAAATGGAGACGCTCTGGCTTTACTTACAAGGAGCTGTCACTCTCTCTTAATATACAGTTTATGATAACGATAATTGTACATTAGTTCAACAAACGAGGTGGTAATTGAACTTTTACATCGTGTGACTTCCTTTGTCTCCTTTCTCCCCACTGTGTCTGCATGCTTGCATCCAAGTCCTACACAAGCTTCAGCAGTTACAAGTGAATTAAAAGAATATAATATGTTAAACAAAATACTTTGCGATTCATGAATTTGGGCTGTACAAATAAAATTGGATTGATCGATATTCTAGTACAATTTATTTCATGATTAGAGACACTACATATGCTTCAGGTAAAGATGGTGACCGCAGGTTCCAGAAAGTTCCTCTCCACCTGCGCGGGAAATTTAACACTGAGATTATAAAACGTAAGAAACGCCTTAAATCAACACCAACACCATGAGCCACTAACTCTAGGGGAGTTACTTTTAATGGACAAAGTGTTAAAATAACTCTGAACTTTGTTGATTTCAACTACCACCAGAAAATGAACACTGTCAGATTAGCTGTGTATGACCCAAGGCTTACTTTGAGTACGCAAATGGAAAATGGTACAGATGTGATGATAGTCAATGCTAGTTCATTTTCAGTACAATGGAGCCACAGTTTCAGTTTGGCGAAGGGAATCTGCTCTGAATTGTTGCAAATGTAGCGGCATTCAAACACTTCCAAGGCCTTATTGATGAAGTGCCTTAATAAAGGGACTGAATAAAATTGTTCAACCTGGTGTAAGAGAAGCCTTGGCATGCAGTGAACTGTTAGTATTAAGTGCCTCTCCCACAGTGGCAGTAATACTTGCAGTGCTGAACAACACTACTGCCCTCTCTCTCTCTCTCTCCACTCTGCTGTTCGAAGGCCACATTCACTGTTCCAAACACCTCTGTGGCCCGGCACTAAATCATCACTGCGGGTGTGTCATGTTTTCAATTTAAAAATGCATGTGCTCCACCCACACTACCATCATTTTACACACAGACACACGCTCAGGAAACAAACAAAAAGGCTCTTGGATCTCATACACACACATGCTTATGCACATGATGCTTAGAGTGGAAGCATCCTTTTCAATAATACACTTACATTTTGTAGAGGAACCATAATTTACAGCCTATACATAAAAAAGTGTCAGGTACCCAAATGAATCCTTAGTGCTCCCTGCATCCATTCAGCCCAGTCCATTAATCATGCCACTGATAAACACAGGCATAATCTGATTGTGTAATAGGTTCCTAGTTTGCATCAAGTTGCACATGCGCAGGAAGGCACCCACGTAGAACTGCATGCATACACACGCCCACAAGTCAACAAAACACTTACCCACTTTGGACCTCCTCGTACAGGCACAATGAAAACAATGGACAGTGACAAGTAAAGCACTCATAGCACAGAAATCAAACTGTGTATACAGAATATACAGAGAGCTGTGTATACAGAATACTGTAGGAAGTTGGAAAAACACACATAAAGTCAAGGACATTTGTGGAAAAACACCAAAATGTGTTGCAAAGACAGTAAGTCCTCCCTTGTATCAACTCGGCAGGGAAAAAAAAAAGACCATTCATATGTTGATGAACTGAAGTTGTCTGTTGTTCTATTTATTTTCTATATCTACATCTATAAGATTTATACAACAGATAATGGTTATCATAATAATAACTAAAGAAAAGAAGATAATTTAAAAAATGTCTAATTTAAAAAGCAAAATATATATATATATATATATAAACAGAGAAAGAGAGAGAGGATAAGGAAGGTTCGCCAAATGTCTGTTACATGGAGATTAAAGTACTACAAGACCAGCAGACTCACCTAGACTCATCATTTGTCTCATTAAAATGCCAACCTATTGTTAATTAGGGAGTTGTGCCTAATTAATCTGTTTATTATTTTCAGACAGTGAATGGAGTGGTGTATGAATTTTTTCCATCTGTGCATGCTTCAAGTGTTGGGGAATGGGAGCTGGTGAAGTTATCACTGCCACAGAGTCTTTGCAGTAGTGAAGGACAAGCACATAACCCACAAAAAAGAAAAATACACTTCTCAAAACGGCGTTCATTAGAATGTCTGCTCTGCACTGTTTTTTGACATTGATGGTCTTCATCAAAATGCAATACTCAAGCTTTGGTTAGCAATTACCGATGTCTCTCAGAGGAAATGGTTCATGCGAGTGTCTTGATGTGAGGGGAAACATAAGAAAGCAGGACAGAGGTGTGGGAGAAATGATGAAATTACCAAAAGTAATGATGTGGGAGAGGGTGAAAAAGAGGAAGGACGTGAGTGGCAGAGACGGTAGAAAAAGAGAGGTGGATGAAGATGGCGGTATCCTAAAGAGATTAGCTAAGACCTGTGATAAGAATATCAACGGAGATGAAGGAGGAACTGAGGACAGGTAAGATGCAGCCACCTGGAAAATTTCTGACAAGTGGTTGAAAGAATGAGGCGGGAAATAATGAGATAGCGCGAGTGGAAGCGAAAAAGCAGAGCGGCTGAGGGAAGAGGTGTTTTGCTTATTTCTGTGTCAACCTGTAATGGGATTTTTCACCTGAACCACTGAGACCAGGCCAGATGAGCACCTATTTCACATGATGAGATTTCACATGGCTGCGATCCCCAAGGGAGCTGGTTCTATCGCTACTCCTTTGATTTCGGCTTTGATAGAAAAAAGGTAATTTTTTTCCTTTCTTACAGTGGGGGAGTTAAGTGGATGATTAGAGTTGAGCTCTGTGGAGAATAGGAGAATAGGAAAGAACTGAGACACAGAGCAAGGTAATATATAGGGCTTTACTTATTGGATGATTCATTTATCAACTCTATTTGGCGCTATACAGTGCTGTGTTCTTGGGTGTGTGTATACGAGAAAACAAGGCAGACTTAATAGGGCACAGACATGGGAAAAGAGTGTTTGTGTTATAGTATTTTAGTGGAGGCTACATTAAACAGTGAGTGTCAAGAGAGCAGATTTCCATGCAAACTACTGTAACTGCTGATTCATCAATCTAAGCATCTGAATGGGAAGTGACTTTGAGAGTGGCTGTTAGAGGTTACAAAAACACATTTCCTAAACAAATCTGACATTGCTGCTTTGTCTTCAATACCAACAGATACCCTCCCCTGCCTGCGTATCCCTCTCTGCTGCGCACAAACATAACACACCTACACAACAGACTTTGTCTCTTACTTTAAGAAACAACCCGCTCCTCCCCCAATTTCAAAATAAAAACAACCTCATGTTTTCTCTGCGCCTCGGCCAAACGTTAAGAGTATGAGTTGTCATTATGTTGGATTACATCAGTATTTTATGTCTAATTAAATTGCTTTGGTGAAATAGAAGCGCTGTAGAGTCTGCACAATTCTATGTATGGTGTACCTACTCTCTGTACCTTCCCAAGAAAACCCCATGGATCAGGTTACAGGAAAAATAAGCCCACTGTGTAAAGACCTATTACATTTGTATAAAAGAGGAATAACATTTATCCAATGATATCAGTTGAACTCAGATACTTGTACTCTACACTATAGGTATTTTAATACAGGATTTTTAATGTTTGAGATACATCGACTTTACATTATGGACATAATAATACAATGAAAAGGGCAATATGAAGCATCTTACAAAAAAAAATGGAAAAGAGTGTAGTGAAGCTTGACTGCAATGACTAAGTAAGCCTAGCATAACATCTCCCCCACCTTTATCTGAGAGGGATGCCACACCACTAGGGGATCAATTAAACCTCTCTTTTCTCCTTTTTACACCTCCTCAAATCGGGAGGTGGAGGATTTATTTCCCCTCGCTCACTCTCTCCTAACCCAATTAAGACCATCTTCAAAAGAGTGTGTTGACACCTTTAGTGGGGGTAAAGATATAGCTTCTTCCCTGAACTCTGGAATGATCTTCAATGCAGCCTGATTTGGAAAAGCTGATGGAGAAGACTGGAAATGTTTTGTTTATTTGGAGTCAAAATGTCAACAATGTCAGTAATGTTAAAATCCCAAATTCACATTGACATACAAGCAGAGGCCCCATCCACAGGCCCAACAATCTTTTATAGTCTGTTTTATGTTTTATCCAGAAAGGTTACGTGCTCTGCTATTTATATATGACAAAGAATAACGTTGTCATAATTAGCATTAAGGACCCAATTGCAGGCATGGAGTCAGGGTGAGATGAAATTTGTTAGGAGTCTTGTGGAAGGTAAAAAACTCAGGTGGTCCAAAAAGTCACAAGGTCATCCTATATCGAAGATCTCAAGCAGCAAAACATAGATTGACCTGTGAAACAAGGCTGGAACAAACAGGACTGAGATGAACCAAACTGAGCAGAGGATCAAAGACAAGAGAGAATAGTATAGTATAGTATACTCAGTATACTTTTAGGTAAAAATAATGTTAACTCTTTGATACAAAACATGCAAATGTGACTGACAGTTTTTATTTTCTATATCCTTCTACTTACAGCCAAATGTTTATATTTTTCAGAGACTAATGAATGAATGATGAGAAAAAACATAGTGTGACTGAGAACGGACAGCAGTGTCATGGCTTTGACTTTCAGTTTGCTGTCACACATTTTTATTCAGTCCAGTTGTTTGTGCATATGATCATTTTCCTATTTCAGAGCCTGTCTTTCCCACCAGTATCACCTGACCTGCTCCTCCTGGTCACCTGTTCCCCACTCTCTCATTGTTCCCTATCATATATATGGGGTCGTTTCCACTTGCTCTTTGCAGGATTATGTTTGTCTTATCTTTCCAGAGCTCTGTTCTTTGCCTGGCTGTTTTGATTCTGATCATTTTGGACATAAATTGTGCTTTCTTGGATTTTGCCCCCGCCCAAACTTTTAAGCTTTGTTCACCTGCTTGGACACAATGTGTCAGGAACGCCCCACAGGGAATTCAATTTCATCTAAAACCTCCACTTGTGCTCAATAAGAAATTAGCGGTTTAAGGTCAGGGTCACTATGACTTCACAAAACATGTTTTTGGCCGAAAAGCAAGAATCCAAACACTAATTTGGAGAAATCTTCACATGTGTGTAATAGTATAATATGATGAATCCCTTAAAGCATATTTGACCTGATGCAATAAAGCATACTGAGTTTTCTTTGGAACCAATGGAGTAATGGGTATCGATGATCTGTACTAACACATGATGTAACTCTGCACCAAAACAATTTAATGTTCATTAAAACATCTTATCTCCAAAATCCAGCCTAGAAACATGCCCTATAAAGTGTAATTTTTATTTGGCTCCATTTTTTTTCTCCCTCCATCTTTAACTCAACTCTCTCCCTCTCTCTCTCTCTCTCTCTCTCTCTTACTACATTACCTTTGTTGAGTGTCAGAAAAACCTCGGAGTTAAATTCTCAAAGGGCCATGTAAATTACTTGCACAGTCGATGTGTGCAATGGGCCATTCACACACAAGATTTATACCTTTGGTAGTCTTAATTATGTCTTCCTTTTATTTGCTCTGTAAAGCAAGAAGCACGGAAGCCTGTAACAAGCATGCCTATCCTGCAGTAAATCTGCAGGGAGGGGTAGGTGGTTGCATTAGTCTTCTCCATCTTTTGCCTTTCTTTTAATCTTGCTCTTTTCTTCATCACTTTAGTTGTTTTTATTTTAATTGTCTACTTTTATCAACACTGATCACAAGACTGTTTGTTGTTCCTTCATGTTCCAATCACATTCTCTTATGCTTCATGATTTCAGCACCATTCCTCCATGTGAACTTCCGTATTGACTAAATAATAAAAGGCGTTTAGTTGGAAATATATAAGTTGATTGGTTGTATTTCATTGAGGCTAACATGATTAGCGGACCCTTGTTAGTTCCTGTCAGGACTGGTTCAGAGATATCCTGAGTGGTTTCTTGCCAGAACTGAAGAGAAAGAAAGATCTGCAGGTAAGAAAGACAGTTTTTTACCTGATGCTGCTTTTGGATGAATTATGGCAACTGGTCTCCTAATACTGCGTTTTTATTCAGTAGCTCTAAATTCATTGAAGCAGGCTGATAAAGGTAACACTGTGCTATTTAATTACATTTCATGACATCATAAATATTGCCACAGCCCCTCCACGTCTCTCTCCCCCTCCCTCCATCATCCTTCCATTCTTTCTTCTCAGAGCAACGCACATAAAGCTAAACTTGTCTTTCTGAAACAGTGAAGGTCACTTTCAGACATTCACATTTATAACATTGAACTCACACACACACATAAACAGAGACTCTTAAGGCCGAGCCATGCTGCCTGCATCAGCGGCGCATGTGCAACGTCTTGCTTTTCATTTCAGAGCCCATGATATCAGATTAGAGCGTGCACTGCTCTTCTAGAAAACAAGACACAGAAAATGATCATTCAATGCAATTTCAATGTCTTTCTGTCGATTGCGTTACAACATTTATATTTCCCACCCATTTCAAAGTAACAGCAGTCCAGCTTGTTTGCTGACTGAATCTATTCATTCGTTTTGACATGGTTTTAATGTTATCGCCTTGAAAATGCACAGCTTCATACAGTAGTGTACTTATATTTAGTTGTGTATATACCTGTTGTGTATATACCTAACAAACGCAACACGCTTCAGATCCACAACGCAGCTGTCACGCACCACTCACGCAGACAGTGTGTCGTTAGACCCCTGCACCTGAAGCGTCCAGCCACCATCACAAAAGATCCTAACATCATTCACATTAAGCCTGTTTCATCTCCATAATGCTGTATTAGTTGCTGACACTGTCCATTCTCCTCCTTGCATACATTATAGCTTTTAAATATATGTATTTACGTTCTAAACCTAATTTGAAGCAATAAACGCAACAGTGTATGCTTGGGCATGAATGATGATGGTTAACCTTTTACTTGAGCCATAAAATCTGTTTGAGCAAATTGTTTGGTAATGGTGTAAAGTCAGTAGTGATGTGTTAATTTGCTCTACAGCCACACTGAATTTTTATTTGTCTACTTGGTTGAACCCCTTTCTCCCTCCTCTCCTCTAAAAAAAATAGACTCATTATGACAGAGTTACACTAATAATAGATGTGAGAGAGATGTTGTCATCATGTGTGGATGAGCAATTACCATAAAACACAAAAACTGCAATTTTCAGGGAGTTGATTCAGAGAGCTCTTCACACGAGTGAGCAAATGAATAAAAATGGAGTTGTCTTCATGAGTGACCTCTGCCAGGAGGAGACCGGATGAACAAGGTAGAGCTTGGAGGGGGGTTGGGGGACTGACGTGAAATGGAATAAGACGGAATAAAAGCTAGGGCTGAAACACAGTTCATAAAGGGTCACAACATAATTACTCACAGAAATGCCTGCTCAACGGGTGGGCACAGAAATGCATTTAGCGGCACTTAAAATTTTAATTTAGCTATGCAAGGGCGCTTTTCCTTTTTTTCTCTCTCATTTTCTATTGCTACACATTAACAACCTTTATTCTGATCAAAACACAAAGGGGCTGAAATTCCCATTAGGCCTTTTTTATTTTAACAAGAGGTGTTTTTTTTTTTCAAAAGAGAAAATACTACTTCTGTTTTATCTTTATGTTAATCAAACCGGCTCCTGGTGTATTTTATTCGCTGTTTTTTTTTTTTTTTTTTGATTAAAGATTGTCCTTCTATCAAATTCACTTTTTTGTTAAAGCAGCTTGTGATTTCTGCTCCCTAACAGCTCAAATACAAAGAGGTGACACGTTTTAATGGCTACAGGCTTGTAAAGCATGCTGAAGATCTGTAAAGCGTTAGTAGAACAAGTATGTTACAAGAGAGAGAGTAATTTAAGAAGAGAAACTTTGGGAGAGGAGGTGAACCTGAAAGAAAAGAGAACAAAATGAGTATGAGTGTGTGTGAGTCATTGAGGTTGGTTTCATTCCCATGGTGCAGACCAGCTGGTCTGAAGCTAAAAAAAAAAAAAAAAAGACTTATAGTTGCTATTTAGTTTTTACTCTTACTTACTTTTTCAAAAACAAACCAAGAGGAAAAAAACATGATATCCGATGGACAAAGGCTGTTATTTTCCAAATTATATTTTTTAGAAGACATCCTGACCTCCCCTATTACAAATATGAATCATGAGGCAAACATTTATTGTGGTCACTCCACTGCGTCACAGGAGTGATGATTTACAAAGCGTTGGAGTGGTCATGGAGACAAAACAATAATTCACTCTCTCAAATTAAATTCTATGAGCCTTGTATTGAGCCCGACATAATTTCTAGCCATTAGTATTGGCTATGGTTTTTAGAATACTTTTGTTTTGTGTGAACCCTTAAAGCTAGAGTTGGTAATCCTGGAGAAGCTGGCAATAACAGACAACCATTTTAAAAAAATGCAACCGATATATCCCACCACCTCCCATCGCGCCCTCTCATCAAAGCTACTCCCCCAAAAACACATGAATGTGCACTGACTGACAACTGCTACAAGCCAACTTTTCCGTGACTCACTTGCTCACCTCTGACTATCGTCTCTGCTTCAGTGTCTGTCAGGCAGGGTGCACGCAGGCAGGCAGGTTGGTTAGTGACAGGCAGGTACACTAACCAGTCATTTCCTGCGGGGGCCACAGACACCAGCTTTAGTCTTTATTTATTGTGAAGGGGACGGGACAGGAAGAGGATTTCAGCAAATACTGTAAAATGTGTTCCAGAGACAACATGCCAACTCTCATTTAAAAATGTGCTATGGATCTTTTGAACATTATGGTTTTAGCTGAACCTTGAACTGAGATGTATTGTTTGTTGTCTCCTTTTGTTGCATTGTGCCAAAGGCAAAAATAGATAATGGTTATAAACCAAGGACATGAATAAGTAAATTGTAGGTGCAAATAAATAAAGCATGCCTTTCTAAACAAACAAAAGCAAAGAAACAAAAAGAAAATGTGTGCATTATTTAATAACCTTTCTCTTGAATTGATAATTCTTTGGAATAGATGTGTTTTTTTCTCCATGTCACCTCTTGGGCTCGATAACATTTCTTTGAGGCAGTTATGTTTAAACTGTCAACAAATTTCTATGGTGTTGAACCCAAAATGCAGAAATCACATCTCAGATGGTTTCATGATCATCACTGAAGAGCTACTTGCTAGTTTTTTTAGTTTTCATTTGCAAAAAGCACAACAATTGTAGATTGTGATCATTGACCATAGATCATGATGGTGGATGGTGAATCAGAGATTGTGAGGGTGGATCGTGATCCTGGTGGATTGATACATCTTCCATCATGCTAAAAACAGATTCTTCTGATCAATGTTGTAAATATAGTAATTTTGTTGATGTGTAGTTACATGCAGAATCCCTCACATATGGCTCTCTCTATGTTTTTTTCACCCTTTAATAGTTATTTTTTGGTAGTACCTCCTCACTCTTGTTGAAGGTTAAAGCAGAGGATGTCGCACCTTGTTAAGATATGAGACAAATTGTGATGTGGGCTAAACAAATTAATTTGGATTGATTGATTGAGATCTAATTTACCGAGGGCAACAGGACACGCAGTGGGTCCAGCTGATTGGTAGGTTTGTAATATTGAACTTCCCAACTGATAATTATCAGCAAGTGATAAGGTCAGATTGATAAACTCAATATATATTACCAGTATATTTGTGTTGTGTTGACATATTTATTCTAAATCCGATTTTCCACAATCGTTTTCAATGAAACACAAAAATCACTAGAGGTCCAATGAATAAATGTGATGCATCTACCTGCACTTAAGGCATCAGCGAGATTGTCAGGGAATTGAACTCCTCAGTTGCATCAGCCAGCATCTTACACAGAGGAGGGTAATGCTGCCATGCTGCGTGCAGCAGTCATGGACAACTAACCACACTCATGTGACATCAGTGTTGTGTGTGAATGATGTTAAGCACAGTTTGACGTCAGGATTGAGCTCTGTTGGAGACTGAGGGAATGAGATCCCTTTTTATGATTATGGCCATAAGCATTAGGGTTATAGTGATTTTAAATGGTTTTGGGTGATGACTTATATTATGTATGTCAATGCACACATTACTGGAGGACACAATATTTAATTCAGCCACCAGGGGTTTCCAGTAAAATGTTCCACAGGTTACGACTGTAGACTTTGAGTAACATTTTTTTGTCCAGGTCTGGAAAGTGAAGCCAATGCAGGATTGCCTGAAACCTGTATTATCCCGATGGACCAACAGAGGGCGACTTTACTAGTTCTAAAAAGAGGCCAGTTTCCTGAAGTCAACGAAAATGATCCTACCTCTAACTTGGTTTATAGAATGGGATAAAAAAACGTACCAGGTGTATGGTCTCAATCTCTAGTTTCAAGTCATGTCAAGTCAAAAAAAAAAGATGGCGCTGGACAAAGAACCAAAATCAAGGCTTCAAAACGGCAGTTCACAAACAAATCGGAGACATCGTGGTGGAGAACAACTAGCTTAAGACAGAGAGATAAATGCAAGGTCTTTAAAGGTTATATTCAGGATAATCCCTGCCAGCAGATGTCGCAACAGCCTCTTGGACCAAAACAAATGTTTCAAACAGACCTCCCTCTCCCTTTCTGTCCTCAGCTTGTAAAACCTCATCAACGTGACCCCTAAACACACAAATGGAAGCACGAGCTCTGTGACTGGGAGGTGACAGAGGTGTGTTTGTGTTTCGTCACAGGGGCAAACATTTGGTTGTCCACATGGGTGTCATGTTTAGATCATTGCTTATCAGAGCTGAAGCCATTTGGCTTTGTAAACACAGGGACGACCAAATGTATCACAGGATGGGATTCACTTCACTAATGTGCACACATACAGTACATGCACTAACATGAACATGTGCCCAGAACAACTACCAGAACAAAGAACAGATAAGCTCAGATCACAACACAGACAGAGGGAGTGCGGCTTCATTATCTGCTCAGGACACCATTTGTATGTCATCAAATAGACTGCTTTATCAATGTTTAAAATCAAATATATATATATATATAAATATCACGTTTAGGAAGAAATATCATATCTACAAAGATTGTAATTGGAAATCCTGCGTTTTTTAAATATAGCACAGATAAAGGTGATGAATGTCTCTCATCATTGAAGAGTTGTAGTTGATTGTAAAAAGAAGAAAGTTAATTTTTTTGTCTTATCTAGTCTGTGCTGTTCAACTCTAAAGAAGGAGGTTAACAATATGGCTGACTTTACCTGTGGGCCCCTTTGCAATTATTACTTGACACAGACAGTTAAAATTAAAATATGATGAACACTTTGATGTTGTTTCCTGTGCCGGCTCATTTAAAACGTGTTCATATTTTATGTTGATATTCTGCTTGTCATCACCTTTATTACTTTACAGTTCCCCCTAATTAAGTCGACAGCGTCCAAACTTAGACGGAACACCGTGATTTTATCAGACCAGCATTGCTTTAGTTTAATTTTTATTTCCAAACATTGATTTATTGGACACCCCCTCTGAAGGTTTTCATCAGGGCAATCTACTTCCTATGAGTATGTGCCAAAAATGGAAGTTTTGGCCGACTGACTGAACATAGTCTTGGAGATTAAGTCAGAGTTTGACCTGTTTATCGTGCAGTGCCTCGAGAATTACACCTGCAAACATGTCTTGATACACTAACAGAGCATGCATGGACACAAAGCCCACATCCATGTATGCAGATGAGTGTAAACACACACACACACACACACACACACACACACAATGTTAACAATACAGCTGTCACCCACACCTGTTCCTGTCGCCTTTACTGCATATGCCTGCATCATCACTTCCTAACAGATGAGCATGGACAGACACACACACGCACAAACATTCACACACACACAGATGCAGGGTTCTGCAGGGCTGCAGTTTGTGGCTGAGGTCCAGTACAGGGGCAGTTCTGCTCTGGAGAACGACCTGGCCTGTCCACAGCCCATCAATCAAACCTCCCAGCCACTCTTCTCCCCCTCTCTCTTCCCTCTTTCTCCCCCATCCCTCTCTCCCAATCCTCTGTCTCCCCCTTCCTGCTTTCATCCTGTCGATGTCTGTGGTAATTCCACCACTATACCGATTTGTCATGCAACACCTCACCTTTGTTAATCTCCCTCCTCTTTTTCTTTCTCCGCTCTCTTTGAATCCTAAACTCCCATCGCTCCACCAACCTATCCTTACCCTCTGCATATCAAAGCAGTTCTCGATATTTAACCAGCTCTAGCCTACAACTTGAGTTCCTTTCTCCATCTCAGCCCACAGGCTTGCTCACCCCTTAGTTTTTTTTCTCTCTCTCCCTCTCTCGCATCCAGCCTGTGTTTTTGCCTCCCTCTGTCTCTTGCTCTCACTCTCCTGATTGATGCAAGCGGACAGCTTCTATCAGTGTTTTATATATAATCCAAATGAGATATGCTTGTGCCTGCATTTCTTAAAGTCCTCGCCAGCCCCTGACACGATGTGCTGACAGAGGATTCACATGACGCGGATCCAGACACACACACACACACACACGGATATCGGTTGTGCATGTACTGTCTATGCACATGCAAACATTCTCACAGTCTTTAAGATGCACAAAAACACACACTGATTCGTTGAAGGATTACTGCTAAAAGTTATGGCAGACAAGACAAAACACTGCATGTGGCTGCGTAAAGTAATATATTAATGTGTATGTGTGCATGTGCCATTGTGTCTTATGTGTGTATTTATGAGAGACTGAGACAGAATATGCATTTAAATGGCTGTGTTAAGTAACGCTGACCCATCTTTTTCTCTTCTTGATGTTTCTCCCATGCCAAAGCAGCAAAGCAGGATGCATGCAAAGCTTTATGGAGACACATAACAAATCTAATGCTCCACTCTGATCTTCTCCACCAGGAACATGCACCAATGAAATAATAAAAGAAGGATTTCCATAACAAGAATGTTGATTAAAGTAAACTCTGTTCTATTTCTTTACCAATAGGGGTCACCTTTATTATCCCACACACCATAATTGCCTATCTTTCATTGCACATTTCCATCATCCAGTATAAGTGAACGGTAATATCCACTCATGCTGCCCCTATAGTTTTCCAGCCCAGAGAAACACTTCAGCCTCAGGGAAGTAAAGGTTTTGTGTGTGGGTGATGGGAAGAAAAAGCCTCTTCCATCTAAGTGATGGAACTTAAAAAAAGTAGAAATGTTTAATGGATCATGTTAATACACGGAAATATAAGGCAATGCAAGTTTATTTATAAACAGTAGATTCTTTCAAACACTAATTCACCTCAAAGTGCTTAATCTTATGAATTATATACTGCTCCTGACAAGTCGGGGGAAACTCATCACACTGATGCAACAATCAGAAAGTCTGATTCAAGCCTCTTTCAGACATGCACAGCTTTATATTATGTTGATAATCTTGCCAGGTCATACCCATACCCCTTTTACAACACAGATGTGCAAGTCTTAAGTCAGATTATGACACAATGTCTGAGTCGCATGAGTCATTTTTGAGTCAAAATGATCTTCCGTTTGTTGTGCAGTGTACAGGGGGATTCGAGGAGGGATGAGATGCTCCAGACCGCTGGTTGGACGGTTGGTTGAGTTTCATACATGGGACCTGGCTGTAGACAAGAAGGCGGACCTCCGTCCTCAATGAGGACATTCGGTACCCTCTCATTTATGCAGTTGCTTTTTTTTAAATGGGCCAATATAAAGTTAATTCAACAAGTCTATATAAAGTCTCCAATGAATTCATGTATTATTTACTGTATATCAAATTGAGTTTCAAACAATTTCTTATAAACACAGTAAATAATGTAAATATTGGCTATAGATAGATAGATAAAAACTTAGATAGATAGAGAAAAACATAGATAGATAGATAAAAACATAGATAGATAGATAGAAACGTAGATAGATAGATAGAAAGATACTTTATTGATTCCTGGAGGGAAATTAAGTTGTCATAGCAGCCAGGCTATTGATCTCTCTTCACAGCTATCATCTCCATATGAAATGGGGATTGCAATTACTTGATTAATACCTTAGGTCGTCAGGTCACATATACCCCTATTACACCATTTGCAAGTCTTTAGACACAATAAACGGATGACAGCAGCATGGAGGCCAGTGAAAGTGCTAAAAATCTTTTACTTCAGTCTTTAGCCAAACTTAATGCTGTTCGAGCAGTGCCTGAGTGGAGATGGATGAGATAGTGCAGCAGTTAGAGATAATGGCAACAAAGGCGTCAGAGCATTATGCAAGCAAAATGGGTGTAAATGAATGTGTCCCACCCAGGTGTCACATTTCCATCACTGCTGATCAAAGCAACATCCATTTAATCTGGGAATGACAGCTAAATGAGCAATTATACAGTGAAGAAAAATGCCTATGTTAGTGGGTGTTCTGTCTACTGTGAAAATGGCTCTAATAACGTTTCCACATCACTGCCTATACGACACCAGTCTGAACTGAATGCTGTCATTTGAATGTAAAGGCTACAGAGGAAGAGAAGAAATACATTTTGAACACATCGCTATAATAAATGTTTTATCTTAATCATTAACTATTATTCCCATGGAAAATAGAGTGAAGCCAAAACACTGTGAAACACAGTGAAAGAGACAGTATTACACTGTTGAGGACATTCTGAAATCAAATCAGAAATGAAAACTACTTCTCTTGCTGTGCAGATGGAGCAAACCCTTCTGCTATCACAGTAATGATCTGACCAACACTTTCTGCCTATAAACAAATACCCAGCGAAATGCATTGCATGCACCATGTGAGCAAATTACTAACTAAATGAGAATCCCAACTTAATGTCTTGTCATTTACTTAATGTGCTTGTGCACGGTAGGGCATGAGAAAACTGACGGCAAAACTTCCTTTCTAATAGCAGTAAATGATGAGATTTATGTGGGGATGTATTAGAGAATTTACTGTGAGAAGTGGTGGCAAGCGTCCCTCGCACTCACTGTGGTCGTTAATTAAGGTTTCAACCACAAAGTTTTACAATCCATTAGTGGTGCAGCCTGAGAGAGGACAGGAAAAAGTCTTCCTTCTGATCTGAATGATTTTAACTCACTGCTACGCTCTCCATCTCTCCCTCACTCTGCACACCAGGTACAAAATAACATGGCAACATATCTTATCACTAACTTATCATTAGTATTTCTTTACTTTGATTGTTTGTGAATTTTATATTGCACTTTGTTACTTATAATATGTATGAATGACAAAATCGTCTCAACCAAACATTTTCCCCTTTTCCTCTGTTTATTAAACGGACCACGGGTAAAAGTCATTAATCTCAACATGAAAAGCGATGATTTATGCCAGTGGCCACCTGCAGCCCCCGGGCAGGAACTCGCACAACAATCAGCAGACACTGCAAACATTTATCTACATGCAACACCATTACTTGCTCTAACAGATAGATGAAGCCAGCAGTGCAAAAGATTCCACATCTGAAACTGGGTTAAAACCTGATTTTGCCATCAAGCACTCTTGCTCGCTGATTCTCAACATTGCACACAAAAGTCTAACTTGCTACGAGAGAATGGAAACCTCAGCAGTGAAAAACCAAATCAAATAACCTTTTTTTTTCTCTCAATAACCATTCCTTTGAGTTTTCTGTGGATGTAGAAACATCTCCTCCAAATTCAGGCAGCTGTCGCCTGATGCCAGACTACAGAGACTATTGTTACTGTCTTCTTACAGCTTGTTAAAGTGGGGTAAATGAGGAGGGTTTAAAGCCAGGCCTGAGAAAGAACACTGAAAATATTCAACAGACACAACCCACCCCCTCGCATCAGCCTTCTTGTCAAAGCTACGCCCCCAAACACATGAACGTGCACTGACAACTGCTTGAAGACGACTTTTCTGTCGCTAACTCCTGGCTATCGTCTCTGGTGCAGCAGTGTATGTTCTCTCTGACTGAAGACTCATGCGCAGTGAGAGAATGGTCAAATGAAATGATTGGTTGAGTTTATTACAGTCCTGTGAGGGCCACAGAAACCTGCTTTTTACAGACTTTATTTATTGATGGCTATCAGGACATGGAGCCGATATCCTAGAATAGGATAAAACATGTTTCAGAACAAACTTCTCAACCCTACCTACTTTGTTTCATAAAATATGGCATATTCCTTTTTTGTTTCCCCCAGTGTTAATTCATTCAATCAGATTCAGTGAGTTCAATATTATTATTCAAGTCTTGATGCTTTTCAGTCATTGTTGTGCATGATCAACAATCCTTACAGTTATATAAAATTGTTCTCAAGAACTTTAATTAAAAATGTACTCAAACTACAACATCATTGGTAGTTAAAATGAAATTTGAATGCCTCCATATGTAACAGCGCTGGCAGTAATTAAAGAGAAATAAACACCAGGTTTAAGCTACTGCAGACACCTACACTGAGGTGGATTATTATGAGGAATCATTGCATGAGCACAATGCGATTGAAACTGTGTTATTGGAATCAAGTGCTGTGACTGTGGCTCAGGACAAGTGCTTGCCAGGAAAAATTAACTTCAGCTCAAGGAGCTCTCTGTTGATCGGAGGAGAAATGATAAAAGAGATTTCATTGCTAAAAGTAGTTCATTTTCTAATACTTGTTACCTGTGTCGGGGAGACTGATGCAGAAAAGACTGGAGAAAGTGGATTATATGCAGAATTGATGCTTACACAAATTAATGATAGGATAGCGTACTACCCTGACATGCTAGACTCCTGTGTGGCGTGAGCATGGCGGCTACCTCGCTCTATTACGCACACGTTTTTCCTGTGTGTCAGCTGCTCTCTACATTGAGTTTGCCTTTGATAATGGCCCTCAACAATACTAACTAGGGGTTCTCCTTAGACTTTGAAGCTCCAGTAAAAGGTGTCAGTTCTGTGTACATGAGCTTATTCATCTCAAGCAAGCTGTGTGGCCACACGAAAAACTATACATTCCACATGCACCACATGAGACAGGAAGTGTGTCCCGAGCCTAAGGTATTCCCACTGAGCAGGCTGGTATGTTTGCCACCACAGCCATGTGGGCTCAACATTCAACTACAAACACATGCTGGACAAGATAGACTTTGATACCACAAGTGCACTGCATGCACACGCACATCATTTCAGTTCATTACAACATATTTTTGAAGTAAATTCTGGGCTATGATAACATTTTACTCAGCAGAGTAATTAAGTCAGATATACTTCAAAGCACTGATCATTTATAGCAGATAGTTATACAATAACAGAGATCAGAGCAGCACTGATTCTGCTGGGGGTACTACCCCCTCTTAAAGGAATAGCTAAACATTTTGGGAAATACGCTTATTTACTTTCTGTTGGAGAGTTAAATTAAAACATTGATACCACCCCCTATATCTGTCAATCAACTGTAAGGCTGCAGCCAGCAGCAACTTGGCTTTACTTTGCACAAAGCCTGGAAAGTGAAGGAAATGTTGATTATAATACTTTATTACAAAAGGAAACTGCACACAGCCAGCATAGCACAGTAAGTAAAAGTTGGACCCCATACTATAACCAGAATGGCACTTGGTAGAGCATATACCTCAGCCAAGTCCCCTTTAATTCAAACAAGCTGCACCAAATTTCACATACTCGTTGAGAAAAATGGCAGATCACACAATTTCAAAGAAAGTGGAAAAAACCACAGATCCACTTTCTATATACACATAAATTAAACAGGTCTTCCCTGACCCACACCATTTCCTTCCAACAAGTTTCGTTGAAACCCATTGAGTTGTTTCTTGTCACCTTGCTAACTAACAAATAAACGGACAGTGAAAACATAACCTCATTGGCTGAAGTAAAGATAATAATAATGTCAAGATAAATTGAACATTCTTTTTAAAAATCAAAATCAATTAAAATCAGTTTTAATAGAGACTCTGTCTCTCTCTGTTTCTCTCTCTCTTCACACACACACACACACACCACATCTCTTTTATCTGTTATCAGTGTTGACAACAGCTTGTGCTGAATTTGATTTAGAAAGTGGATTTTACGCAGCAACACAACTTCTAAACTTACTGTGAAAAAAAAGCGAGTCCTTTGAACCTTCAAACAGCAGCAGCAGTTACATAATAACACAGGGCAGTGTATGTTTTTCACTCCAGACTGGAGGTATTTTCAAAGTGAGTGGTGAGGTGCATATGTATCTGCACAACTGTGTGATTCAGATGAGAAGCTGTGGATGCAGGAGATGGACAGCTACACACACACAGGCTCAGGCATGCACACTCACAGGCAGAGCACATAAATCAATGTGGCCTACTCTCGAGATTCAAGCGTCACAAAACTTTGCCACTGTTTACTCCCACATCTGCGGCAGGTCAGCTTTTTTCTAAATGAAGCACAGTTTGTGTCTCAGTGTCATCGCCGAGATGATTTTGGAGGAGTCGGATTAGACTCATCAATCACACGTACACCTGAGTCACACAGAGGTGGCTGAAATGGAGAAAAACCCACAGGGCAGGGTATGTGGCCATCAACAATATACTAATCTTCAGTACAGCAGTACTACACGATACAACAAAAACTAGCTTCTCCGCAACAATGCATTGGCTTTTCATCACTCAAATTCATGGGATTGCTTGTGATCAGCTGCCACTTGAATGCAAATGCCTGGTTAATGTTGAGTAATCACATATTTTCCAGCCCCTAAGTCTAAAAAGAAACCATGTCTGTCACTTTCTATTTAAATTTTCTGCTGCTGCTCTGATGTGAAAAGAAATAACCTCAATCTGTAATGACCGTTTCAAATTCAATATTCACAGAGTGTAAGAAACAAAAGGCTGTGCTTTTCATTACAGCAGGTGGTGTTCCTCAAACGTACGGTCCATCTGACTCATTGCATGCCCTGCTGCTCCGAGTAAGTTTCCTTGACAAATGCAAAATAATCAGCTGTAGTGGACGGATAAAGGTCAGCTGTTTTCTGACTTTGTAAAACTGCCTCACAGTAATGTCAGCTTGTCTTACCAGGGAGGCATGAGAGGCAATAACAAATTAACACAACAATGGGAATTCTTCAACAATCAATACAACTTGAGGGATTTTTGTGCTTTTTGCTTGAGGAACTTTTTTCTAACAAAAAACTAACTAACCCAAAAATAAATGGTCGGGAGTGAAAACAACCTCTTTGGCAGAGGAGTCAAATAGGGAGAAAATGTGAACAAGCAAAAACAAGTGTCAACATCCATGTGATGTAAGTATAGACAGGGTGATAGAAACAGAGGAAACAGATGCAGGTACAACCTCTCTACCACCAAACAATGTGACGGAGTGTCCGTCTGTTCGCAGCCCGACAGGAGAGATGGTCCGTGGTACTCTGATTTATCACCGAGCTATGAGCAGGACGCATGCTTTTTACTTTCTGACTGTGAAAATCTTGTGTTTTCACATCAACGATGAAGAACAAAGGCATTCAAATTTGGCTGTCACAGATAAAACATGAGACAAATGCAGGCTGATACAGAGGTCGAATGTGGGTGGCTGTGTGTGAACTGAACTGAAACTAACAAGGCAGGGGAATCTATGCATCGGTTAAAAGTGCAGAGTCTCAGTCAACTCTAAAAATCCTGACTCAGGGATAGCAGGAGATACTCAGAGCACCGTCCTCCCCCCTCTTCTCCAGCAGTCCCAATCCCCTCTCCATGGAGTATCCTTGAAGGAACATTCGCTAAAGGCAGATTTTTACTCATAAACTGGACCCAGGTGGGTCACGGGTCCATCATGCGATACCAGTGTAGAGTTACTGTTAAATGTGGAGCATGTTTCTTGTTTTCAATCATGAGACTTGAACAGTAGTGACAGCAGGTGGGTGTAGAAAATCAGTCACAGGGATTTCAACTGGTTCAGCATCTTTTTAATTAAAAATAAATGAATTGAAGGTGGCCACTGAATGTCTGTCACATCACATAATCCTCTGTAGACTGTTCATTTACCGCAAAAACCTCAAAGTCCAGAGGGGACTCTGTAAATTCTAAGGTCAGTGGTGTAGTGATGCAGTTTTGGTCAAACCCTGCCTATACTATATTTGTCATTCTGTCACTCATGTCAACAAGCGAGCAAGCTGTTTGAACATTTAAGACCAAGTTACACCAGACAGGAAGCCTTTGACTTGAGCACATATTGACCAGAAAATCTCCAATAGTGGGACTGACCTAGAGCAAGTGTGAGAGGCCCCTAACCACATCATTAGACCCAGATTATCTGTAACAGAAGCTATTAGTAGCCATTAGCAGGAGGAAATGACCCTGGCCCTATCATTGTACTTTTACTTCTTCTTCACTAGGAGAAGAGACTGAGGAAAACAGATTGAGATCAACTTGAATTACACCAACTAGGCCTAGAACACAGGGGATTTTAGATAAGTATTGACACACACTCACACACACGTAGATAGACACAAACAAACACAAAACACAAAGATGTGCACAGCCCCCTAGGGGATAGGTTAGATGTAATAAATCCAGCTTCTAAATAGATAGCACTGCAACATGTGTGGCTTTTTAGATCAGTGCTGATATGATTATGCAGGATCAAGACCATAGATACGGAGTAGATAGATTGTGCTGCTGCCGTAAATACACACCAGGCTAGGCAGCAGCTCCCTTGCACTCTGCTGACATCAGCGCTTTCCTCCACTTCCAGCTTATTAAGTAAGAGCTGTGTCCTCAGATGGCCCATGTCCTCAGATAGCCAGCAGCAAGAGATACATTCGCACACAAACATACTCGTGGCAGAGAAAAATAGATGAGTGTGTGCAAAAATTAACCAAAATACATGGACATTTAAGAAGCGCCCCGTGCAAGCGCCACGCAACACTTCACCCTATGATGTCATGCCACTGATCAATAGTTCTACACCAAGTCTGACCTAATGTCCTCCAATAACAAGCGCCTTGCTGGCTAGACAAATAAATCAATATCATTGAGGGCCGAAAAAAGGATGTGTGAATGTTTGATTGTGTGTCTAATTATCCAGTACTTGAGAGTGGGCAAGTGAATAAGTCAAACCCATGATTCATCTAAAATGAGCCACACAGAGGAACATAACCCGAGGGTCATGTTTAAAAAGCACCAGCTGAAAGTGGCAACAACTCTTAATCGCATTTATTCAGATCAGATGGCTCAAAATCACTACCGGTCTTTTCCACCAAATCAGATCTGGTCTTTGAGCCAGTTCTCTCTAGGAGTTTGTGACTTGAATAATCTTTTAATACCTTCAATATGGTGTATGACATATGTAAAACCAAGCGTTATATTCAAAGTCTCACATAGTAAGGGGGCCTTAACGAATTGGAATGTGTAGTGTTTACGTTTTGAGATTAAAGGTGCTATCCTTCCCCTGGCATATAAAATGAGCACTGTCTTCACTGTGAAGAAGATAATAACAATCCTGACATGACTTATAGAGACCTAGACGTGTTATCTGCTCCCTCCAATATGGTATCATACTGAGATGTTGGTGTTTTAGCTTTTGAGTGTGGCTGCCAGCATGTGATAAACTCACATATTCAAGTAAGATCGACCAAGGCCCTGTAAGTTGACCTGAGAACATCAGCCATTCTCATCAAACAATTCAATACAAGTTTTTCTCCCTCATTAGGGTTCCATGCAGATTTTTTCATGTACTTGCTAAATACTTTATGATGAACCAGCCCGTTTCCACCAGTTTAAAATAAAATAAATTAAAGGTTTTGTTATCACACAGTGCTAATGCACAACAGAAGTAAACAGTGGAGATGACATGGCTGCATTGTATTTTTTTGCAAAAAATTGTCCAAATAATTAAAAAAAAAAAGGGAAGCAAATGAGTGGTACTTGGTCCTTGTTGGTGAAAAAGAGATAAATGTAAAGTGACTGACAACTGAGCCGAGCTGTTTATTACAGTGACTGCAATAATTCATTTGAGGAAAATAGCAAACTGAATTGATTCCTTAATCTTGTTATATAGAAAAATAAAGTACGCTTTCACAAACACCACACGTGCAGTAATGACAGAAATTAGTTATATCCACTTTTTAATATCAAAATAATTTAATATCATTCAAGCAAGCACAAGGCCATTCAGTTGATGACCATAATTGTTCACCAGTGTGAGGGGGGAGGGGTGCAGGGGATTGTTGTTTGAACTTGTACTGAGCGCTTCATTACATACAGACAGTAATGATTAAGTGCCCCCTGTATCTCTGATTGGCTTTGCCTGGAGTCAGAAGCCTCAGGGAAGCAGTGATATCAGTGATATACGAGAGAAGGTTATCTTTTTTTTTTACTGGGAAACCCCAGACATTATACACAGCCACAAAAACATCCATAACTCCAAGACAGACTTCACTACACTGCACTCACAGTTTGTCATGCTTCTGTGGATTTGAACACAATTACTTATTACAGCACTGGGTCATCAATATAGTTGGGAATGGACTGTGAATGAGAAAAACACTCACAGGATTTTGAGCCACACCAGTGCACAAGACATCCAGCAATTTAAGATGAAAAATGTTTTCAGAATTTTATCGCAACAAAGTAAGCAAAAAAGCAAATCCAATTTTGGTTTCACAATGTGCTACAAAATCTTATCCAAGCATTAAAAAAAAATTGCACTACAAGTAGATCTTGAAATCAGGGTTAGAGTTACACTGAGACAGAATTTTACAGCTAAATGACAAATAAGTCAGGTCTGGCTTACAGGTCCTGTAGGTCCCTTGCATGTCCCATGTTGCAAACAATGTGAAAGGTTGCATTTGTGGTTGTGTGTTACTTCAGGTACTGGGAGACATGAAATTCTGTCAGTCCAGTTTTTAAGACTTTTCACGTTCTAAAACACTGCACAGCAGTTTAGGACATTCTGAGGCAACATATCAGGGCTGCGGTTATTTGATTTTTCATAGTAGCAATCATTAAGCGGACAGTAGACAAATAAAATCTGTCAGGATGCATTGCACATGTTTGAGTTGGCACTGCATCTGCCAAAGCACTGGGATGCCAGGTGCAACTTTTTGCTGGAGGCAGTTTATTTCATGAGCCCATTGGGATGCCCAATTGGCAACCCTGTTGAGTCGCAGGACTGGGGCTTTGTAACTGGTGTGGCAAAAATGTTAATAAGCAAAGCATCCATCAGACATGGGGCAATACTACTGTTCATTTAAATGGTGTGATGAATATAAATGTAAATGTTTTCATGTCATGTCCCTGCTTCTTCATAAGTACACCCCCTTATACACCACTTCCTTCCATAGCCCAAAAACATGTGCATTGGAGTTAGATTAATCAGAGACTCTTAATTGACCATAGGTGTGAATTGGTGATGCTCGAATTATAATCCACATTGCACACTTTAAGTACAGCCTTTCCAGCTCTCCTTTAAATGGGCAAATAGTGGGAATATTTATTTCACATTATCAGGCAATTCATCATAATTATGATGAATCTGTAGTAAATTAAATACCTCTTGCAGCTGCCTACATTTGCACATCAAAAGATTTTTGAGATAAACGGGTGTTCAAAGTGAAGACATGCTTAAAGACTTTGACTTTCATCCAGTGTCTTCCTCTCCGGCAAAGTGACACACCTTTCATTTCCTCTTGCACATACTTCCTCCTTCTTGGCAGCTGACAGGTAGCTGGACTGACCTGTTGAGTTTGATTGCCATGAACAGTTATGATGATTGACAGATTAGTAACTAGTTTGAAGGATCATTTCCCCGGCTGATGGGTATTATCACATCACAAGGATTAAAGGCTGGAGGCCGGTCATGTTGTACTGAATAAATACTTGATATGTACCAATAATAATATAATGACTTGATGGGGAAATGGGATAGGCATTACTAAAATGTACATATTTTTGATGAACATTTCTGGATGTTTAGATCAGTTATACAGAAAAAGTTTCAGTCAGTAGGCCATTTGTTGGGAGGATGCCATACTCTTTAAAGCAAAATGTCCTCCCCCTTGATAACCTGCTTATTCTGCCAACCTCTCTCCCCATCCCCTTTGAGAGAGAGACAGTGCTGTGGTGCAGAGCCACAGTTATGTTTGAAAGTTGAAACCACCTGCTCCAACGAGATTTACGTTAGTAAAGCCCAAAGCGAAATAGTAGGTCAGAGCAGACACGTGGTAGGAGGCACAAAGTAAATAACAGCCAGAAAGCCAGCCCCGTGAGAAATCCTACCAATGTCTGCGGCAATTAAGACATCCATAAAGATGTAGCAGTCCTCAGCAGGCAGGCCAGATTCAGCATACATTTGGTAGATACTGCCTTACCCACAGTGGTAGGAGCCCTGTTAGAGTGGGTGTATTTTCTTGGGATGTAAGATGTGACTAAAACTGCAGAACATTGACCAACAGATATCTATATATAACAGATATCTTATATGGACATATGGTATTTCTATAGTTATGACAATCACACTAACCCTACCATAAATATAATGCATTCCTCAGCTAACCCTAACATATCCTTACTTGAACTTTTAGATCAAATCTAAGCCTAAGCTTCAAATAGCACTAAGACCAACAAAAATGTCCTCAGACTTATAGTTTTGAAACCAAGGTCTGTCCTCACAGTGATAGAAAGACATGCAACCAAACACACAGACACTGCATCCAGAGATATACAAATATTCCAGGGGCAACCCACCTTATTAGATATAGACAAACATTAAATTAGTCAGTGTAATAGGGAGCATAAAGCATGTCTGTCCAAGTAATGCTTACATTCCTCCTTCCCAGTCAGCAGCACTAAAACAACTGGCCGAGGATTTATAAGGCAACTGGTGAATGATAATGCCCCTTTCTGTGTCGCCCAAAGTGTGTTTGTCTTGTTGACGCATTTGAAATTAGTGTTCATTTCAAGAACAAATGGCTCTCTATGCTTAGAACTACACTGGGCTAAAGAATGAGATCATGTTTCAAAACAAATGTCAAAACAAGTCTGTGAAGAAAGTTGTTGCAAAGCGATATACAACTGATTTTTACAAAACTAAGCCAAGCATAAAAGCAGTGTAGTTGATAGAAACACAGGTGAAGCTGTGACCTCTCTTTGCAAATCAACCAGAGCATCGGCTGCTCATTCAATTTATCAAATCATTCGATTAATGAATCTTTTTCTTCACCAAACAACATCTTATTTAGTGTGTAGACCAAACGTCTATTTTTACTAAATAGAAACAAGAAAAGGGATGAATTAAAATGATAGATACTTTATTTTTTAGACTAAATGATTGGGGAGGTAAGACGGAAACATTGAAGGTTTAAGTACTAGTAACAAATGTACAAAGGATGTTTTGTAGCCTTTAAAAAAATGGTCCCTGACTGTAAATGACATTCACCCTTGAATTTGAACATGAAAATGCTTCAAATGCAAGTCAATGATGCATGTATATGTGGTGGCATGATGTCTTACATTAAGAACAACACTACACATGAATCAAGCTTGTGGTTAATGTGTTTCATTACATTGAATCTTTAAAAAACAGAAGCCTATTGGTGGGTTGATTACCAGTGTGGTGAACATTTTTAGTTCTCGGTCTTTGTTTCATGAGGAAAACAAGCCTAAAATTATATGATAATAAAAATGAACCTTTAATAATTTAATAATAATGGAAACTAAGACAAACTGTGAAAATTTTAATTTACCAAAATGTTGTCTAGTGTAAAATTATTAACCCCTGTGGTCCAATATCTACAAAATATTAATTCAAAACATATCATTGCTCTGTCCGACATGGTATTTTGTCTTTTTGTGTATCAATGATTTGCTGCTCTGCTGTGGAGAGAACAGAGAGAAGCTTTAATACTGGTTAGGAATGAGGGCAAGGGAGCCATTATCAGCAACTTATAAATTGAAGATCTGAAAATGATTTTCACTGAAGAACACCCAGAAGAAGGTTGAGTAAAAAGATAGAAGAAATGTGGAATGTGTTGCATGCTACAGAGTAATTATTAAAATAAGGGGCTTGGATTATAGTGTAATGAAGACACTGATTATCTTTACTTTTGAGAAAATCTCAAGGTACACATTAATTTCACTCCATATCTGGTGGCACGTGTATCAGTAACCATGGAATAGAGTATGAAGACCTTGATATTTGGATGATTAAAATGATGTTTGTTTGAGAGCATGTGGGTTTCTTGAAGCAATCATCTTTTATGCATAGTCTGTTTGCACAGGACTTTAATCTAGGCTGAATTTCAGGTGTCTTTATCTTCACTGATTCCTTATAAATAAACTTGACCTCAGCATCAGAACCAGAATAAGTAATCCCTTTTCCACCCTCCTCTCACTCTGTTCTCTGTCTTTCAAAGCCTGTTGAATGACCGGCAATTGTACAAAACTAGACAGCAAATATGCTAATATTTTCTCCCTGTAACCTTGCATTACTCTTGACAGAAACAAACACTCAGAATCATGCGCGCACACACATGCACAAAGATAAACACGCAGACGTTCTCGACAGTGAATTGGCTCATCGTCAGTGGAGTCTGTTTGCAAGTCCTCACAAGCAGACGGGGGAAAAAAAAAAAAGAAATCAGAGTGTGGGAGAAAGAACAAGACGAGTGGGGAAATGATGAAGGACCACAACAAATCAGGTCAGGGAAGGGCGGACAGAGAGGGAGAGATGTGATGCATAGATGGATCTGATGACGGATAAATAAAAGTGTTTGTTTTTCTCAAAGTCAAATGGTCAGAACTAAGGAAGTGCTGTTTGTTTTCTATTTGTTTTCCATTGGCTATACACAAGTTTTGTTTGATAGATACAAAGCTGGTAATCAACCCGACAGCCATGCAAGGCTGCATAGCAAAATATACTGCAGTATATTCGGATATTGGGAGTTGTATTGCTGATAAAATGTAATGATTTTAAGAAACCCTGAACCCCCTGACACTGTAATCAACATCTGTGTTATGAGAAAAAATCCCTTTTGTAACTTTGTAACTTTCTAAGAGTTAGAGCAGGTGATTGATACCACTCTCATGTCTGGGAATTAAGTGCAGAGATAGCAGTTAGCTTAGCATAAGGACTCAATACCCACCTTCTTGCTACTTGCAATCATCTTAATTCAAGCAACTAACAAGTTGCATCATAAGCACAGGCAAATTATATTTATGCATTAGAAAACTCCTTTATCCAGTATGTACTATAGATAAGTGTGAGGTTTTCTATCTAATACTTGGCCCTGTGTGTTGCAGATTAGCAGTTGTGTGCTCTTCCTCTGGTTTGAGGGAAAGAGGTTTGATTCAACCGAATAACAGGGTCTAGTTTGTACGAAATCCCTCTCAATTTACTACCTAGTGCACAATATTATCCTCTGTGATTTTTAGATGAAAGATGACCCTTGTGTGACATAACACATCACTAGAGAATAATGAGTATCGGTATATTTGTGGTCGGACTGTTCCGGCCAGGAAATACGACTGAAGCCCTACAGAACAAGTCAGTCATACACCGCTTCTATTCTTATATTATGTAAGATGCTAATAACAAATGAGACCCATTCATCTTGTGAAAGCAGCACCCTCAAATCTTCCTACACATAGCCAAACGCCCCCAACTCATTATTTCATCAATATTTATGTCAGTTAAATTGTTGAAGGATGCAAAGAGCCATTTTACCATTTTTTTGGGACGTTATCAAGCTCTGGAATTATTCATGGGGAAATTTGTCCTCCACAATTTCAAATGATTTCATTTTCCTTTCACATTTTGTCCCCCCACATGTTTTACAGAGGGGAACCGTGAGTATTAAAGCTTGGCCTTCAACTCAGGGTTCACCGATCAAAAGATCACTTCTCCTTCTTCTTCTTCACCTCTTTCAACATGAAAAACTTCTTTCAACATTAATTTAGAAAAATCACATCCCTGACAGCTGCTTGCCAGCTGGCTCAAAGAATACCAACGATAGGAGGCAGCCTGTTGCAAAATGAAGTTGAAATCATACTTATAATATTGTTTCGTAAAATCATTCAAATCCAATTTTGGCTTCACTATATGATATCATCATTTAAGCAGCACATCAGAACTACCTACATTCTGTTATTAAAATTCAAGATTAGCTGACTTTTTTTACATCCCACCTTGCCATCCACTATCATAATCCTGCCTGTCCCTGAGTCTGTCTGACTGACTGAGGTCGCTGATCTGTAGCTTAAGCCCAAAAGACAGTAACAAGGGAGTGAGGTAGCTCTGGCCCTGAGCCTTCGGAGCTGTCCGGGGCAATGATATTTGGTCACACCCAATATAAATCAAAATGGAATTGGTTAATTCACCTTGACACACAAAGACTGCTTCAGGCTGTCTGTCCAGGTTGTATGAATCCCTAACCAATGAGTGAATCAACTAAACGTTTCTCTGTAACAACAAAAAGAAAAAATGTATCTATATTTCATGCTTTTAGGGCAGGAACACTAAAAAAAACTATCGTCTCGGAATCAGAATACATTTTTACAAAATTAAAGAGACTTAATATAACATTTATAAAGCTGATATATCTGGCCTTCTCTCAATGTGTAGAAGGCCTGAAGGGTTTAAATTATTTTCTGTTTTATTGCAAAACTTAGAAATCACCTGCTCTTTCACATTTTCATTCACTTAAAAACATGATTAACCCCATCACTGACCCCATCGCTGATCCACAGACAGATTTTCATCACAGCACTTAAGTGACTGACTTAACCAACATCCATTGAATTAAACAGCCAAACCTTTTGTTTCAGTTTCAGTTCATCTGTGCAGTTTTTATCCCTGCAACCCACCATTTGAAGCTACATAATGTTTTTACCTGATTGAATGTGTGAGAGAGAAAAGTTCAAAAGAATCAAGTGTAACAAGGTTTGCAGTGGTTTTGATCAATTTCTGTATAGCACTGGCACATTCTTTTAAATCCTTTGATGTAGTCTCAAATGGGTCAACACAGATAGGGGAAAAAAAAACTATTTTTATATTTTTCACATATTGCCAGATTTAAGGAAAAAAAGGGAGAGAAACGGACACCAGCAGAGAGAGATGAAGGCACCAGTGGTGAGAAAAGGCTGAACACTGTCAGAGAGAAACAGACACACGAAAGAAAGCAAGAAGTACAACAGAGCAGATGGGGGGAGGGAGGTGGCATATTGGACATCATCATGCAAGCTCAAACCTGAAAAATTTTCTAAATTTTAAAGCAACACTATACTTTTTTACCTTCTTCTTAACTTAAAATCGCAGGTTAAAAAATGTGCTTAAAAGGTACACTGTCAGGTTGATGGGGGGGATGCAGTAGAAAAAGGGACAGGGTAGGACCAAAACGCAGAACTAAAAGTTTGTAACAAAAAGTGTCCTTTATTTAAAGGTAAAACGTAACAAAAAGAATCTTCAATAAATCAAAATGTGCTTTCAGGCAAGACAGGTGAATGGCCCAGGGAAGACATGAAAAAACTGACGGGGAACGTGGCGAGAGGTGACAGAGACACATGAACATGATGAGGGTACAAGACGAGAAAAATGACAACGAACCAACAACCACATGGGGAGAACACCAAGATTTAAATACACACTTGAACTAATGAGTAACTGGGGACAGGTGGCACAGGACAAACAGGTGAGCATGACGAGGGCAGGAAGTCAAATGGGGAAACACACCAGGAGCAGGGACTACAAAATAAAACAGGAAACAGAGGAACACTGAACAAACTTAAAAAATGAATTCAAAACGTAACAAAAACACTGTTTCAACATGAACTGAAAACACTCTTCATAAAAGAGGACAAAAATACAATAACCATGACATACACGGACTAGAAATAGGAAGAATGCTGCTGCTTTCACTCCTCCACAGAATACTTGTTCTTGCACAATTTAACCGATAGTCACAGCTTAAATTGTTAGAGTCTCATGTTGCAAGCTCAAGAGTAATGGTGTTTGCAGACCAACTCTTTATTTTTTGTCCAAATGTCACATGTTCAAAATTAATATGACCTCATATTAGTGTCAATCACATTTGCACACTGACTCCAAAACTGTCATCTGCCATTAAAGTTACATTTTTTTTCGAATCTGTCAAAGACATTTCAGAGTTGTTTGAGCTGTTTAGGATCAATTGCATCACAGAAATGAGTTCCCTTCTTTTTAATATGCAGTCTCAGTGCAGGTAGCATATCAAGCTTGACCACTGACATCCTGAAATAGTCTTGAAAGCAAGTATTTTGCAGCTGCTTGATCAGAACATGAAATTGTCCTTGTTCCTGACAGCTTCTCAAGATTGGATGGACCCAATGTTTTTCTTTGTCTTTTTTCATGATGAGAGAGGACAACAACATCATCCTCACTGCTTTACTCCATTTTATCTCCGACTGTGAATTTTCGGACAAATACAATATTAACCTTGCGTGACTATTTCTATTGGATGATGGGTTTAAAAATTACACACAAAAAATATGTACTTTGTGTGTAAAACCTTAATGCCAAATTTTAATTCAGAAGACTTTAGAAGTCCTTAAAAATCTGGGTTTATCTCCAATATACAGTGAGAAAACTTTTAAAATATGAATTCTAACAGTTTGGTGAATTTGTTACAGCGGCAGCTCTTCTGGTTCTGTTTTTTTAAGTTCAGTGAGTGGTACTACACAGTTAAACCTCTGATCAACACATTGATAGGCTTTGTTTTTTTTTTTTTTCATGAAAACCTCTTAATTGCTCAGACATGGAGTCTGTATTTTCAGAAACAGTTTATCATTATGTTCCTTTTAAAAGTACAGTGTGTCGAATTTTGTGATATCTAGTGTTGAAATTGCGTGTTGCAGCTGAACACCCCTCACCTCACCCTCTCCTTCCAAACATGAAAAAGAACCTGTGGTAGCTTCAGTTGACATAAAAACTCAAAAGGTGTTCAGTTTGTTCAGTCTGGACTAATGTAAAAAACATGGTGGCCTCCATAGAGAGGGTCCCCTCGATGTAAATATAAAGTATTTTAATATAAAGGGTCTAAGGGAGTATGACCTTATTTGGATTAAGGTAATCATAAAATGCTGTGTCCATGGCACTGTCTTATTTAGACTGACACATGTAAAGCATCCTTGGGTCTGTTGAAAGGTGCTATATGAATTCAAGTTATTATTATCATTATCATTATTATTAGTATTATTATGTTCATGTGTCTAGTGTCACCTCACAGCAACAAATGTGTTGGGTCAAACCATCCAGTGCTCAGATGCTTTACATTCCTCCCACAGACCAAGCATGCAGGGTTGATGAACTCTAATCAGCTCCTAGCTGTGCATGTGTTTGTCTTTGCTTTCTCTTCGTAATAACAGTGCATGCTGGGATAGACTCTGGACTGCCTACAACATGAGAGGATATAATTAAGGAATGGATTGATTGATTGGATGGTTTTCCAGCCTAATGCTGCAGTCACCAAACGTAATGCTTTACCCTAATTGGGGAACCATGTTGAAGGGACCACAGAGCAAACAGTGAACACTTTAGGTACACTAGTAGAATATAATTTAATCAAATCCAAAAGCTTTGCTGGGAATTCTATTTATATCAAGTTTTCATTTGCAGTTTTTGTTGACTCTGTCAGAAATGTTATCCACCTCATTTACATTTGGGGGATTTGAGAAACACCTTTCAGAATAATTCACTTCAGTACACCTCCACCCACTACGACCTCAGCAGTAAACAAAGTTAAATTATAACCTTTCTGGCAGTGTCAATAAAAAATGTGAAAATGTATAATCACTGTAAAAGTAGAATTCATGGCAGAGCAGTTGTATTGGATTGTATTACACCAGTACAATTTTAGTCTTGTGGTCAGTGAGTATATGTAGAGTACTGAGTGAATCCAGTTCTATATTTAGAACCTTTGCCAGGTCATTTTACTTGACCACAGACCAGCAGACAAGAAGACCCACTATCACCTAAAAAAATAAGAAACCAAACTACAAGGATGTGCCAGTGACGGAAGTGAGTCTTTAAAAAAAGCTGCATCTCTGGAACATCAGCCAGCATCACTGCCAGATGGGCAACAAGTCAAAATCTATCTGTAACTGCCCTTCAGAAAGACAAAGGAAGCATTTTTTGAGTTGACTCTCCTGTTGGCAGGTCAACATAGTTTGTCAGTGCTTAATCTCTTTAAACAGATTCTGCATGTGGATATGTGAAATCTCCAGGTGAGGAACAAGATTTCGGGGCCTGAAGCCTTCTGGTTTCTATTTCTAGTTTGACCAGTGTTGTTTGAGCGGGCTTTAGTGGCCTGCAGGTAAACAGTCCACGTTGAGCAAACAAGGTGGAACGCATGGACCGAAATGCATTGGCTATCTGCTGTTTAATTTATCTGCATTGCTGCATGCTGATAGCTGTGACTAGAAAATTAGCTAACATGACGTTTGGACCTGAAAACACCCACCAACAAGTAATGCTGTAGAATTTCGTTGGAAGAAATGTTGGAATTGTGTGATAAAAGAAAGTAATCGGACTGTAAACAATGTACGGCGAACAGAGGATACTCCAGAGTCTTGGCCCAGATATCGTCTGTCTACCCAGGATGCCCCGCAATATTGGCTGTTGCCCTTTGAGGCTGATTTGTAGTCACAAGATAGTTGACGGACTCTGAGATTGTTCTGTGCTCTCAAAACTATTGTTTGTCCAATCTGACATTCGACTGGTTAAAGGTCCAGTGTGTAAGATTTAGGTGAAAGGGAACTATTGGCAGATATTTAATGTAGAATAATCCTCATGATGTTTTCATTTATTCATTTCATCTAAATTGTATGAATTGTAGTTTTCTTTACCCAAGAAAAGGCCCTTAATATTTAAATACTTTATATTTACATCGCGGAGGACGCCATGTTTAATACAGTAGCCCAGAATGTAAAAACTAAACACTTTTTAAGTTTTTATGACAACTGAAGTTTACCACAGGTTCTTTTTCACATTTGGAAGGAGGGGGTGAGGTGAGGGGTGTTCAGCTGCAACATGCAACTTCAACACTAGATATCACAAAATTCTACACACTGTACCTTTAGAAGACCTTCGTAACCAGAAATCCAAAACAATGAGCTGAAAGAAACTATAAAAGATGCAACAAAGCTCTCAACAAAGTTACAGAGAAGAACTGCAGAATCCAGTAGTCTCCTGTGTAAAGTTTGTTGTTTTCTTGACCCATCCATCTGCCATGACCTCCAGTCTTCTGTGGCAGGATAATAAGACAGTTCACTTTTTGACATCAACATTGAATATTTTTTATTCCTTTGTTTCGTCATACTGATATAACAAAAAAATGGTTATGTTTCAAATGGCAAACACATGTTACAGAGTCAACACACTCAATTTGGAGTCTCCGTTCTTGCATTTTTAATGCATATTAATTTCGTGAAACACCCTATCCTAATGTCAATATGTCATTATGTAAGTATGCTTATTTTGGTGTAGTGTGGCAGGAAGACCATTTCCCCTCACTATAAAAACATTGTCTGTACTTCTTGTCCTTCCATCTAACAGTGGTTCATCTGATAAGCTACTGTTCTTGTGGAGCCCTGCCCTCGAATACCCTTGTATATCCTTGACGTGGTAAAGATCTCACCAGCCATTTCAACCGATAAACCCTATTATCAAATGGTCCAGTCAGATAAGATACAGATCTCTGACGAATGCCGTTGTTGGTAATTATAGCAGAATTGATTGCTGAAGCAGTGGGATGGCAGCCCCCAAATTTTTGTCCTTCATCTGTTCCAAATTCCCTGTTTACAGTTAAATCTGGTTATTTACCTTCTGCATTTTCATCAATGTCTGTATTTTACAGTATTGAAGTGTATGATTGTCACCAGTAGACTGCTCAGACCTCAGCATTCTCAACCACCACATCAAATATCATGTATACAGGGTTTCCCGCAGCGCTTTATAGTTAAGGCGGCCGCCTTGACAACAACGGCCCCCTGCCTTGACTACGTCCCCCCGAAAAATAAATAAATAGATAAATATTCCGCATCCTCGCATGCATAGATAGTAGGTTAAAATAAGGCCGCATCGCAATGAGGTGGAATAGCGTAACCCTTATTTTGTGGTACAATTCTTTCTGTCCTCTGTTATCCCCACCTTCCACATTCGAATCAGAATCATGTACACGTGCTAGGAATTTGACATTCCTCATTGCACTTACAGAAGTAGACATACAGTAAAAACAGACAACAAAATAAGGTAAGGAAATAAGCGTACAATGTACATCATTACAGTTGTTTCACGATAAATTAATTCATTATTTTGCCCGTATACTTTTCCTCGATCTATAATTATCCCCGTTGTTTCTTTTTTTTAAAACATTTTTACCATGAAGCTAAGTCCTTTTCCACTTTGACCTAGTTGTGAATTTCCCCTAGTTTTTATCCATTTACCTTCAAAGGAAAGCATCTGTTTAACCCATTTATCATCGACCAACTCACCACCGCTACAGATAAATCCCCTCTTACTTTTTTAACTGTGCCGCTTATTGCTTTCCCGAGCTGTAGTCACAGCAGATAAATCACAAAGACAAATCTACATGTCGGCAGAGGTCACTGCTCCAGATATGCATGAATTTTAAACCTGTCTCATTGTATTAATAATTAGTGCACAGCTTTGCTGGTGTGTTCTTTGATGTGGTTTCTGCAGTTGTAGGTAGGTGAGAGAAGGCAGTTTCCCTTTGATTTAGACACTGCAGCAGCACTGGGATGAAACCATAACATCCTGTGCAAGTAAATAAGATACAATGCCAGACTTGTGTTAGTTTCAAGTCTCTAAAACAATGTCCAAGAAACCATAAAGTAGCATGATAAGAAATGTGGAATTACATTACAAAGACAGGCGCAATGTGAGCAAAGAGAAAAAGTGAAAGGACACCAGGTGTGAACTTCCTAAACAACCTCAAGCCTCATTCAGTCGCTGAATGAAAGAATCAAGATCACATTGAAAATTTTGGATGAGAATTTTTGTCATTTAAAAAAAGTAAATGCAAAAATTGTTCTGGTGCACCAAGTGGAAAGATTAGAAGTACCCTGAGTTAAATTCTAGGTTAGCATTTGAATGTTAGAATTTGAGTACTATTTGCTGCAATAGATAGAAAAGGGGGGGACCACAGTGTGTTAGTACATCTCTCTGTGACTCTTAACCACGAGTATTAAAAGGCTCTGCTATTTCCTAAAGCAGTTCTGCACATTATTTTTTAGGAAGAATTACTTACAGATGTCAAGAGTGCATTTGTTGGGAACTATTTCCCCCCATGGAGTAAAGCATTTGGTGTTAATGGCTTATAGACAGAGTAGGTAGGATGAGAGTCCTGCACCAGGTCGGGTAGCCATGGGTAAAGGCACTGGTATAACTTGAATAAAGGCAGGCATTGTGTGAGAACCTAAAGGGTTAGAAAATGTTATATTCACTCATTATCTACTCACTACTATGCCGATGGATGGGTGGGTGAGGTGTTTGAGTCCACAAAACACATTTGGAGTAAATGGTGACCACTTCTCCAAATGTAATAAACAGTAATAACAAACATAAAATGTTAAAATTCAACTCGAAACAGACGGGGCTTCTACGGAGCTCTGCAGTTGCAGTCAGATACAGGTGTGTTTCACTGCTGTGTTTTTATGTTGTTTTACAAAAGTAAATCAATGTAACACTACATATTTTTGAACTGTATTGATATTTCACAAACAGTTCATTGATTTTGTGAGAGGAATCGAAGGTTTTGGAATTAGTTGCTATGAAAAAAAAAGTTGGTGTGTCGTATTAACTAGAAAATATGTCACAATAAAAGTAAAAACAATATCTTTTTTTAACATATTTAAAAAAAATATTTCATCATCGTCACCAGCAAGACTTGATATTGGCAATCAAATGCCTGTCCGTGGAAAAACATATATTTTAAATGATTTCGGTTGAGGTATTTTCGTATATCCTCACACATTACTGTTAAGCCACTATAAACTGTATTATGTATATATAGTGTATATTACATTATATCTGTACACCATTAAGAGAAGAGTGCCTGACTAATTCCACAGATACTCCCTTCTCTCTCCACAACAATATGATTTTGTCTGTCTTATCCTTGAAATATGTACAGTAAATGTTCAATCAAATCAATCAATCATCTTTATTTATACAGCATGGTATCACAACAAACAGTTGTCTCAGGTTGCTGCACAAAAGTCCAAGATCTGAAAAAAGACAAAATCCAACTTGTTCCACACCGAGCAAGCACGAGCAACAGCGGGGAGGAAAAACTCACACGTGGAAGAAACCTCTGGCAGAACCGGGCTCGGTGTGGACGGCCTCTGCCAGGACCGGTTGGGGTGAGTGGAGAAAAAGAAAAAGGGGAACAAAAGGAAAGAAAGGGGGGGATGGAGTAATGTACTTTTTTTTAATGTTATACCTAAATGAACAACAGGAATGTATTAGATTTATGGCTTCTTGTTCTTACAGCAGTAAAATAAAATGTATTATCACTGTTGGGCAATAAAAGGAGAAATTCAAGGAACAGAGCACCCCAAAGCTTAATCACTGGTAAGTATCCCTGGGATTATCCGCTCGGAGCTCACTTAAATGTAATCCACATCAGCAGCTGATAATGTTTCAACACGCAGCAGGGTGAAGTTTGGTCTATATATGGCTCATCCCTCCAGATTTCATAAAGGTGTTAGATAATTAAAAACAACCTTCTACTGTAACCAGGGATGTGTAATAGTAAAGGAGTGGCCCTGTGAAGTGCTTGTATACCCAGTGCTCTGGTTTCCTCTCACCAGGAGACACGTCTTTCAAGGAATACTCATTTCCAATGACCTTGGGTAATGCACTGACTGTAACACTCCACACATGGTGGAATACAGTCCAAATAACATGTGTCTTCATTAAATTAAACTTCATTGGACACGCTCCTGAAAAGTGCTGTGTGTTGTTGAGTATCATTTTGCTGCATATTAATAATGGGATGCAGCATGTGCTGTATCTTTCCATGAATTTGCTTGGTTGATTTTTATCTTGCAGCCTGAATATAATGCCTGGACTATATTCTCATCGTCATCTTGTTTATATGTCATGTTCTGCATGTGCAAATCGTAATATGCATGGATACGTTGCTCTTCAAAGAAGCTTTACTCTACAGTCTACCTCATTTCCATTTTCTTGAGAATCTGCTGCTGAAAGACTCCAGGCTGCGCGCGCCCTGTGAACTGACCCTGTGTTCACAACATTGTTTACATAGCTCGACAACCCAAACTTGTCAGAAACAACAAACAACGACAACTACCACCGCAGCAAGACACGGTGGCAATTAACACTATGTGCCCAGAGACCATACTACCATAACACGATAAAAAGAAATTACATCATAAACACTCAAATTTAATTGAGCGTGTGTATGAGGATGTGTGTCTGCAGTTGTGTCCATATCTGAATATTTCTACTTTGTGTGCAGAGTTGTGTTTTAACAACCGCAGCACAGATTGCCCTCCGTCGCACTAGCTCCACTGAATTCCCTGGAGGGATCTAATCAGACAAACAAGGCTTCTCTCACGCCGGGTTTGTACACTTTGATTCTTCGCTGAACACCACAAACACAAATGCAATCACACACTTGTACTCGCACACACACATTTTAAACACATACTTGACAGACATAGATGTACCTGCATGCATGCAAACCCAGAGACGTGACTGCACATACGCTGCGAGGTCTTGTCTTGACAACCCTGTGACATGGAAGCTTTGATTCTAGATTCTACCTTGTGTCCATTTTCACAAGCAACAGTTTTGGTGGTACTGTGTCATTTACAGGGCGACCATATGGCAACAGCAGAATAATGCTCTGTTTGATGGACAGATGCAGTTATAGTAAATACAAAAACAATTATGAACATAATATCTCACTTGTAAACATAAATACCGATAAAACAACCAGCACGAGTGAACAAGACCGCCCACTCTGATAAGCAGTTCTCCGGGGTCAAGTACGAGGCAGGTCAGTTGCACCAGAGGGTGCACCGCCTCGCTCCCTACCAGCAAACCAGCCTGATGTCATGACTCCGCAAACATGAGCGTGCAGGTGAGCTTTCAGTCTTTAAGTAAAAATAAAATATATAGAATGTAACATTATTTAAGCGAGCTACAGAGACAAAAATCGGACTATTGCACATGTAAATGTAATGGTCTGTATTTACAGAGCCATTTTCTAGTCTTGATGACCTCTCAAAGCACTTCTCAGTTCAGTTTTTCCATTCACATTCATACAGTGCATTTATGTGCATCACTTTCTCTTTGACACATCGCTCGCACGCTGTCAGCACAGCCATCGGGGGCAATTTGGGTTTCAGTACCTTGTTCAAGGGCACGGAATGAGATCGAATCACAGACTTTATGATTATTAGATGACCCACTTTACTTCCTAAACCATAGCCGCCCCGTACTTAAACTACAAGCATATATATTTCCCAACAATAACGTTAACATGCAGAAATACAGAATTAGGAAGAAAAACAGCAGATTACCATGCTGGGAAATTAACTTTCATGGGGGTGGGGTGTGTGTGTGAGTGTGTGTGTGAGTGTGTGTGTGCGTATGTGTGTGTGTACATGAATGCCACAAGTAAAAGGTATATTAGTGCCTATAGTACATTTAACTGACTCTGAGAGCATAAGGAAAAAGATTCCAAGGTCTGATGAGACAAAAGATAGTAAATGGATTGCAATAAAGGAATTCTGATTCTGATTTTTATTGCGCTCATCTTGTAATAATGACCACTCAGAGCGCTTTCCACTGTGAGTCACATCCACCCATTCTCACACATATCCATACAGGGCTTCTATATATAGAGCATTCCTAGATCACTCATACAGTACCATCAGGGGCAATATGGGCTTTGGTGTCATGCCCAAGGACACTTAGACATGTGGAACTGACAGAGCTGGGGATAAAACCACCTACCCTCTTTTCTATGAACAACCCGCTTACATCCTGAGGCACAGCTGCCCACAAAAAAGAACCCTTTGGGCAGAACTGCTGACAGAGCTCCACACCGGGCTAACACCATCTACACAGTGAGGCCCGGTGATGGCAGCAACATGCTGTGGGGGTGTTTCTCAGCGGGAGACTGGTCAGAATTGAGGAAAAGGGCGAACATCTGTGAAGAGACCTGAAGACGTCAGTTCACAGACACTTTCCATCCGATCTGAAGGAGTTTGAGAGGATCTGCCAGCAAGTATGAGATGAACTGCCCAAATCCAGGCGTGCAAAGCCTGTAGAGACTAACCCGAGACTTGAGATTGTAAATGCTGCTAAGAGAGCTTCTGCAAAGTACTGAATTGTGCATCTGATCTCTGTTGTAAATAGATTTATGTTTTTGAGTTTAAATAAATTTGCCAAAATGTCTAAAAGTGTATTATTACTTTGTCATTGTGTGTTATTGGTAGATGGACACTTTAAACCATGGCACATTTTATTTTCATTATTTTCTGAAGCCACTGCAGATGAAACAGTTAACCCCAATTTTCAGTCTTCAAGCTAAGTTAAGTGGCTGATGGCCTTATTTAAAGGAGAAGTTCGTTTTTTTTCAACCTGGTCCTTCTTTCCAGCATATGGTACGTAGATCTACTCACCCATAAAGGTTTGGAGTAACTTGGAGTCCTTCAGACGCTTTTGGATCCACACGCGATCAGCGTATATCCATACAACGCAAGGTTCGGGGCATCCACAATACAGCGTCTAAATAACGCATTATCTGCCGCAAAACTCTTTATTTACTATGAATCGCCAGCACTATTCCCCTGTGAGTCCAAGTTGCTTTGTTTACATCCCGGGCTTTCACTGGGATACAAATGCACTGCTGTCTAATCTACCTTGTACATACATATTCATGTGTAGATTCATAATCCATACTTATTTGACAAGTTTCTTGTGATCTATTGTCGATTGTATGTCTATCTGTGTAAGTGAGCAGAATTTCACTGGAGTAAAAGTCATACTATGTTTACACATGATTAAAAAAAACAGATCCTGAAAAGTAAGTTTGTGTTCAGTGGGACAAAACAAAAAGAATCCAGTTCAGACTCTCCTCTCACCTGCTGCCCTGACTGCTCTACTTCACCCTGCCTCCCTCTTTCCAGCACATTCTCCTTCCTAAACTATTTTGTCTTTGCCTCTCCTCACTCCTACCTCCTCCTCCCTTATCTTGATTTTGTCTGTCCAACCCTCTGCCACCCGTCTCACTCACTGCTCATTCCCCCCCCCCCTTACACTGTTCTCAACCATCCCTCATGCCCCCGTCCTTGTTTGTCTCTTCCGTCCCCCTGTATCTCACCCTCTCTCCTCTCCCTCACCACATCTCTTCGCTCCAGCCCCACCGCTCCTGCTTCAGACAGAAAGCCAATTGGAGCTGTCTAAACAAATGAGAGGTGTCTGAGATCATTTAAACAGCCATAAATAACATCAGGAGAGGAGGCGGACGATGAGAGGACCCCGATGCTAAATGCACACACACACACACACACACACACACACACACACACACACACTTAAGTGGACCCCGTTGCTAATTTGTCTGATAGCGTGTTAGTGGAAGATAAGAGTGGAGGCAGGAATGTGGCCTGCCTGAGATGCATTAGCTCTCCTTGTGCTGTTTTCATCACTCAGCAAAGCGTATTGTTTGCTAATTTGCCTTTTGCAGCTATTGTTTGGAATGCAAGTGGAGTTATCACAGGAGGTGATGTGTGTGTGTGTGTGTGTATGTGTGTGTGTGTGTGTGCAACTGAAATAGTCAGAGTTAAGAGTCTTTATAGAGAGATTATTCCAGGTAATGGGGCTCTAAAGGACTGAATGGTGCCCTTTGTGTTGATTTAATGCCGTGCCGCTTGCTGTTCTTTTGTCTTAAAACCAACAAATATGAAGCCTGCACATCACAAGCTGGACAAGCGAGGGAGGAGGCTGGAGCTGGATCTTAATTCATTAAGCTTGTCCATGTCTTGAAGAGAAGAAGACGAATGGTGATTTTGTTCTGTCAGTCCCTGGCAAGCCTCTGCCCTCCTGGTTTCTGACAGCTCTCTGCCAAGTAGGACATTAAATAATAATCATCCTGCCTCTCCTCTCTCAGTCTGTCTCTCCCTCTCGCTTACACTTACTTTCTCTCCCCCATGTCTATCTCTCTGTGTGTGTTTGACTTACTCTGTGTCTTTCTCTGTTATAAATATTTAGCTGGGAATGACACACTAACAGGTTTGTGTGGAGTGAAACATATGCCCGCACACACACTCATACAGTGTCTCTCCGCCTGTACCCTCTTAAATACTACAGAGCTGGCACTTGTTATAAGCCTCTGCACATCAGGCCAAATCCATTTTGGGAGTGCCAATTTCATTCTTGGGATGTTAAGCATTTACACCGCAAGGTCAAAACATTCCAATGAAAGCCCATATCCCTCCGTTGCAGAATTGGATGAAAATGAATGTTATTTCTTTTCTTGAAAAATCCCTCCTGTTCCACTGGTTCCCGCATAGTTGAATGGTATATGCTAATATATTAAGTCAATATTCATAAAGCATCACGACACCACGGGTGCATGAAGCAGAAATGTTCAAATAATTTGAGCTTTCTCTGCCATGTTACCCCAGAAAGTGCACACAGATATGTGTGAGTGTCTTGTTGACATATTCCCATATGTTCCCGTATGTTGCTATACAAGTGTTATATTCTAGTCGGCCATGTTTCACTTTGCACATAGTAATATTTCACACTGCTAGAAGGTGCAGTGGGTGTGGGTGTGTGGGTGTTTTGTTGCTTTAAGCGCTCTGATTATGCTTATGATGTGTGTGACAGGTCGCCTATGGAGGTGCTAGGGACCACAAAGGGGCCCTGGAGACATGCATACTGGAACATGAATATTGTTGGGAGAGAATCTTGTTAGTTTGAAGTGAACAGCAGAAATATTCTCCATATGAAAAAGGCAGTGGTGTTGATATGTGTGTGATCTCACTGTGCCTACTGTATTTTTCCCCACAGTCCATGGACATGCAGGTTAGATGTACTGACAGATCTACATTGTCTGTAGTTGTGAATGTGAGTATGAGTGACTGTCTTTCTATGTGCAGTATGTCAGCACTGTGACACTAACTCAGATATAGAGTCTGGAGAATGTCCGCATAATTCGGTTTGGCGTTTCTCCAGAGTTTGCCTTTCACATATGAAGGACGCAGTAGGAGATTCTCCGTTCGCAACAACTACTGAGGAATCTCCAGAGCGTTCAGGTGAGGTGTGGCAGGCCGTAAGGTGTATATTCCGGTGAGGCGATCACATGTTTATGTCTGAAAGCAGCTTATGTGAGTCCCCACAAAAGAGTGTCAAGATGATTAGTTGGAATTGGAATAATAATAATAATTTATAATTTCTCTTGTCTTTTTTTTTTTTTTTGTGAAATATTGGATTGAAGCAAAAAAGCTACCAAAAGAACAGATAAACTATGTTTTATATTATTTGATTCAAGATTTTATTTGTTGTTTGGTGTAGTAAAAAAAGTGGTCGCTATAGTGTATATGTGTTTGATTGCCTGTAGGTGGTTGTGCTTGGGTGAAAGTGGACTGGCCCTCCTTAAGTTCTCGAGAACCTCAAATTAGAGTTCATGGGCACCTGTCAGCTTACATATGACAGGTTGTTACTCTTGTTAGCCAGATTGTTGTTCTGCCTGTTGTTATAGAGAAACCAAAAATTTAAGCCCACTAAGAAATGAAACATTTGGAAGTATTTAGTTTGGTTTGGGAACATTTGCCGCAAGGATCCAGGTGACAAATGGCGACTGACATTTGCTCTTGGCAACTTTCAACTGTTATCTCCTGTTCTCACATAACCACACACATAACCCTCACAGGTTTAGAAGCTAACCTTTGAAATGAATCCTCACACAGTGGAGGAAGGGAGATGTGGATGTGGTTAATGTATCCAAGTCTTATAGAAGCACTGGATGACACTTTACATCCCTTGTGACTGGTAAAAGCACTTTTAGGCAGCTAAACAAGTTGAGTATTAGTCTTGCACAAACTTCTTCTTGTCCTTCAACTCCTTGATGATGACACAGCGGGTAATAAGATTGCAGACAAATTGATATTCTGCTCTAGATTAATTTAGCAAAATATGAAGATTCAACTCTGATACTACTGATCTTTTCATTGCTATTGCTTAATAATTTGGATTTTGATAAAACATCAAATTAGCAGAGGGATGAAAGGTCGCAGAAACCCTGTGAGGAGGAAGAACAGACGGAAGGTTCTGCAGGGATTGAAAGAAAGAAGAGAGTAAATTGATGGGTAGACAGAGAGAAGAGGATCTGATAACTCTTTGAAGCCTCTGGTCTTCAGCTACCTCTCCTTTTTGGCAAACTTCTTTTTGTTTCCCCATGGTCAACCAACTCTGCTCTCTGTCGCTGGAACAGCGGCACAATGTGGAGAGAAGGAAGATGAGGAGCAGTTGCAATCATTTCTTCAGAGCCCTGAGGTTTTTAGTTCTTCATTCATTTTCATTTTAATGGCGCCTTCCTCTTCTTCCTGTCTGCCCCCATTCCCTCTTCATCTCTGTCTCCCTCAGTTCCTTTTTCTCCTTCCATTTCTCATCTCCCATTCTTAGATTCTCGCGTCCTTCAGCCATGCTTAGCCATTCTGCTTTCAGTTTCTTTGCTTCTCCTTTCATTTCTGCATAGTCCTTCTCTGTTGCTTCCCCTCTTTCTCTTCAGTCTCACCCCCTTTCTTCTCTCTAGCCTGTCCTCTTAATTCTCTCTCCCCACTCATCATGGGGACAGTAAATCCCCTGGTGGTTGGGGCACACAGCCACAGAGCTCTTTGATCATTCGCGGGGAACCGACTTCCTGACTGCCATTCTGGACAGAGCTGTGTCTGGTGTCTGCTCGCTGGATGCTGAGGGAGGAGGATTCAGTGCTCACACATATTTTTGCTGCCCGGAGAGGCACACACATATTTAGGCAACTGCTGTCTTTGAGTGTAATTCAATTTCCTAAAAACCAAAAGGATGAGTTCGTAAACCAGATATCTTAAAATACCCTTCATGAGATCCTCACCCTCTCTCCTCTGTCTTTTCTCTCCTGCCATTCACTCCTAAGGCTTTACACAGGCCAAAATATGCTGTTTAATCTGGCGAAATGAGAAATTATCATCAAACAAGAAATATGGACTTATGAATACTGATTTAGCATGTGCAGTTCCCTTGCAATGGCTTGAAATGTAATGAAATGATTCAGTCGTTTATAATGCATGAGTGCATGGCTTGTAATCAAACGAAATTGTGTTGTTCACTTTCTGGGGAAAATGAAATAATGATGATGTTCTTCAAAATGAATGCTTTGTGGAATTTAAATTCAGTAAGAGTGAGTTAGGGGAACTAATCTCATTGCATGTAATATGTGATTTAGCTGCGACGTAGTGGGAAAATATAAAAACTCTGCGTGTAATATAGGCGATTAGACAGCATACTCGAAAAGAAACATAACAGGCAGTGGAGGGGGTCTAGTTTTATTGATTGGTTACTCATGTATAGGAAACAGTCCCACAACACGCAGGCAGTATGCTTTCATGTGCATCCCAAATGACAGGTGCACAGAGAGGCCTGTAAAGAGACACACAGTGCTGGTAAAAGCTTGATGGATTTTTGTTGACAGCCCACCGGCCCTCCGATTCAGCAATAATTTGTGCTGGTATGGCTGATGGTCAGTACAACACAAGTATAACCTACTGAGATGATTCCTTCGCAGCCTTCAAATCATCAGGCCATCCAGTAGCAACACACTCATTATTGCTTACGCACAGCACACATGCACACATATATTCACACATGCATCCTATGGGAAGCCACCATGTATCACAACACACACAAAAAGCACACAGGGTGAATTATATAAATCGAAGCTCATGAAGAAGATGAAGAGGTTATTTGCTACCCGGTGTGTGCAAAACAAAATCACTGAAGTAAATGTTCTGTCATACAACTATATTGTTCTGAATACATGCATATTTTTTTCACCCAAAAGGTGAAGTGTTTCAAACATATCAACTCTGAAGTTCTTGCATTTTTTGTTCGCCTGCGTGTTTTTCTTCTTTTGCTAATTCTCCACAGGCAGCATTTTTGTTTGTAAGACATTAAAAGGGCCATTGGAAAAATCATAAAACAAACAGAAGCCTCTCAAATATCATTTCATTTTTCTCCCTGATGTGAACAGTAACTCTTAAATATTAATACTACATACTTCATGTTCTGCTTACGCAAATGGAATAGAAGGAATTTACAAAGGACAGAGAAATGTCTCATCTCCGTGCAGTATAAACAATCCTTTAATAACTGCTGTCAAAGGATTTATCTAAAGGGACCTAATACAAGTTAAATAAAGCACATGCTATCTGATGTCATTATCATATTTATTCATAAATCTGTGATATTTATTGCGGGATATGAAAATCAATTTGTATTTAACACTTTTATCTCAGTTGTCAGATGTGTGGAAACGAAACAAATGTTTAATAAAGACCTCAATCCCCTTAGATCCCTCTGTTTTTATTTGACATTTTGTTCAATACACTCATTATGGAAGAATTTAACATGTGACAAAGACCCCCAAGACCCCACCACCACACACACATCCAAACAGGAGCACTGTAAGGATTGCATCTGAAAAAACACACACACACTCTCTCACACACAACTCTTCGTTCTTATAAGCCTGTGGAATTGATGTGCCCCTAAGCCTGCTTTTTCTATGCATTATGCCCCAAGGAGAGAGTATCTGAATGGCGGTGGCTGCCACTCACTAGAGTATAAGCTTGGGATCAGACTGCAGAGGTAAACACACACACACAAACACACACACACACACACACACACACTGCAAATTTAACGGCACAAATTCACAATATCAGAGAGGACACATACATTTTTAAAGGCAACACATTCTGTTTAACACACATAATCATCCTCTCTCATTCTCATTCTTTTTCTCTTATGCACACACACACATTCACACACACACACACACACTGACTCACACACACACAGGAATATAAACACTCACCTCTAAGCTAAGGGATGAAACCTGCACAGTGTGTTTCTGCCTCATGCTGGCTTAGCCACAGAGCTGAAGAACAGTGAGAGGATAGAAAGTGGAGATGAAGACATATGACAGAAAAGCTCTTGAACAAGACACACACACACACACACGCATATTTACAAGCACACACACGCACAGGCCGACACACACACACACAAACAGGGGGCCCTGCTCCTGCCTGTCTCCCTGTCTCCCCCTCCCGCTCAGCCACGGTTAGGTGTGGCACTTTGTGTCAGACAGGTAGTCACGTGCCATGTTTGTGTCTCCCTCCTGTCCTGTGTTCAGCACTACAGGGGCTGCTTGATGTCAGTTTAGTGTGAAGTAGAGAAGGCTGGCTGAAGGGCTGACTAGGCCTCTCTGTGGGAAGCTTTGACTCATATCTTAAGATGCTGCTAAACCTTCAGTACCTCTGTTGCACCACTCGCTGCGCTGGAAGACGCAGCAAACTGCTGACTTTGGGGTGATAATCACTGTGTGTGTGTGTGTGTGTGTGTGTGTGTGTGGCGGGGCGTGGCAGATCTCTCTATTTGTTGCGGTGGGTCTCTGGTGCTTGTGTTTTATATATATTTATATATTTTATGCAATTTACAATGCAACACTGCTGTCTGCTGCAACAAGCTTCAGGATTGTGCACTACTCCCAAGAGAACAGATGATTCTGGTGTAAATTCTAATAAAAGCTGTGTGAATAATAAATCAAGTGAGTGTGTAATGTGACAGGGGTCTCTTGTACTGTACAAACCAACAGATAATTATCACCTAACTCTGCAGTTCGGCACAGTACTGTGGAAGGTAGCTGTTTTTTTTTTTACAAAAGAAGGTTTGATGAACCCAAGCGACCGACACAGTGAGCACCAAGCTAGTGAACACAGTAGTGCATTGAATTGCTAAAGTAGAGTGTCTTACACAAGCGCATTACAGAAAAACAAGACTGCAGAAGTCACAACAGAACAGCAAAAGTCACAACACAAATCGAAAAGCCACAGCACAACAACAAAAGCCACAACACAATGATGGTGACTGACTGAAACGAGCAGAGGTTCTTACTGCGGTCAACTGAGTCGTCGTCTGTGAAAACCCAGTCAAACCAGCCGCTGCTAAAAATCTGAAGCCTGTCTACTGATGTGTAATGGTACAGGTGCTTGGAGAAGCCAAAAAGAAGAATGCACCTGTACCCTAACACCTCAAATAGAAAAGCTATAATATATACTAGTAACAAATTGCAATGGACAGTATGTGGACGATGGGGCTCATCTCCATACTCTTCTACATAGACATGATTTTGGAGCCTAGTGGCAGAGATTTGCTACCATCCAGCCAAAAAAGCAAAGGAGGTTGGCTGCTAGTGTTGGGCAATAAGACCTGGCTCACTGTTGACTTTCCAGTTTATTCCAAAGGTGTTGGACGGGACTGAGGTCACAGCTCCATGCAGGCCAAGTTATTTTGTACATGGCGATCTTGGAAAATCATTTCTTTAAGGGCCTGGCCTTGTCCAGTTGCTATCACAAAGCTTAAGGGGTTGGTAAGATGTTTCTGGAAACAGTTTTTATTACATTTTTGAGACCCTTTTTACGTCCGGATACCCATAAAAAATTCTGAGACAAAAAAGCTGCAATAAACAAAATCTATTATTTCATTACTTCACCATGCCTATGTTCTCACTGCACATGACCAGAGTCCTCACACCACTGAACGTGGTGATGCCAGAGGTTAGTGAGCGAGTCATGGAAAAGTAGTCCTCTAGCAGTTTTCTGTCAGTGTGCCTTCATGTGGTTCGGGGGCGTAGCTTTAAAGTACACTTACAGGTACAGTGTGTGGAATTTTGTGATATCTAGTGTTGAAATTGCATGTTGCAGATGAACACCCCTCACCTCACCCTCCTCTTCCAAACATGAAAAAGAACCTGTGGTAGCTTCAGTTGTCATAAAAACTCAAAAGGTGTTTAGTTTGTTCAGTCTGGACTAATGTAAAAAACATGGCAGCCTCCGTAGAGAGGGTCCCCTCGATGTAAATATAAAGTATTTAAATATAAAGGACCTTTTCTGGGGTAAAGAAAACTACAATTCACACAAATTAGATGAAACAAACTGGTGAAAACATCATGAGGATCATTCTACATTAAATATCTGCCAATAGTTCCCTTTCTCCTAAATCTTACACACTGGACCTATAAGTCTAATATGTGATTGCTAACTGTAGCTGTAGTTTCCTGCCTGACCGATATCATGAAAAACAGCCCTAGACCATAATTACACTGAAGCATGGAGGTATCTTTAGAGCTTTAGACTTAGGTCTGACTCACAGGTGAGTCTAACCAGCTTCTTTCCAGTGCCAGATCACTAGTTGTTCAAGACTTAGTGGATGAAGTGGAAAAGCAGATTTTACACTGGGCCAGCTGCCATACGGTCGGGCGGGTAAATCCTTTTTGGCAGAGCACATATATGCAATTGTTCAGTGTGTGACGCTGCTGAGATGTGTGGTCAAGCATAAAGAACCCAGTTAGAATGTGAAGGCTGTGTGAAATACAACAAAGATTTAGAAATCAAGGAGTCCCCCTCTCTCTACCAGACATGCATGCACACACACACACACGCAGACACACACACACACTCAGAACAGTGGGGCTCTTCACTGACCATTACTCTTGGCATTGAGAGCTGAACAGAAAGTGCTTAGTAGAGAACAACGGGATATTTCCACTCCAACTCAAACAGCATCCATCAGCCTTACTGAGTGTGTGAGTGTACATGTGTATTTTTATATTTGTGTGTATGAAAGGAAGAAATAAAGCAAGAAAGCAAGAAGCAAGAAATTCCTCCTGTCACTTCTGCCCTATGTGCTCTCTCCCAGCATTCCTTTGACCTTCATGTTCAGTTTCAGCACACTTTCATCATGTATGTGTGTGTGCGTGTGTGTGTGTGTGTGTGTGAGGGGTAGAAAGAGATTGAGAAATGATAAGAACTGAATATGAGAGCCTCTTGTATATCTTTCTAAACTTGCATTAAGCCATCAGCAGTTTTTATCGATGGTGGCCTTTTGAGCTGGAGGGCGTTGTCCTTTACCTCTTCACGTACCGTTCTTCCCTTTATTATTTTCTCCTCAGGTATTTTTCTCTGTGCCAGTGAACATGTGCAAGGTTGTGCACAGGATTTATGTGTTTCAGAGTATGTTCCAATAAAACAGACTTCGTCAAACTAGGGTTTGCAAAGTCGGTTCTCACTTCTTCTGGCAGATTAAAGGTTAGAGTTTGGTGCTGTGTTATGGTTAGAATCAAGTCTTAATTTACAGGATGAAGTATAATTGGCAAGGATTTTGGTATTAAGCCATTGTACTTTTACACTAAGAAGAGCCTTGGGAGGTGTGGATGATACTCATGTCTCCTGGTCACTCCTCTGTGGAAATTTTCAAGGCATGACTGACTGGGAGAACACCCTGGGATAAACCCATGATATGCAGGAGGGATTAAATCCCTCAGTGGGCCTCAGTGTACTTGAGGATACTAAGGAGTGAAGTTGGGGGAAATTGTAAGGGAGCTGGAAATCAACTTTGCATTAACTGTACTAATATTAAATTGATAAAAAGGGATTTATAGACAAAATATTTAAACCAGGAATGTCTTCAAAGATGGAGGATGTGTCCTCATTATCCTGAAATGAAGTCAAAATATCCTGGATACAAATACTGTCATCTTGCATCGATGACGGTATTTGAACTAGAGTCCATGCAATAGCGATCGGGGGATGGAGACATGACATAACAATCAGAAAGCTCCTGTTTGCACTTAAATATGCTCTGCTTCTGCTCAAACTGTGTGCTGGCACTCAGATATATTGTTGCTCGCACGCGCTCCGAGTTTCAGCCCTTCTCCGCACCTGTTTCATCCACTCTTATATGGACTTCTCCTGTCTTTTAATTTCAAAAAGTCAAAGAAAAGGCAAGGGTCGGTCCATATAACAGAACTGTGGAGGGTGGGAGTGGAAGAACCCTGTTAAAGAGTAACCGCCAGCACGGGATGCTCTGAAGTAAAACGAACACACTGCAACAAGGCAGGGTTCATTTCATTGGTTGACCAGTGAAACTACACTGACCACTACACCTGGTTTTCTATTGGTTGGGAAATTTTGACAGGGTTGTTGCACGAAAAAGAGCAGAGGAGAAATCAGAGAGCAGACGATTCACGAGTGCACAGAAAGCAGCCAGAGTGCGGAGAAGGGCTGAAGCTGAAGCGCAGGAAATCCAGACGAGCAACAATATATCTGAGTGCAAGCACACAGTATGAGCAGAAGCAGAGCAAATGTAAGTGCAAACTGGAGCTATTTGAGTGAAAGGGCAGGGTTTTGATGAAAGGTAACACACAATCTGAACATAAATCAACAAGTCATGCTCTCAAACTGAAAGACCAGGCTCTGGATTAAAGATAGGGAAAACGCTCCATAGCTGTAAGTTATGCAAGTATTTACTCATTTATTGTGTCATTAAAAAAGCAGAAATCAGCCAAACTCTCAGTGTGTTGCCGGAGGAAGAGAGTTATACAACAACTGACACACCAGCCACTACTATACAAGCTTATTTAATATTCTAATACGCATCACTGCTCCAAGAGGAAGCTGACGTGAAGATGAGAATGCTAAATGGAAAGTCAAACAATGAATTGCATCTACTGGCTAAGAAAGTGAAGTTACAAACTGTAGATAAAGTAGTTTTATAAGGAACGCTAACTTAAAGGATTTTGATAGAACTCCACACTTACTTGAATTCTAAAAAGAAATCAATAAAATATACCCCAAGCTGTAATATCTCCAATACTTTTTTATGGGATGTTGGCCATCCTGATTTTAGCCATGATCATATTTTAAGGTGCAGACAGTTTTGTGATTCTGATGATGGTTCAGAGTTACAGAACAAGGGTCTGCAGAAGTTTGAATGTAGAGGCTATAATAATGAAATATTAGAGCACACTCCTAAAATGGTAACTAAAGTGCAACAGAGGAATTTATGGAGGCCCGGGCAAAGAGATTTATCCTCTTGCAGAGTTTAGACCTCTATATCTGAAGATGTGAGGGGAAAGTGCCACGGCCTATATTAAAGCTGACCTTCACATTGGCAGGTTTGTTCTATCACTGCCCAAAATTGCATCGGGAGAGATCCTCTGCTTAGTTGAGTAAAATGTGGTCGAGTCAGTTTTGCCCAAGGCTTCCTCATCTTTTGTCAAAAGAATCGAGATAGCTATATTTCATGTCAGAGCTATTGATCTGTATAAGAGGGAATCACTCCACACTCTCATACAGAATGGAGCTGATATAAATGAGAAGGGTGAAATTCACTTGCAACACTATATAAACTGATTTATTTCATTGCGGTTAATGGAGTTATTTGGGGAGAAAATGAAACATCCCTAATTCTGATCATTGATTGGTCAAAGTTATTTGTAAAGCCAAAATAGCACAAAAAAAGAGTTTACATTGCCAGGTCTTTTTTTCCTTTCTTAGTTTACAATGTAAACTAAATATTAAACATAACATGACTAATATGTTTGTAGACATTTTTTTTTCATAGCTTTTATTTTATAATTTAGATTTAAAAGTGAAATATAACATTTTTTTAACAAAATATCATAGAGATGTTAATCCTGATAAATAATTAATCCACACCAGAGCATGACTTGAGTTTAGCTCTGACTAATTGCCACTAATGTATGTTTAATGTAGCCTACTTATGTATTTAAAGGATTTTAAGGTTATTTTATTTAAGTTTGGTTTCCTAAATTTTGAAACTTTTAGCCAATTGATATCTTTGTCAAACTGATTTGTAATTTACTGCAATGCCTTTTAACTTTTCGGTTCATCTCTTATTACTAGATGCACTAAACTGTTAGATCAGCAGTCTGGCTTCTCTGTATTTTACATTGTGTGTACATAATATTTGCAGGCGCATTTTAGCTTTGTCATTGCTGTGCTTTGCTGTTAGCATTTATACGCACTATATACCCATAAGAATGCTCCAAGATTTCTGCTTATTGACAGAAATGGTGTCATTTTGTGCCACATTGCTCATATAAAAAATATATTTTCTGTTCAAAATACTGTATAAAGTGTGTGTTTATGTAACAAGATAATTTTGGGATCAAACTTCCCCTCTTTAAACTTTTTTTCACAAATAGCAGGTAGTGTTCAAATGCACTGAAACGTTTTGCAGACGATGATTTTTCCCCCCATTGACTCACTGAGTCTGTTGCAAAGTGCAGAACAAGGGGGCTTCCAATAGGATGCATGTGAGGATGGCTGTAGGCTACGCAATGAGTTAATGACTGTGGATGTACTAATGTGACAGTTTAGTACGAGGCTGAAAGAGAATCCTCTGAAAACTGTACAGTGTATTGGCTCTTACATCCCAGTGGTCTACCACATAGGGCAGGCAGGATGTTTTGACATACTTTCTCTCTTTAAAAACAATAACTGAATGAATCAATAATGACACAAGATGCCCCCCTGACCTAAAAATTACCTTTGGTTGTTGGTGATCACAATTGCTATTATTTTGACATTTTTGAGTTTCAGTTGTGACACTTTCCTGTTGAGTTGTATAATTATTTGCAATAGTCAAGCGACTCCTCTGAAAAGTGTCATCTTGAAATTATCTGTGCAGATGTTTCTGAAAAACAACACCTGCAAGTACGTGTGCATATTAATCCATAGGTCTACTAAGCAGTGCATGCATGAGAGGTGTGTATGTATCCAGTGCTGTAACAGTAACTCTGAGGTGGTGGATGTGCTGCTGACTAAGTCAATATGTCTCACCATGAGGGTCAGTGATAATGAGGCTGGTGGTGGGAGTTCACGTGCATGTTTTGTCTACATGTGTGTGTTGGCTGCATCACACTGTCTCTGTGGCTTGTTTGGATACAGGACAGGCTGGTTCTGCTGGATTGTTTGGGGCTTTAACAGTTATCACTTACATTTCCATTCATGACATAATGCATGGGACAGCCAGGGTGCTGTGCCCACTGCGCATTACTTTACCAGGACATTGTTGTGAATTATCGCTTGAATACACCTTGAATACAGTGAGGCTTTAATGAGGAGCTGCAACAGGAGCGGCAGGACAAGAGGATGCTTTATGAAGGGTTGGGATTAAATAGAGTAAGAGGGGGAGAGAGAGAGCAAATACCCCTGTCTGTCTGCAGGTATCTCCTGTCTGTCGCTCTGTCACTCGGCAGGTCCCCCCTTGTTAAGAGATTAAATGCCACACTCTCTGTTTAATAGGATTGCTTGTCAAGGGCCAGTGTGTGTGTGTGTGTGTGTTTGTGTGTGTGTACATGCATATGTGCGTGTGGTTGTGTTGTGGGTGGGGCTAGAGTGGGAGTTTTAACAAGATTGCTGGCACAATATTAATTATATATTCTGCTGGCACCATATTGAACTGTCTACTGGACATAATGTCTGTTGCTGCAGCCCACTGATATTATACATTCCAGAGAATGAGGAGAAAATTCAAAGCTATTACAAAGTGAAAGAAGAGAAGTTGAGATAAGATGAAGAGGCAGAGCTGGAGCCTAGTGCATATGTGCAAGACATCTCACATTTACACATCTTAATGACAAAGAAAATGTGTTTTGCAATATTACAGAAAGTTAGCCCTGGCTTTTATAAATGTATCCATCCATCCATTATCTATACTGCTTGTTCTTGGAGGGTTGACTGGAGCTTATCCCAGCTGACATTGGACGAGAGGCGGGGTCAACACACACAGACAATGAACAATACACTGCCATATTGTTAACTAATTAACACATGTACAAAAATGTCTACTTAAAACCTAGCAGGCACAGATCAATGTTATCGTCATTGGAAACAAGCCTCTGGGCGCCTGATTAAGTTTTAGTTGTTGAACAAACTTGGCAGGGTTCTTTTTTTAACCTCCTCAAAAGAGGAAAAATTCTGTCATTAAATAAAAGTGGTGTATTAACCGGCCTTTCAAGGTGCAAACAGACAAGTTGATTCACAAAAATACCAGTAAGGGAAAAATATTGAAAAAAATGAAATAAATTAACAAAAGAGTCTAGTTCCTCAATAATAGTTTACAGACTTTACTTTCTCTGCAACGAGTGCAAGACATAGAGCACAAGCAGCTCCTGTTAAATCATTAGCCCCTCACATCTGGCAAAATATTTTGATTATATATATATTAACGTATTCTCTGCCCCCCATAAGGGGTCTTCGACACTGGGAAATAAACAGAAATTGACCAGGAAATAATTAATGTTTTACTTCCATTGAAACAGGTGAATTAAGGCAGAATTGTTATTACAAATACAAAAAACATTAATACGTAGTTCAAGTGACCATAAATGTAAATGAGAGCCACATATATATAAGGAAAAAATGTTCCAAGCAGGTTTTGCTGAACGCTTCTTCAAGGTGGGATGACGAGATATGAGGATAGCGACAAAGAAATGGTGAGTAGGTTTTGTGTGTGTATGTGGTTCTATTAGAGTAGAGCTAGCAAGTGTGCACCCTTGGTTGCCCTACTGAAACGAAGAGGTGAGGATGAATTATGACAAAGTTTATTGCTTTCTTAGTGAGAACGGGAAGGTGTGGGGGAAAGCGTTTGGTTGGTGTATGCAGTGGCATCGTAGTGGGGGGAGCAAGAGAGAGAGAGCGAGCAAAAGAGAGAGAGAGAGAGAGAGCCAATTGAAGTGTTTTACATTAACTTTTTAACTACAACCTTTGTGAGGTTTCTGGTGTGGAGGTTTGGGAGATTTCAGATCATGCAGAATTAAGCAGATCATTGTTGCTTATAATAAATTGTGTATGTAAACTGGTACAGCATTTCTATTCAAAAACACCAAGTGACGTATTTAGCCAGTCCAAAAATACAGATCAGCGGTCAGTTGTCCAGTATGTGTCTCTATTATATAGGTTTCTGAGTGTGTCATTGTGGGAGGTGGGAGAGGGAGACTGAAAGAGAGCAGAACCAGGAGGGGCTGAGTGAATCAATATTCACAGCTTTATGGACAAATACAATTTTACCCATTTCAAAAAAAAGTAGCAGATCCATAATGGCATTTAGTGTTGATATTGTAACTGTAGCCACAAATAAATAAATGGATGGGAAACACTGAGAAGTGTAAAGAAAAACTATTGTTATGGAACTCAGAGGATATCAGTTTGGAGTAGACGGGCCTTCAGATGTGGCCAAGACGTAGTTGCGTTCACACAGCGAAAATAATGTTGCCACAAGAATCACACACCAGGCTTGAGACGCATTTTTCTGTCCTTCCCCTTCCAAGCCTAAGAGAACCTTAACCAAACCCGACAAGCATTCTGACCCTGTTTCCAAACCCGAGCATTACGCAATTAAAATAAGCTGCACCTGGTTATTGCTTTTTTCCCCAAGTTACAGATATGTGCAGCGTTACAAATCACATAGGCTACCCCTGCCAATGTGACCAAACCTGACCCAAACCAAATCATTTTTCTTCCAAACCCGGGTCTGATATCCACACTCCATCAAAGATACTTTCCAAATGTGCTTAGATCTCGAAATCCATCCTAATGCATTCACACTTTTCACACCTTTCCATTTGTGATCAGATCATCCAAGACAGATGTTAATACCAGGTCTGAACAGGGCCTTGGTCTCTTTGTTGTCAGTAAGCATACAGTTTATTGCAGCTTGTTGGCCAACAACAGTCACACTGTCATGACAAAAATATTTTTGGGATTATTCCGCTCAAAGTTTTGTGTTATGAAAGATATTGACGAATGGACATTGTGCAGTCCAAGGGATTGCTTTTTTATGTAAAAACATTTTGTTTTTTCCAAGTGTAGTAGCTGACTGTAAGAAAGCCTTCAGCTCAACCTCTTGAGAGTTGCCTATTCTAGTAGATTTTGTGCTGTGCAGTGAATGGGGTGTTTGTAAGGAGGAGAAATAATAATTAGAGAAACAATGTTATCAATATTCTGCATGGGCTTTGTGGTCCAGTGAGATCTGTTCAAACCAAACAGTATTTAAAGTCAACAAAGATGCAAGAGACATCAGCTGCATATTTTAGCCTTGAGTCCAGGCTGCCATGATTATACTAAATAATTATATAAATTAATCAATCAACTAATAACAACCAAAACAGTAAGGTATCAACATTACACTGAATGTGAGTAGAGTTTAAATGCCAACTAATTTGATAATTGTAGGTAAAAATACAAACATTTCCATTTGCGGCTTTTGTTATAAATAATTTCAATAATTGCTTTTTAACTTTGAGGTTTGAACTGTTGGCTGGCATGAACAAGCAGTTTGTGTGCTGGGTAACCACAATAGGCATTTATAAATTTAGAAAACAATTCTAATTTTGAGAAAATAAATTGCAGGCTATTGCATAATGAAAATAATCATTTGCAGTCCTGCACAGAACAGTTCAAAAGTACTTCCACCTCTCTCTATATGGTTTATACATTTTTTTAAAAGCAGTACATGATATAAAAAACAAAAAGTGAGTCTCAGAGTTTCCACCAAACTTATGAACAGTCCATTAGCTTGACCCAATGCCACAAATTAGAATAAAGAATATATACTGTAACCTTAATTCACCTGATGCTGAATTTGGCTCGTCCACACAATAAAAAAAAAAGATTCTGTATTTCACTACTTCATAATAAAAACAATTGGTAATTTCCATGTGCAGACTTTTTGAACAAGGGTTCACTTCCTCCCAGTGTATGTGCTTGTGGTTGAAAAGTTATTCTGCTAAGTTGGAATATGTTGATCTCATCTCTGTCAGCAGCTATCACTTTTTGATTGCTGGAAGATTTTGGTATGATAACTGGCAGTAGGCGGTACTGGCAGTAGCAGTGGGAGAGAGAGTCGCGAAATGGAAGCATCTTAAGCTGTGGCCAACTTGACCTGTCTCCGACGTTTGTGAAAAGCCATCCCTCATACAGTGTGTGAGAGGGACTGTGTTGGTTGATGTGTTGTGAGGTATAAAACAGAGATGAGTGACTTCTCTTTAGGTGGGTTTATCCACTCTCCTGTACTCATAGCTGAATTGTTTTTATTCAAGTTAGAACAATTTATCAAAATGCAAATGCTGTAATGCTGATTTCACTCTGAAAAAGAGAACATATAGTTTTGTAGGTAGATTATATCAGCCTGCAATATTGCAAACCAGATTCCTTCAAAAAATATATTTAACATAGTTTTTGTACCCTCAGGCCTCTCCTTGCATAACATATTGTTCACTTTACTTAAACTTCAACTCCTGTAGCCAGTGTCAATTCTCTACAAAAAGCCAGAGCAGTGTCGGACAAAAGTTGCTATTTGCCTGAAACACTGTTGTTTACTGAGCATTACTGTATATGTTCTTTCTGCACTGAAGGTAATGATGCAGCAGGGAGTCTACGTGGAAGAAGGAGAAACAAACCATGCAGGAACAGATTGACTGAGCCAGACAGGGGCAGGCTGAGGACTCTGGAAGAGCCATACAGACAGAGTTGGAGGACGAGCTCAATGAGTTGAAGCTGGTGTTGAGGGACAAAAAAAAAGACATCTACAAAATGAATTATCTTCTTAAAAATGAAAAAAAAAAAGGAACTGAACAACAAGTGCAACCAGGTAAGGGTGATGGGGCTTTCCTTTGATAGGAAGATGAAGCACAACATCTCTGGAAAGGATGCAGTGATTGCCCGGGTCACTTGGACATAAAATCCTGGAACTCATGACCAGATGATCAGAGCCATCCAGAGAGAGGTCTCCCCCAACGAAAATGAGTGGAGGACAGAATTCAATGCTTTGGAGTGTCACAGTGTCAAAGCTGAGCAGGCAGAGAAGGATGCTTGCTATGAGAAGATAAGGAAGCTGGAGAATCTGCTCAGAGACACTGAGGAGATGTGGGCGGCCGAACAGGAGGACTCCCTCAACAAGGTGAGGAAGTTGGAGGGCATCGTTTTTAAAAAGAATGCAGTGATCATTCGTGTCACAAATGAAAAAATGGCACTTGAACAAAAAAACCTGAAGCTCATAGCTGGGCTCAGAGCCATCCAGACAGATGTCCAGAGCAAGAAGGAGTTGAAGATAAAACACTCTGGAGGACATTTGTCAAAACTGAGTAGGGATAGGAGGAGGCCTGCTATGAGAAAATAGAGAACACAGAGGAGAAGTGTGTTGGAGGACTCCTTCAACCAAGCCAATCACATGGAGGAGAACATGGAGCTCCTGATTTCCAGAACACTGAGCTTCAGATATGTTTCATCAGCTGAGTTTGATTAGAATAATAATTTGTCTGATTTTAAGTTTCATACTTTTAAAAGGAAAATACTGAACCATATGTCATCTCTGTCTTTACAGGAACTGACATTGATGACTGCCAACGCTAAGACAGGATCAAGAAGGGGGAAGAGAAAGAACAGAAAGAGAAACTGAAGGAGATGAAAGAGCAGAAAAAGACAGAGAAACTGGAAGGAGAGAAGGAGAAGCGGGAGAAGTAACTCTATTTTCCCATGAAACCCCCCCTGACTTCCCAACCCCCTCCTTACTGTTAACCCCCTTTCACCTCAACAACCTTCTTCTCCCTCAACCCTGTAGACCATCCCCTCACTGTCCATTCCAAACCTGTAAACATCATTATTTCTTAAACAAATACAAAACCACATCATTTAATTTGAAAAACTATTTGTGGCAGTCGACCACGCCACGGGGCTCTCACCAAAGCAGCCAGAGACAAAACAATTCTGGTTTAAGCATCTTTATTTTAAATTTCAAACCAAAACTCTGCAGAATACAACTTAAAGTGTCCGGCTGTCTCAGCAGGACGTCTAGCTTTGCAGCTCAGTTGTCTCCCTGTGCCTCTGTGTCCTCTCTTCTCAGAGTCTCTGTCCAGTGTGTTCTCACGAGGCAGCTCCGGCGCCGCCCTTTTGTACCAGAGGATCAATCAGCTAATGGCTCTCACCTGCGCCGCTTGCTCCTCTGGTCCAGGTGAAGGCGCTCTCCCAGCGACCTCCACACTATTCTTGATTCTCCTGTTTCAAGTCTGCTTCAGTACAGTCTGACATTCACTCTGTATACTATGGTTCCATGTGGAGTAAAACAGCCAACACTGTAGGCATTAGGGTGAGGATGCCATGTGATCATCAGTTAGTACCTAGCCACATCCAAGATGGCACTGGACAAAATGCCATACTCATAAACAGCAGTTCTCAAACCGTTGCAATGCTGCATCATGAGATATTGTCCATCATGTGAGCTTTAAATCATTGTGAGAAAAAGAAATATGCAATAATAATTTGGAATGTAAAAGATTTTGAAAAAACAACAACAACAACAGATTTCAGAGACTTGAAGCATTATATCACTCAGTCGAGTGGATTCAGCCACCAAGGCCCAACAGTCCTGTTATGAAACCACATTTAAATTGAATAGATTAATGAAGATCCATGTATCACGAAATGTTGAAAATGCTCTATCTTGCCAGCTTAAAGACATATTTGTTCTCCCTCCTATTTTGTCAATTTCCAAGAAACAGATCTTGAAAAGGGGTCTGTGACTGGTTATTCCTTTTTCGTCAAGTGAGCAGTAAAGTTGAAGGAGTTCCCCCAGTGTTCGACTAGAGCATGCTGACTGAAGTCAGCCCTGGAAACTGACTCTGAAACTCACAGCAGAATAATTTCCCCTGGGAAGCCTGACCACGGCTTGGAGCAAGCCAAGCAAAGTGACATCTGTCAAAGCTGTGACAGTGGAGCGCGCCTCCTCCAAATTAAAACTAATCAGACTACTACTGGAGTAGCATGGCACCAGAGACACTGAATGAGTTGGTTGATCTCCAGTATTTGCCTGAGGCATGAGTGATGGAGAACTTCACACATGCGAACACACACAGGTGAACACAAGCGTTTTCAGACGGAACTATAGATTTCTGATAGGCCCGATAGAAAAGCAAAAGAAAATTAAGATATGCATCATTTTGTTGATTTGCTCTGGTAACATGGTGAATTGGATTTGGGACAAGTGTGGTTTATGAATTCTGACATGAAAATATCTCTGGTGCAGTTTCCATTTTTACACTTAGATGACAGTGATTGGGCTGTTATCCAGTGTGAATTACACCTCAGCATATCTGCATAAGTAAACATTTCTGCGATGATGTGAAAATAAGTAGAAGACGTGTGAGGAACAAACTCATTATCTTTAACAGATCATCATGGTTTTTACAGAAAGAATGAGTTGCGTGGGCAGTTCTGGAGCGGAATGGTTGTTAATGAGTCATGTGGAATGTACACAGCACTGTATGAAAAGGACTGCTCTTATTTTCATGGTTCGTTTTAGGTCAATGGAAGTGGATCTATTCCAAGCATGATCACTCTGTATGACAGGCACAATAGGTATGCTTACACAAGGTCCATGGTTTGTCCATGGTTGACTTTGTAAATATTGCAAAGAGACAGATGTGTGGAGCTCTTCTGCTGGAAGAATAACGGGCTGCTGAATAACCTTTATGATCCTTTACATAGAGATATGGCTCTGTTATTGCACGTGCTACACTGCCCAATCACTAATTGCTAAAATGTGAATTAAAATATTACAAATTGATTAAGAGCAGAAACATTTGCAGATTGAAGCTCAGAACACCTAATCACCATACGTTTTTCTGTGCTGATGCAGTGTTCATAGAATAAGGTTGACCGCACATGACCTGTATAAGCATTTGTAAGTGTGGCATCTGCCTCTGTGTTTTTTGCCTTATCTTTGTTTACGGTATAAAAACAGTTTGAAACCAGTAAAACACTGCCTGCCCCCCTTGGGCACCTTAGTAGCACTCTCTCATTTCAATATTAGATGATACATTAGGGCTACACTAAATTACATTTTCAAGAAAATACAAGCTCAACTCCTCACATAGAATATTTCTCTGCCTGAAATGTGACAGGGGGCCTATGTACACACCGCGAAATAATGAATTTAAAATAATCCACACCTCACTCTGTATTGCCCTTCTTTCCTTAGACTACTGTACTTCCATGTTCCCCTAGGAATCTCAATGTAATGGTTTAAACCCATAGAAATCTTGTAAATCCATTATGCAACATACCATAAATCTCTCAGAACCCACACTCATAATCCTAATCCCAGGATGCAGATTAATTTAATCCAGTGTTTAGATCTAATCCACTAGTCTCGGGGCGGCAGGAGAGACAGAGCCATGAGAAGTGTAATGACTAAAATCTCGCTAATCAAATGTATTCATTTTTTTAAATTTCCTTGCCGGTTTGTTCAAATGCTTCTCTGTCACTCTCTGTCGCCGCCTCTGCTCCGCCTGCAGTTTCCCTGCCTCTCTTTACTTCAGCCCCATAGGTACTTTCCCATAGGGAAATATCAGGGATGTAATTATGCAGTCTGCTGTTCATAATTTGTACGTTTACACTCCATGGTCGCATCTCTCATCTCAATCAACAAACACAAACAAATCAATTAAGACAGGATATCAACCATGTTTACTTTGCCACTTGATGGCAAACTTTGCCGGTGCTGCGAGAATCCCTCCCTCTCGCTGCTCTGCCTTTCTCAAACAACCAAAGACAAACTTGAGCGTTCAGAAAACACGCAACTTTGAGAATGGGTTTGAGAGCGCAGTGAGAAAACACACATGCACACACAAAATAAAAGCATACAATACATGACTTGCTTACACACTCACACTCACACATGAAGGAACAAAGACAGAATTGCGTTACCACTAATTGCATCAGTTACATCGAGACAATCTCAGAGAGCCACAAACACAAATCAAATTAGCACTTCGCATCCCTGTGTCCCCTGCCTCAGATACTCCAATTAGGCCATGACGGAGGGACCAGAGTTATGCACATATACACACACTCACAGACGCATGTGCACACAGACCCGTAGCTTCATAATAGTCAGAGTGTATCTGCGACGGGCACAACTTTCAGAAGTTGCAGTTGATTTTTTTGTTATTGTGATTAGATGCGAGCAAAAGCAGATAAGAGAGGAGAGAGAGTCAGAGATAGCCGGAGTGACGGGAGGAAGGGGTGAGATGGGCTTTGAGAATGCACTGATGGATTTTGTTGTCAGATTCACACATTCCAGATTTGGCTCATTATGTGGCTCTGTCCCTGCAGGCTTTTGCATGCCTTTGCCTTGATATGTCTTCTAAACTTTCTCATTGTGCCTTGGGGGGATTGTGTGTAAACTTTGTCTGCAAATGTGTTTGCGTGGATTCGGGCTCCTGCTGGTGGTTGTATATACCGGTTACACTTTTATTTACAATTATTTAGTTTGAGTTGAAAGTTAAAAAAATACTAATAGCTAATACTAATGGCCATATTCTAAGGCTTTGGCACCATGTGTCAGACATATTCTGGGCCTCCTGTAGAGGCATCTGTGTTGTGTATGTGCACAAGGGTGGAAGAATATTTTGCCAGCGTATTCAACAATTCAACTTCATGGGTTCAAACACATGTTGTTTTCTTGGCTCTAGGGAAGAAAGCATTTGGATGTCTGATGGATACCAACATATATTCTTTTGCTTCTTAATCAAATGATAAAAACATGCATACATTCCGAAACAGACAGCAGCAGCACTGTGTTAATGTTTTGGACTTCTGCCTTTTTGATTTTACTGTTTTTGTGTTGACATCCTGCTAGTGGTTCCTGTCCTCGGCTGGGTCTTGTTCCTGTCTGTAGCTGTGTCTCTCTTTTTAAAAATGCTGAATTATTTGATAGGGACAGAGCATGTTAATGAACATAGTGTGAATCTGTCACCTGCTTGTCTTGATACTTATCACTGTGGTTAGGATCATCTACCTGCTACATTCAGTCAACTCCCATTACCACACTCCCAACTCAGACACCTGGCAGCCTTTGCCTCAGCTTCAACCTCTCTGAACACTTGATCTTCAGAACATTCACTCTGCAGGAACCAGAGGTGAAAGACCCTAGAGCTGAGATACTTCTAGGTGGGACTGTCATTATGACCCCACCCATTTCACCTTAAGCTCATTAATGCAGTCCGTACTTACAAAAAGAAATCATTTATTTTCAAATAATATAACCATTACCGCCTACATCCTTTATGTTGGCATTGTTGATAAGCAACACATCAAGAGATTGTGACAGTGTTATCCTGTAAAAAGTTGCACCATTGTTGGAATTTCTCAGTTTCCAATGGCTGTACCTCTTGAACTACTGGCGGCACTGCCCCCAAGATGTCAGGTCGTGCTGCTCTGTTTTGTCTGTGTTCCTACGTTTGAATGCAAAGATTGGACAGAAGGCTCCATTCGTTTTTTCGTTAAAGAATAAATGAGCCTTTAGATCTAGAAAAGGGAAACCTACTGATTAATGCAGCTCTAAAAAATCTTTTGCCTATTGCTTTGGTATTTTTAGCACCCAACAGTAAGAACAAGTGATTCAAAACTGTTAAGAGATGTTCTATGAAGTAAGAGTTCTATGTAAATGAGTTAACATAAGGGCAATGTGTTGATATTTAAAATGATAATTAAGTCGTTGCTGTCCTGAGGACCAGGCTTATTCACAGCTCAGGTAATCATCAGTAACATGGGAGTTGTTCCTGCACATGAAGCTGCACAGCATTAGCATAAAGCTGAATAATGTGTATCAGCAATTTAATGAAATTATACATTGCTCAATTATGAAATACAGTTTTAACACATTTATTAAGGAGAGTGATGGGGAGATCTTTTCTAAAAAAGATAAAGGCAGCAATAAATTCTCCACAGATAGGAGTGATGTCATGTAGACTAAATTATTCTAAATGTATGTGGACACAGATAAAAGGTTTCCAATGCAAATTGCATGATTCTCTGAATCACCAATGTGTGCACCACTTAACAACAGAATGTGAGTCTGTGTTCTTCCCTTTTTTTGTTTAAATGTTTCATTTTATTTCTGAGAGTTTGTGTTCGACTAAGTGTCTGTGAGTATAATACCTGAGAACACTCTTAGATGAAAGGCTCCCTGCAGGAGCGTGAGACTTTTCCAGAGAGCTCCTCCGACCTCACCGGTCATGACTGGTTTCAAATTTTAAAAGCATAATCATTTAAACATCACCTTCTTCACTTGAAATCGAGCCTGCCCACAGATGGAAGTTCACTCACCCAACTGTTGAAAGTGGTTTAGAAATGTTTTCTTTATAAAAATGCTAATCATGTATTCTTAGTGTTTCATGGGGCATTGTCTTTAAATCATGTTTATCAGCCTTAGTATTACTCTGGTAGTGTATGGGACAATAACTAGAAGATGAATATGATGATGATGATGATGATGATGATGATAAGCAGATAAAGGATCCAAGATGAAAGATAGATGGATAGATACATAGATAGATAGATAGATAGATAGATAGATAGATAGATAGATAGATAGATAGATGGATGGATGTCATAAGTAGCCATGATATACAATAAAGCAGACAGTGCTTTTTAGCCCTGAAGCAATAATGAACGTCAAAATTATATGAGTGTTATGTAACAGTTTACTTTGTGTGTGTGTGTGTGTGTGTGTAGTGTATGAAGGAGGTTCTTCTCCTCTTGTGCCTTCTAGCCTTTGAAGCTTTGAACTTTTCATCTCCTCTCACTAGACTGCTGCTCTAAATTCATTACACATAAATAAATCACTGCGTGCGTCTTCGCGTGTCATATTGATGTCCAGAGTTCAATAGTGGGCCCACGTGATTTCATGTGGGCCCACGTGAAAGGGCTCATGCTCAGGTGCAGACAAATATGAGGGAAGAAAGAAAAAGAGAGGGAGACTGAGAGAAACAGAAATTTACTCTGTCATTGCTATGGCTGTAATCCGAACTGAGTTTTCCTCTTAAGTCCACAATTCGCTACATTTGGAGGGAGATGGATAGCGAGCGGACGTGGGAGAGTCAGGCAGAGAGAACGAGGGAGCAGAGCAGAAGCCAAGACAAGTGGAGAGACAGATGGACACAGAGAGAACCACAACCTGTCGAGAGAAATAGAAATTGAATCCCCTTGATGACACTGAAGTGAGGAGAGGGAAGGGGTGGGTGGGTGGGTGAATGGGGAGATGGGGGTTCAAACGGAGCAAGGTTGCCAGTGTTCAGAATGTAAGCACAGTGTGTGAATGAGACTCCCTGGTGGACAATTGTGGACATGTTGGCTTGTATGCACAACCGTGCGTGTGTGTGTGTGTGGTGTGGTGTGTGTGCGTGCACCAGACCCTCCAGCTCAAGGTTTCCTGTAGAGCAGAATACAGACAGTCCACTGAGAGCACCAAGCTTATTCAACACAAGGATGGTTAGACTTTGCGGAAGACACTGTTCAACACCTGATGTCCTTTATCACTGTCAACACACTTCCACTCTGAATAGTAATGACTGTGTGGGCATGTGTGAATGAACATGTGGTTCAATGCAGAGACATGTTTGTGCCATCACGACTTCCTCACCATTTCCTGCTATTGCTTGCAAGAATCAATTTGGCTCAATCAATCAACATGTGGCTAAGTTAGCTTTAAAGAAATATATATGTCTTTAAAGCTATATATACTAAAATGTGGGGAATGGATTTCTCAGTGTGCTTGTTCAAAACATTAGCATGTTTAGGTAACTGTAGTAATCTTACTGAGCATTACATTCAAGGCCAAGGAGCATTCCATGCAATTGTATAAGGTTGCAGGTTTCATGTAGTGTGACATATTTGTCCCACTGTGACACTGGTTCTGAATGCTGGCACAACAGAGGGAGGGTGATGTAACAGCTACCATTTTCTTTAAGATTTGGGAAAATGTTCTCACTGAAAACTCAAACTGGACATAGTATTTTAAGATGGCACCCTGTTTGTTCCCATGAGTTACTCACTGGCTGCTGCACAATTTTCTTTGTATGTATCAGAGTAGAAACTTCTAAAGGTCCAGCGCACACATAAATAGGAAAAAAACAAAAAACAAACCCATTGTATATTAATATTTTTATATCTTTGAGATATTATGCTAAGACTTTAGCATAATATACATATGTCCTGTAGTCATCACCTGTGTGGCTGCATCTACCAATACTCGACACTGATTGGTTTGTGGGTCTGACGTCAGCTTGTTGTCAATTTGCTTATTTTATTTGCCAACTTTTTTACTGAAGTGTGTAGAAGAAAGGATAATGTTGCTGTTTTAATTCATTCAGTTTTCTTCATTCCTTGTGTTGCCACTGTAATATCATTGTGGTATTTCTACCAGAAAGTTCAAATATCATGGTTGGAGGTGAAGACTGCAAGCAATCCTGCTTCTGCTTCTTTTTCTTCCACTATTGTTAAATGCTGTCTCAACTTCCTGCAATTGGTCTGAAAGTGCAAACTATACAAAAAAGTATCTGCACACTGCCGACAGACTAATCCATGGTTCAGTTTGATCCAGACTGAGAACATTTCTTTAGATTGAACTACATTTTTCTGGTTCGTGGTCTGAGGCACGTTTCACACCTGTTATTTTGGTTGGGACTAAACTGAAACATCCAAAGGTCCAGACCAAACAATGTAGGTGAAACAGGCCCTTAAATTCCACCAGACCTCCCAATTATAAAAGGAATAGCCTATTCTTTAATTTTGACTGCAGGCCTAGTTTCGACTAAATATCATTCTACTTGTAGTATTTGTACTATTTCTAACAGAAAATAACTTTTCACACATTTGTGTTTATTTACACATTTTTTTTCTTATGTACAAACAGTTTTCTACCTGCTTGTGCAATCATCTTTACTTTACAGCACAACCACTGCAGGGAAAGGTGTATATAATGTACATTTTTCATTCTGTCCCATTTTTTTCATATTCATTGTCTTGTCTATCTCATTCTGACTTGCCTGCTGCTGTAACAACTGAATTCCCCCGGTGTGTGGATCAATACAATTTTATCTTATCTTATTATTATTATTGCAGAATGGAAATCCTGGATGACAATAGAATTGCACAAGTACATGAAAAATCAAGGATACTTATATTTTTGCCATACTACAAAAATGATCAAAACCAGAGAAACAATATAACAGGGACACTATGCCAAGTCACTAACTGAGGGAGTAGCTATTGCAAGTGATGAGACACAGACACACACTTTCACAGTCCATCTCTCTCTCCGTTTTCCTCATCTTTCTCCTTTGTTTTTGTTATGGGAAACACAAAAGAGCTTTGCTGTTAATAATTCATGAAACAGACGTGAAATCGCTTGAACATCAACGGTGGGAATGCTTCTCTGTGAACCCATGCCTTCACCCATTGTTGTTATGTTTTTTTTACACATTTTTTTCTGTTGTAGCACCTGTTTGTACAGTAACACATGCAGACACAGAACCAGAGCCTTGAGGCAAATGTGCGAGCAACATGTTCACACAGGAGACCAATTACAACAACATCAGGATGTATGACCCTTAAAGAATTACTATAACCGAGCAGGGGGAGGCTGGAAGTTTCAGACAAGGACGTAGCACAGCTGCAACATTGTTTTTGTCTTTTGCAGCGGGTAAGAAAAGGTTCGCTCCCGTGCACAGCTGGGAAGTGTCTCGCCAACACGGTCATCCCTGCTCCCTCTCGCCTTCGTTTCTCTCTTTGCTTGTTCCTCCTCATCCTGTCTGCCCTCTTCCCTCCTCTCCCTGGAGGCTATGGTAGGAGTAGTTAAATAATGCACCCTGCCATCCACAGTTTCAGGGTCAGTTATTTTTATGTTCCATTAACAATCCCTCAACTAGGGGAAGTGTAATCAGAGAGCAGAATCTTACTTAAGAACCGAGAGGCACCAATCTCTGAGTGCCACTGATGAAAATGGAGGGAGGCCTCAGCGGCAGCAGTGGGACAGGACAGCACTTTGAAGTGAGGCATTGGGAAAAAAAAGGTGCCTGCAACTGATTTCACGCAAACAGGTCTGGGAACTTCAAAAGGCTAAAGAAGGTTTTCCCGGGCTTTGAATTTAGAACTCGCCCTCATAAACCAGAGAGATAAACCCAGGCTGAAGGAAGGACATTATGTTGCAGAGCAGAATATGAGCCTTCGGATGGTCAGGTGGTATAACACAGGAAATTGGACTAACCCTAAACCTGGACTGAACAGTAATGGACATTCGGCAAGTTTGGGAACATTTGAGAATCAAGATTCGGACACTAAATGTGGTAATCCTTCGTTTTTGGCCCTGAAGCTGCACATGCTATATTTCAAATATAAACTAAGCACAAACAGAAATACACAACCTCAGTCACACACCGGTCTTTCTAGCTCCAATATTGGCTGTGCTGCAACCCATTTCTTTAAGCCACAGATTTTCGCTGTTAGGTCCTGACTTCTCAGCTGCCCCAAACAGCTTTCCCTCCTGTGCCTGACAAGCTTGTCAATTAATCCAGCCAAAATGCAGTCAAAGAAAAAAAAAGTGGCCCATATCACCCAGGTCCCTGAAAGCTTGGATTATAGCATAAACCGAGGGATTTTACTCTTCCTCGTGATGGATTCTTTGCCAGCTTCACAGCCTGCCTTTTGACAGCTAATTATTTCATTAAACATCTTTCGATGGCTCTTTTCGTTTATCTTTCAATGACTTTAGCTGGCTCAGATTCCTCCGACACACACACACACTCGCTCTGTTTTCAGGTAACTTGACTATACAGCCTTGTCAGAATATATTGGTGCTGTTTGATTGGACTTAAGTTGTGGTTGAATTATTCATCTGCCATTGATTTTGTTTCTACGGTGGGTTTACATGTGCAGGGGGGGCGGTGTGTGAGTTCTGTGAAGGCAAAATGGGAAACCTCTTCTCTCTGTGACACCATCTTTGATGGTCTAACCACAGCCAAGGCCTGGGGCGCTCCCACACACACTGTGCACCACTGACTGTGAAAGCTCCTGTGCATGTCTTCTAATCTTTGCATTAACATGGGCAAACTCCAGCTTTTCATAACCACTGTTATGAGTGGTTGCCGTTGCTTGTCTGACAAGAATGCACAATGACAGAGACGCACTCGTTAAAGCCTCTTACATTGAGACATGTTGTGTACTACTTTAAAGACTGTGCCAGTGGAATTACAGCAGTAATGTGTGTATGTTTAAAGAATGTACTGCTCAAAATATACACAATAGTGAAAAGGATATTAGATTGGAACCACACAAAAGAAAGAGACATTATGAGTTTATCTATTATTCTCAGAAGGTTAAGTGTAAATGTCTTTTCATAAAGAGACTGGATTGTAATTCTAATTTTTTTTTTCATACATGTCTTTCCTCATAATAAATAAAGTAATACATTGTGTTTGAAAGCTAAATGTAGATGAGCCACTGCTGCAAATGTAACTTTGTGAAAAGTTGCAAGTGCAGAGTAAATTGTGGCATTAGTCCATGATGTCCCAGAGTCCTGACTGAAGTTGGAGGGATTTACTGCATCTTTAACACACAATATTCAAACTGAATTGACTATGCAGTTGTCAGAATCAGAACTGGCCGTCGAGGCATTATGAAAACTGATGGACACAGTAAAGCACATTTGAACGGTAACATGATGATGTGTCAGAAAAAAAAAAGAGCAAACCACATATAATCACTGACTATGAATCTTTGAAATTAATCAAAACCATTATGAATCATCAAAGTGATTCATAATTTCAACCCCTGGTGCACCTTGGTATAAACAGAACTCTTCTGCCAGCTGCCCAGCAGTCCATGTCTGTGTCAGGAGTATGTAATATTTCAGAGGAAAGAGCAAGCAGAATTTTGTCTAAAGCCTCAATTATACTCTCTTGCAGAGAGAGAGCTGAGAGCACCGCGGCTGTGTAGATTTCCCTTTTTTTTAAACTGTCTGTTCTGCTTGGAGTTAGCTTGCGGACCATGTATCATTGTTGCTAAGTAGACTGCAACGAACAGGTGGGTACATGGATGTCCGCATAGAGCCGTGCATGTATTCAGGATCTGGCCTTGAGAGATCAACTGTGAGTATAAGAGAAGAACCTTCAACTCAACTCATCTGTGCGATCTGACTGACTGAAGCTGGAGCTTTATGGCCTGGACAGAGGAAAGTGCAATAGCTCCGACTTTGAGAACCATTAAGATATGATAATACTGGCCTGTATGCAAGTAAAAATGGATAAGACACACTACAGCTATTACATTTCAATACCAATTTCCATGAGGTGTTTTTATATTCAAGGATTTATGAAAGTTTTGTCACATCAATTTTGATGTTTCTATGTAAAACAATTCAGTATTAAAACATACAAACTGAATGGTGTGATATTGGCAGCAGGTTGCACAGTATCAGTCTGTTGTGTTAAGAACAAACGCTGCTTTTTATCATTTCAATATTATATATATTATTACAATACATTTTTGTACTGTTTACTTTTTATTAACTAATTATACTACCATTCATACACAAGGGGGTAGATTTGGATATGGACAGCAGGAACATGGTCCTACCAAGGGGTTACCAACTGGTCCTTACATGTATATCAACCCATTTCAAACGATGTTGTCATTTTAACCCCCCTCTGTGCTACTGGTCAGAACTGTGCAACAGCTATGATTTACAGGTGTTTTCTGCAAAATCTTGGTTATTTTGATAAATAGTAACAGATTGGAATATGGAGTAACTCAACAATGAACTTACAATCCTCAACTTCAAACTGCATTATGCATTGTTGACCAGCTACAGCCTGGGGGTAGCAGTGGTGGAGTAAATCTATATAAATAAACAATTTAAAAATATTAGTTGATGTGATGTTTAAATTTCAGTGGTCAAGAGTTTGCTATTTTTTGTAGGCTTAATTCCGTTCTTAATAATGTAATAAATGCAGTGTATAGTAAGTCATGATTTACAAGTGGGCTAAGGTCTGATGAGACTTTGCCAAGTTCAGGATCTGAATGAATCATAACACTGGAACGATGTTTGGACAAAATTTAAAGATGAGTGTGAGAATTGCTGTGTCTCCATCATGAATATGAAAGAAGGATCGAGCATTAGATAAGATTTTGAAAAAAAGCAGCACATATTACACAAGAAAGAGAGGAAAAAGAAAAAGTGACTATTATGATTTTGGCCACCTAACAAAAGAAGTCTCTACCAAAGAGAAAACCAGACGTACTTAAGAGATCCCAATTAAACTGGAGACAACTCTTTGAAGATCAATAACTTGAATGTAAAAGCGACTCATTGTAATCAGTTGAGAAAGTTCTTAGTGCTTTTCATCCAGACTAACTGCAGCTCCTGGTTTAACTTCTATGTGTTTACAGGCCAGTCCTGCCGGTCCAATAAGGAGGCGACATTGATGTACGATCCAGCAGCCAACGCGGCGTCTACGTATATATGTCTATGCTTGGGAAGGTCCGGAGCAATGATTTTTGGTCCCACCCACTATAAATCAAAATGTGATTAGAAAATTCACCTGCTTCTCTAAAGCAACACACACAGCTTAGGAGGTTTCTGGCCTTTTGTCCTGGATATGAAACTAAACTAATTAGTGAACCAGGAAGGACAGCAACCTCATTGTTCAACTTACAGGGGAGTTGAGGTTAGTTTGGCTCCCAGAAAAAAAGGACATGAGCTTCCCTGAAAGTCAACTTCAAGAAATGTAGGGGGAGCTGTTAAACATTGTCCATTTTTTATACAAAGTTACTTTGATTTTCTGTATACTGAGGTTCCGGAACAAAATAATAAATAAAAGTCATTGTGTGTTTGCTCATTAAAATACCAATTTCATTATGTCTCCACTAATTTCCAAACTACTGTGACTGTTCCCGCTGTGGCCAATCATGTGTGGCAGCGCTGCCCTCAAATTATTTATGTTTTCACGTTATGTCGCCTTTTTATCTACTTTCCCTGAGTTGGCGCAGCCGTTGTATTCGAAGGGTAAATCATCAAACAATGAGTTTATTCTGACAGAGGAGAAAAGGACAGCCATGGAGCGAGAGACACAAAAAAACAATTTTTTTTTGCAAGATCCGGCACTTGACCATCATGACATGTTGTCAGGTGTGTCAATGACATGCTTAGTGGTACCATCAAAAAGCTAAAAAAACTGAAAGCCACTGTGTAATTTCACTGATAAACCCTTTCATATTTCTGACGCAAACTTGATACTAAATTCAGCTAAAATAAGAAGTGAACAATTATTAAATAAACCAGATATACAATTTAAAGTCCATTGACAGTTCAACAGGGTAAGACAGAAGAGGAGTGACATACAGTAAATGATCAAGGCCGTCGATGTCGAACCAGGGACCTGCTGCTCAAGGCGAACGCGTCCTAACCATTCAATCAGGTCACTGCTAACATTTTAAATGCTGGTATGTTTAGATGCTAGAGGGCCCTAAGGGTTCCCCATTGTTAGCCTTAGGCTCAGACTTAATGTGGTACTTGACCCAGAAAGGTAGGTGAAAGTATCAGTGGTGAGTAGGCCTGAGACTGGATTCTGCTAATGGGACACAAAAACACTGAAACATAATACCTGTTAGTATCTGTCTTTTCCTATGATACACCTGATATGCAATCATCAGTGTGCTCAATGTTATTTCTCAACCGCAGAAAAGATAAAGTTATTCTGCAAAACTCAGAATGTAATATAAGATATGTTTATTGACAATGTTCTTTAAATATTAAGTTCCAATGTTTTCCTCTTTTCCTTTGAAGAGAAGGGTTAAGAAAAGAAAGGTTAAAGAAAAAAAACGTTAATCGCTGATCTGTGCCAGGATGTAAACAAACTGCTGCTTGAAAGTAAGAGCTCACGCTGTGCATAGATAAAAGGTGGTATATTGCTGCTATAAAGTGAAACTGGAGAACGCAGACCTGCGGTTGTGAATATTGTGGACTGAACAAGGGGGAAAACAGTTTTTCTCTCCTTTGTATTTTATACCATGACTTGCGACAAACACCCTTTATATTGCAGGTTTAGATTAGAATTAAAGGTGCATCTTAAATTAAACACCATTTTGATCATGATTTTGTATTTTCTGAATTTCTAAGGCAAAATCCTTGTACTTTACTTTTCCTGACATGGATTAAATAAGCTGGATCAGATTTAATACTTAAAGTGACTGATGCACAATGTATATAATTGTGTTTTATTCAAGTTATGTTCCTTTACATTTAGACATAATGTTTATATTTGTGAGACTGTGAATATATTTTTTAAAATTCAACTATTTAACATTCATATTTGTATGTGATCAATACATTGTGCTGTTAGATAGTGGCGGATATGTGAATATCATTGCATTTTATGCTGTTATAGTTATTATTATACCAAATAGTTCCATGATGGATCTATCATGTAAATAGCTGAACATGAAAATAAAACCATCCATTCATTCATGACTCTGCTAATTCCAGAAATGAAAAACCCTCCGGATTCATGATCCAACATAATAATAACAAATAATCCTTCAATAATCATCATAATCATAATCTAGGTAAAAGTTTGAAATAATCTTGATATTGATTTAAACTAATATAACCCAGCCCCATATAATATGTTCAATATCAATAAACTTGATCGTGACCAGACCTCTGTAGCAGCGGAAGCTCGGACTCATCAATGCAAGTGACACTGTCAACAACTGATTCTCCAGTTCTGGGTTCTTTGTGCTGATCAGACCTTCTCCAAACTCCAAAACAGTTTCAGTAAGAACTGTTGGCCTTGGATGTACAGCTGTAATCCATAATTTTTCAGATTAAATTCTTATCAATTTGAACCAAACAGCTGAAGCTCAGTGACATTTTGCTTCGTACATCACTTTTTGTGCTGCTTTATCGATTTTAACTTAATATCTCTCAATACTCCAATCAGTCTGAGAGGAAGAACAATAAACAACGATTATAAAAAAACACAGAGAACTGCAAAAACACTTTTTGTAGCTGCACAGCTGCAGCGGCTGTGAGCCAGTGACTATAAGCTTACAGGTTGTGTTGGATTTCACACAGAACGAAGCAGTCTAACAGCTTATTAACAACAAATTTGAAATCAGGATGACTGATGGCTCCCACAGGGACGGGGTTTACTTCAGTAACCTGAGATTTCAGCTCTCAACAAGTTATCACTCGCACAGTCTCTCTTTCTCTCTCTCTGTCACACACACACGACATGCTTTCAATCTGCTTTGATTGCCTCTCTCCCTCTAGTCTATTTGACTGGCCATCACTGTCTCTGTCTCTCCATGTTGCATGTTTCTTTACAGAAGTGAGTGTCTCTTTTGCTGCATGTCTGGTTTCCCACTGGACCCTCTCTGCACTCCAATTAGGTTTGTCACTCAACTACTGTGGATGGGATGAAGGGAAAAGGAGGGAGGGAGGGGAAGAGAAAGGGAGGGAGAGATAGGCTGTCAGAGAGAGTGAGGTGGGCTGGAGCAGCTCTCAAAAAACATAGGGAGAAAACAAGAATGTGAATCAGGGCAATGGAGAAAGCGAATGAGAGCAAAGGGAAAAGAGAGAGAGGGGGGGTAATAGCGAGTGCAAGCAAGGGGCTATGAGGGAACAGCTGGATTTGGCCTGGAGGACTTGTGAATAATGTGCTACCATTAAAGCAGGATTCATAAACTCACTGTCCTCCCTTCTCCCCCCCTCACCTCGCTGCCTAGTTTCCCAGTTTTATCCCTTTACTTTAATATTCCCATAACATGCTAGATGCTCTTGCATGTACAGATTTACAGCTGCTCAAACCACATATGGACAATGAGCTGCAATGTAGCCTTATACCTCAGCTATTGTGTCGTATAGTAAAGATGACAAAGTGGTAAATGTTTCCTATGAAGGTGTTTGGTGCTGTTGGCTTTAGGCAGCCCCACGTACAGTAATACAGTATAAATATTTCATAACTCAGATGTTGTGTATGTTATGTTGATGGTGTTGTTGTTGCTGAGGCTAGGGAGCGATGGAAAACCAGCAGGAGGATGGGGGGAGGCCAACAGCTTAGTCAGAGTGCTGGCTGCCGACCCTAAGATGAACTTTGACCTGGTCATAACTCACAGCAACTCACCTCAACAGAGAAATCTAATATATCAGATATACATCCAGAACATGATACAGTCTGTAAAAATCAATCTATGCATTATCGATACTGCTTATCGTTTGAGGTCACAGGGGCAGCTGGAGCCATTACCATTGAGCAGAAGTCGGGGTACACCCTGGACAAGTCGCCAGCGTATCACAGGGCCAACACACTGAGATAAGGCCCCATACACACCTGGTTAACACGTGGTTCTTGTGGTCCGATCTCAAGTGGACAGGTCTAAGTACATGTGTGAACGCTCTCAGATCTGTTATAGATCAGTTCACTCATAGGTGGCCTGGGCCACGTGTCCACATTGTTTTAGCAGTTTCAACACAAATACATCCTGGGCCACATATGAAGGACCTCCTACTCAGCTGATGTCCTCTGACCTGCTGCAGTTTCATTGTGAACATATTTGTTCTCTTTTCATTGATTTGTTTGTGACCACCGCCAAAATATCAACACTAATCACAACATAATGACATAAAACCTTTCCTCACAGCGCAGATTCTTTCTTTCAGTCTCTCTGACACAGTCACACACACCCACTGACACCTGTGCGCTCAGACTGGGTAAAAACGACATAACTTGGTCTTGGTGCACAGAAACAAAAGTATTTGTTTGTGTAGAAAGGGGAGGTGAGATCAGATTTGAGATGCAATCACGAGACACCCCGCCTCTGAGCCACATTTCAATGCCAGGTATTCACAAATGCATTCTGGTGCTGAACTGTCCACTTGTGATCGGATCACGAAAAAACACATGTTAATACCAGGTGTTTACGCAGCAAAACAGTCACATTTACACCTACGGTCAATTAAGAGTCTTCAATCAACCTAAACACAATCTGCATGTCATTGGACAGTGGGAAGAAGCTGGAGTACCCAGGAAAACCCACACAGACATGGGAGAACATTCAAACTCAGAAAAGAAATAACATTCTTGAGGGACACACACTTCAAACCAAGGACCTTCTTTTTTTGAGGCGACAGTGTAAGCACCTCACCAGTGTGTAAGAATCGTCGAAGAAAACATAATAAAATGACACAATGAGCTGCACTTGTTGGACCTTGAAGTCATTTATCGAAGGAGAAGCTACTTATTCTTTGCTGTTTTCCACAAACCAGTGCATAAGTACTGAATGGAGGATTCACAATTCTTAAGACTGAAGTTTTGCAATAACTTGTATCTCAAGCAAGGCCTTGTGGTCTAAAGCAAGACAAAGGCCTCTCACACAGACAGACCCAACACAAATGCAGCAATGACAACATCTGTATTAGCAAACTGGCTAAAAAGACCATTTGGTCTTTATGAAAACAGCAACAATGCACATGTTTTTTTGAATATAGAGCAGAGACGTGAGATCTGATCACATGTGGTCATTGGAAACCCCTTGGTTCCACATTGCTATGCCATGTGTGGGACTGATGAATTTGTAGCTGTCCATATGTGATAGGATCTTAGACAGACATTAATAACAGGGCTAAATAGGGCCTGAATGTTTCTCAGAGGCTTTACTTAGACATAGCATTGCATGAACTTTAGGCCTAAACTGACATGCTAACATGCCAAGTAATAATGGCCACCACGCTCACCATCTTACTCCTGTCTGTGACCAGTTAGTGCAGCTGCTGCATGCTGATGGGAATGTCATTAGCTTTGAGGTTAATATGTTGTAAATCAAAGTATTGGACAAATGTAAATTTTTATTTGATGAGAGTGTTGGATGAAAGTTCAGAGGTTCAAAGTTATTACATTAATCTTCTAGGAACCACACGTTTTTGTACTGAATTTTGCTGCAATCCATCCAATAGTTGCAGAGATATTTCAATAAAATCTTAATGTTAATGAAATGTTTAACCTCTTTGTGCTGCTAGAGAAAAAGTCAGGGGATCGCAGACGTCATTAGGACTCATCTTCGAAAGACCTTGAATATTAGCAGCTTATTTCATGAAAATCCATCCAATAGTTTAAACTGTGAACCATTAATGTCAACTTGGTAGTGGTGCCAGAGGAAAAGTCTGAGGATAATAGAAGTCAGAGAAGAGTATCACTATTTGTTCTCTGAGGAACATGAACATCTGTGCAAAATCTCCATGTAAACCCATTTTATTGTGGTGGACCGGGCAACCGACAAAAGAAAAATCGTGGAATAAAGGAAATACTGTGGAGAGGAAGTTAAGCCCAGAGAACAAATAAAGCCCTTACAAGTGTGTCCTCTTCATATACCTCTTTTTTCCCCATTATCCGAGACTGCTCTACCTTAATTAAGGGAGGGCTCAAGAAGGCAATGCTGAGCAATAATTTGAAACTTTAAGAAATATTGAGGCATGACCCATTTAGTGTGAGGCGGCGGTCTGCAGTGGAGACTTCAAACATTGTTGTATTTTTTTATTTGAGTTTGCTCTGTGGTCTGCCTCATTGCCTGCAACCTGTTTCTAGGACAATAATTTACAAGTCTCCCCCGAGAGGCGGCGAGGAGCAGAGACTAAACAGACTTTTGTAATATTTGATCTTGCAATGTTTGATACGGAGGTAAACAGACTGAGGTTTGTTTTCACTGAAATCACTGCTCTGAGCTGTCAAAGAGAAACATCAAATACACATATCAAGTGCTCATTTAACAAGATGCGTTAACTTGAAAAGAATCCCCCTTGAGTTCTTTCATTAAATGTATGTTTCTGCATGAGAAGCGTTGCGAGTGATGTGATGCTTCAGTTGTTCTGGTGAAAAAGGGTTATGTGAGTAATTATCAAAAGTAACAATAAGCATTTGTGCTCTCAACACAAGCAGTGTAGACTCCGTTCTGATCCAGGTGACGCTTTGCTGGATCACAGTGGCTTGTCAGACAACAATACAAGAAACAGGGACTAACGCAACAAGTTCAAAGCCACATTCAAAAGAGGTACATCCCATAGAAAAATTAATACATTCTGTGGTTGGGTGTGACCTAAGGAGGAACAATGCATTTTGGAGTGCATTTGCAAAAACAGGGAGGTCAAGGAAATTTGTTTTACTTTCTTTAAACATGAAAAGATTGGGCATTGAGCTTTGGCAGAATTTCTCTTCTGCTTTTTTTTTGTGACCTAACTAACACATTTCAGTTTGAGTCTGCTACAGCAAGTGCTCTTGGGCAAAGTTCAAATAAAATGTGGAATTTAAAAGTTCTGATAACCAGGGACGCTGGAAATCCTTCAGTGTAGGGGATGCTGAGAGGGCAGCCATATTAGGTGCTAACTGCTGTGCGACATGAGTTTTTGTGCTCATTCAAATGGCCACATCTCACATCACTTTTTGAACATTTTACACCACAGCAGGTATTAAACTTGAAAATCAACATCCTGCATGTCAAAGCTGCAAGATGGCAGGATGGCAACATGTTCAGCAATGGACAGTTCACACATTGAATACAGGTTTATTCTTCATCAGAAGACAATTTATTGTTGACTGAGGCTCACCTACGCTACAATGTTGTCAACACTAACAGAACTTTGCCTGCCGTTAGCCACCATAACACCATGGTGGGGGTCAGGTTGGTGTTAGCACCGCTAGCTTGCGGTTTTCGGTTTTCTCCTCCTCAGGGCTGCTGGATTGACACGGGTTTCCCACCTGCAGTAGAGAGTTGACTGTAGGTCTTTTCACTAAATACATTTTCTGGTTGGCACTGGGGCCATTATTGAAGAAATCAGAAATGATCTTTTGAGACATGGTGGTGAAGTGCGGTAGTGACAACACACCATTGCCAGGCACTATTATCTGTGATCCTTTGAGCCAATCAGAGCCACAGTAAATAGTCTACATTGAAAATGTCAAAATTAAATAAAATATCATTTTATTATTGGACCGCTAATAGGGAGTACTGCAGTCTTCAAACCCCTATTTCCAGTGTTTTAACATATGCTCACTTGAAGGGCACTGAGGGCAGATACCTCTGTCAAGGCTAACACTCTATCTTACCATGTTAAAGAAAGTGAATTCTGGATACACTGTGGTGATTTCTGTTTGGTGTTTTGTTGTGGTGTCTCTCCCCCTCCCCTTTTCTGTTTTTCTCAGTGCAGGTTGTGTGTGTGGCAAGGGGGCGTGGCTGGTTCCTGGCTGCAGCGACGAGGCGCACCTGATCTCTATCACCTCATCATCCCCACTATAAACGCCTGGTCCTGACTCCACTCCGGTGCCAGATTATTCCGTCCCGTCCGGTATCTTCATGTGCTATCGATGTCCTCGACTCCCGTGTTCGTTTTCATGGATTTTCACTAACCCTCGTATCTCCTTCCTTCCACCCAGCCTTTCCGTGCGCCTCGCTGCTCCTCCATTCATCCTCGTCTCACCCTGGATCTTCGAGCCAGCCTGCACCCTGCCACCCCAGCCTGCTCCTGTTTTGTGTTCGTATAAATAAACTCTGTTAAACCGCAAACCTCCTGTCCGCGTCTGCTTTGGGGTCCAACTCAAGAACTAAGCCTAACAGAATAATCTGGCCAAAAATGGACCCCGCGGATGCGGAAAAACTCAGACAAGCTCTCTCGTCCCAAGGAACTCGTGTTGGGCAGCACGAGAGAGCCCTGAACGAGGTAATGGAGACTCTACAAAACCTTACCTCCAACGTGGCACTGATCGGTGGCCGCATGGAACAGCTCACTACTCACCTCTCCACGCTGACGACTCCGGCGCTCGCCCCCGTTCCCGCTCCAGTTCCAGCATCTCCACCAGCAGCTTCTCCGGTCGCTCTTCCCACACAGCCCCGGGAACCATTCATCCCCACACCCGCCAGGTTTGCAGGGCAGTTAGGCTCAGGTAGACAATTCCTCCATCAGTGCAGCCTCGTATTCGACCAGCAGCCGTTAACATACTCCACAGACAAGTCGCGGATTGCCTTCGTCATGAGTTTGTTGTCGGAGAGAGCCGCGGCTTGGGCTGTTGCCATTTCCCGCAGCAATTCGCCGATTTCTTTTTCTTTTTCCTCTTTCACCGAGGAATTCCTAAAAGTTTTTGACCACCCTCTGCGTAGTAAGGAGGCCAGTAGCCGGCTCCTTTCTCTTCGTCAGGGAGAGAAATCCGTGGCGGACCACTCGATCGGCTTCCGCATTCTAGCGATCGATAGTGGCTGGGATGAGCAAGCGCTTCAAGGGGTTTTTCTCCGGGGATTAAGGGACGAGCTGAGGGATGAGTTGGCCGCTCGTGACGAGACGACCTCTCTAGATGAGTTGATTTCATTAGCTACACGTTTAGATAATTGTCTCCGCGAGCGGCGCAGGGAGAGATCCGGTAGGGCGAGCCATACCCCTCCCGTGATGCGGACAATGAGCCCTCACCATCGGGGGCTTGCGCCCTCTCCGCTGCCGACGTCCTCCTCGAACAGGATTCCTCCTGGATCTACACCTGCTCTCCTCGACATCGAGGAACCTATGCACCTGGGGAGGATGAGACTCACACCTACGGAGCGTCAACGTCGCCATCTCCGTGGACTCTGCCTTTACTGTGGCCTGGACGGTCATCGGATTACGCTCTGCCCATCTCGGCCAAAAGGGGGGGCTCACCAGCCACAAGAGGAGCACTGGTGAGCCATTCTGCTGTTGTTTCGTCTCCTCCTCGCCTGACTCTGCAAGGTACTGTGTCTTGGGATCAGACCTCCCTTCCGTTGTCTATTTTAGTTGATTCTGGGGCAGATGACAATTTTATTGACTCCGAACTGGTTACCCAGTCCAAAATTCCCTCTCAGCTCCTGCCGCAGCCTAAGAGGGTGTTCGCCCTGGATGGTAGACTCCTAGCTAAAGTAACTCATCGCACTATTCCCATTTCTCTTCAGCTCTCCGGAAATCATCATGAAGCTATATCTTTTTATGTTATCCCATCTCCGGTTTCCCCAGTAGTGTTAGGTCTCCCTTGGTTAAAACTTCACAATCCTCACATTGACTGGTCCTCCTCCTCCATCACTAATTGGAGTTCATTTTGTCACTCTCACTGTCTACACTCCGCCTTTCCTTCCACTCTGACTACCGCACCTTCTCCGCCCACGCCAGTGGATCTCAGTTTGGTTCCTGCCGAATATCATCACCTCCAGGAGGTATTCAGTAAGGAGTTAGCAGTAGCTCTTCCTCCCCATAGACCTTATGACTGCAGTATTGATCTGCTACCTGGCGCCCCTTTTCCTTCCAGTAAGATGTATAATTTATCTAGACCAGAGAGAGAGGCCATGGAGACTTATATCACAGACTCATTGGCTACGGGACTTATTCGTCCTTCTTCTTCACCATTGGGGGCAGGGTTTTTTTTTGTGGAGAAAAAGGATAAATCGCTTCGCCCGTGCATCGATTTTAGGGGCCTCAATGACATAACTGTCAAAAACAAGTATCCCCTCCCACTCATTGACTCAGCCTTCGGTCCCCTGCACAAGGCTACTATCTTCTCCAAGTTGGACCTTCGCAACGCTTATCATTTAGTTAGAATTAGAGAGGGAGACGAGTGGAAGACGGGGTTTAACACTCCCCTGGGACACTTTGAATATATGGTCATGCCTTTCGGCCTCACTAATGCCCCTGCCGTGTTTCAGACTCTCATTAATGATGTGTTGAGAGATATGCTCAACAGTTTTGTGTTTGTATACCTTGATGACATTTTGATTTTTTCACGTACCACCCAGGAGCACATTCAACACGTGAACATTGTATTGAAAAGACTCCTAGAAAACAGACTATATGTTAAAGCGGAGAAATGTAACTTTCATGTATCCTCTGTGAGCTTCTTGGGATTTATTGTGGAGAAAGGGCAAATCAAGACCGACCCTGCCAAGGTTAAGGCAGTGGCCGAATGGCCCACTCCTACATCAAGGAAGCAACTACAGAGATTTCTCGGGTTTGCCAATTTTTACCGTAGGTTTATCCGAGACTACAGCAGAGTTGCTACACCCCTCACCAGGCTCACATCGGTTAAGGTTCCTTTTGTGTGGTCACAGGCAGCCGAGGTGGCGTTCTCCAGACTCAAAGTACTATTTTCCTCTGCTCCTGTATTAATTCACCCGGATCCTGCTCTCCAGTTCATTGTGGAGGTGGATGCTTCCGACTGGGTGGGGGCCGTGCTCTCTCAGCGCACCACCACGGACCTGAAGCAGCACCCTTGTGCCTTTTTCTCCCGCCAGCTCTCCCCGGCGGAAAAGAACTACGATGTGGGGAACCGGGAGCTGTTGGCGGTCGTCCTGGCCCTGCAGGAATGGAGGCACTGGCTTGAGGGTTCTACTCACCCGTTTATTGTTTGGTCTGACCATAAGAACCTGTCCTACCTGCGCACTGCCCGCAGGCTCAACTCGCGCCAGGCTCGGTGGGCGTTGTTCCTCGGGCGGTTCAACTTCACCCTCACCTACCGTCCGGGGTCGAGGAACATAAAGCCTGATGCCCTGTCACGTCAGTTTGCCCCTCCGGTTGAGGACACGTCTGGGAGCACCATACTACCATCTTCCTGTGTGGTGGGAGCAGCAGGATGGGAGATTGAAGGTGTGGTCCAGGGGGCCCAGAGGGATCAGCCTGTCCCAGAAGGATGTCCACCAAACAGGTTGTTTGTTCCCCCGTCTGTCAGATCCCCAGTCCTTCAGTGGGGACATTCGTCCCGGATCTCCTGTCATCCTGGATGTCGCCGTACCCTGAACCTGCTGCAGCAACGCTTCTGGTGGCCCTCCATGGTGGCGGATACCAAGGCGTTTGTCGCCGCCTGTTCTGTCTGCGCCCGGAGCAAGGCGTCCCATCAGGCTCCTGCGGGATTGCTGTGCCCCCTGCCCATCCCTCACCGCCCCTGGTCGCATATAGCGGTGGATTTTATCACAGGCCTACCCCCCTCTGAAGGGAACACCGTTATCCTGACCATAGTTGACCGATTTTCCAAATCAGCTCATTTTATTCCGCTCTCGAAGCTTCCATCCGCCCTCGAGACCGCCAACCTACTGGTCACTCATGTGTTCCGGATACATGGCATCCCCATGGACATCGTGTCGGACAGGGGGCCACAGTTCTCAGCCAGGACCTGGAAGGCGTTTTGCCAGGCGTTGGGGGCGTCGGCCAGCCTATCGTCAGGATACCATCCACAGACCAACGGCCAGACAGAACGGGCCAATCAGGATCTGGGGGCGGCCCTGCGCTGCGTGACAGCACAACACCCGGCTTCCTGGGCCATCCACCTTCCCTGGGTCGAATATGCCCACAACTCCCTGGTCTGCTCTGCCACAGGGATGTCTCCCTTCATGGCCGCCAATGGCTTCCAGCCTCCACTCTTCCCAGCCCAGGAGACTGACGTGGCAGTTCCATCCGTCCAGGCACACCTCCGACGCGCTCGTCGGGTCTGGCGCGAGGCTCGGGCAGCACTCATCCGCACCACCGCCCGCAATCAGTGATTGGCCGATCGACATCGCACCCCTGCTCCTGTGTACCTGCCAGGTCAAAAGGTCTGGTTGTCGTCGCGGGATCTACCCCTCCAGACGGAGTCCCGAAAGTTGACCCCCAGGTACATTGGACCGTATGAGGTCGATCGGGTCATTAACCCATGTGTGGTGAGACTCAAGCTTCCCCCTTCATTAAGGATCCACCCTGCTTTCCACGTCTCTCTCCTCAAGCCAGTGTCCTCTAGCCCTCTAAGCCCTCCGGCCGAGCCCCCTCCACCCACCCTGGTAATAGATAACCATCCGGCCTACACGGTAAGGGCGGTTTTGGATGTACGTCGGCGAGGGCGGGGCTACCAATATCTGGTGGATTGGGTGGGTTATGGGCCGGAGGAACGTCAATGGGTTTCCCGGTCTTTTATTCTTGACCCCACTATCCTCACTGACTTTTACACTCGTTTCCCGGACAAGCCTGGTAGACCGCCAAGAGGCGGTTCTTGAGGGGGGGGTACTGTGGTGATTTCTGTTTGGTGTTTTGTTGTGGTGTCTCTCCCCCTCCCCTTTTCTGTTTTTCTCAGTGCAGGTTGTGTGTGTGGCAAGGGGGCGTGGCTGGTTCCTGGCTGCAGCGACGAGGCGCACCTGATCTCTATCACCTCATCATCCCCACTATAAACGCCTGGTCCTGACTCCACTCCGGTGCCAGATTATTCCGTCCCGTCCGGTATCTTCATGTGCTATCGATGTCCTCGACTCCCGTGTTCGTTTTCATGGATTTTCACTAACCCTCGTATCTCCTTCCTTCCACCCAGCCTTTCCGTGCGCCTCGCTGCTCCTCCATTCATCCTCGTCTCACCCTGGATCTTCGAGCCAGCCTGCACCCTGCCACCCCAGCCTGCTCCTGTTTTGTGTTCGTATAAATAAACTCTGTTAAACCGCAAACCTCCTGTCCGCGTCTGCTTTGGGGTCCAACTCAAGAACTAAGCCTAACATACACCTATTTATTTGAATCCACTCCAAAATGTAATGGGTTCTTTCTTGGGTCATTCCCACAAACTTTCATGGAAATCAGTTTCATAGTTTTAAGTAGTCCTGCTGACAGACAGACAAACAAACATATCCTGCTTATTACCTCCCAGAGGTAAGCTTTTTACTCTGAGTGATGGGAGTCAACACAAACACATTGTTTTCTGAAGAGGTTTGGTTATTTGCATGTGAGATATCTGTATCTTTATCTTTTGCTTTGTTTTTCTAATATGGATTCAAATGTGCAAAGTTCAGTTAAAGAAAAAATTAAAGCAAAAAAAAAATCTGATATGAGTTGGACGCCCCCACAGTCCTGATGAAGCACATTTGCTGAGTTGATGGGTGTTAAAAACTCACTTAAACTTTGATAACTATACATCTACTCATGAATATATCAGGGTAATGTGGGACACCTAAGCTCTAATCTGTTTATAACCTGTTCTAATAAAATCTAGTCAACAGGACTTTTACTATAGGTTAGCATGGGCATCGTCAACTGAAATCCTGTGACTTCATGAGGGTGGGGCAATTATCATTTGGAAGCTCCCCCTTGGAATGACTGTAGTTGTGACAGACCATTGAAACATGTATTTAAAATGCTAACGTTATCACTGTTCTAGATTTGTTTTCAGCAGTGGGGGCACTCGCATTAGCCGCATCCTCTGTGCCGGTCAACAACTGACTCTGCTCCTCTCAAATCACCCACACGCAGAACCAATCTCCACAACAACCCGCTGAATCCACATCCATGTTCCTGGATAAACTTGGCTTTGTCTCCTCCACAATAACTGTTATGGAATGTTCCTAGACACTGTCTCTTGTCCTCTCTGGGCCATAGTGCAGCAGGATGTTGTGTTTGGAAAGTGCGAGAGCTTGGCAAAGTTCAACGCCTTCATTTCCTAGACACCACAGATATGAGACTGCATAAGCAGGCAAATACTGTCTCCAGAACTAGAAAATACATTTGATTGTTTAGCAGACCCATAGATTGAATGATCTGTTGGGGTTTAAAGTGTGACTGCAGGAAAGCAGACTTCAGAATATGAGAAAGCATCATGCACAGATGTTGTATGGATAAAATTCTGATTTTCTCCTTGGCCAAGCTTCAATAAATATTTCAGCATAAGACGTCAAAGGGCTCCTGAACCCTTTCTTCATTGATGAGTTGACCATTGATCAGCAGATTTTCCACAACAATAACGAAGATAAAACACTGCATTCCATCACAATCTGCAGGAAGAACTTGTTTGTGTTTGTTTGTGTGAGTGTGTGTGTGTGCTTGTCTCTGTGTGAGTGCAGGTCAATGGGGGAGCAAAGAGGATGCAGCGTTGGGTCGGTATTATTCGATACCTATGGTACTGTAAAAAATTTATGAGTATGATGTTTTTAGAATTTTGGCATCAACTTGGTAATAACGTATTGGTTTTCGTGATACCCTGTCCATGATCATCAAATTCAGGCAGAATTAATTTTTTTTAGCAAAAAGAACATGACAAGCTGTTTAATATCTCCTCTAAATATGACATCTCCATTCTTTATTTGGATATGGTTAGAAAGCATCGTTAGGATTACAGAAAGGTATTCTATGCTGATCTAATGTGTAAAACAGATATCAGTATAAATTGCAGAAATCAAAATTCACCCTACTTAAGATTTCATCGCCAACGTTTCCCCTTTATTTCTCTTCTTTTCATAGGACACTACCTTTATTTCTTTGACTTCACGGTATTCCGGTAAGAAACCATTTGCCCAAGATTTATCAGCTAATTGTTCTGTGATTTAATAGAGAAATTCCTTAAATCTAGATAACAAAATGTCACACTAAATAGAAAAGGCAGCTTAACCCTGATTAACAAATAAAAGAAGGTTTATAAAATGGGTGGGTTTATGTCCCGACACCTCCCTGCTCATTCCCCTTTTATTTCCACTCTTTCGCTTCTGTCAACCAATCTTCAAAAGCCTCTTCTCCACTTGGGGGTTTATGTGTATTTTAAAGTATATGTTCAGGTTCGGTAAACATTTCTTTATCCAGGTTCTAATACTGTAACCAGAGCGACCGCCTGCCTGAGAGATAGGCTGCCCCACTTTGAAGTGTATAAGGTTCTCAGTATGCGTAGGTTAAACTGTAAATGTGCTTATCTTGTGTGTGTGTGTGTGTCTGTGTGTGTGAGTGAGCAAGAGTGTGCATGTTTTCTTTGTGTTTGTGTGTGCAGTTCAATAGCTAAAACATATCCTGAATAGGCTGAGTAATAGAATAAAGATATGAACAAATTCATGTGAGAGCTGTGTGTGTGTTGGTGTATACAGTAGTAAGAGCATACAGTAGTAAGAAGTTAGAAATGGGTGTGTGTGTGAGAGAGAGAGACAGAGAGGAAGAAAGAGAGGGAAAAGAGGAGAGGGGACTACTCATTGTGAAAAACAACCTTGGCTGAAACAGCATGAAGCTTTTAAACTACTCAGAATTCTATATCACGCCAAAGTATCCAAGGACAATAATGAATACCCTCAACCACACACATATACACACACACACACACACACACATCTTCCGTAAGATCCTGAGTCAGTGCGCTTAGCCATTTAGTTTGGAGCACCTCCTCACCAACAAAACAAATTACTCCATTTGACACGTGGCCTTTTCACCTCGTTTAGCGCCACAACCCGATGACAACCTTCGCGCAACCACAAGTGTGGAGTGCGCCGACTCGAACATCAAGCCCCTAATGTGATAATCAATGGAGAGAGAAAAACAGAGTCCAAGTGCTGGAGCTGATAAACAAAAAGGCCTCCCGAACAACCAGATTCGATCATGCGGGCCTCATCGGAGACCTTGGGAGAGGTGGAGGGGGAAAGAAAAGGGAGAGATGTGTGAGAGATGAGAGGCGGGAAACAAGAGTAAGAACGAGAAGAAAGAATCATTGTGAGGAGGTGGGGCAGGGGTGCGGGAGATACACAAGGCTAGATGGGGGGGAACGAGGGGCCCAGAGGCGAATCTCGTTTGGAGAATATGATGTGATTTATGGAGGCCATTACACTGAAGGACAAACACATGGGGGTTATTAGCGGATTTCAACAGATGTGCATGTGCATGCCCACTTACATACCTACTGTCCACACACACATGTATATAAATATAAATGCTGAATGTGGGACCGCTCAAGAGTATATGTGTGATGAATGGGGATTGAGAGCATGCAAGGGACTAAAAGCCTGCTGCTTTAAGCCAGAGACGGCCTGAGCTATGTTTGAATTGAAACTGGCCCCCAGGTGCTCAAGGCTGCATCTGCTTTTAACAGATCTGTGACACCTTTTAGTGCAATTGCAGGATTGTGTGTTATTCGTAAATAGCTGTGTCAGTCTGGTATTGAATTACAAGCCAAGTGTGGGCAACAAGTGGGCACGCGCTATCTGTGTATTTGAGCACTAGGCGCCGATATGGGAGCGCATGAACTCGCATGTATTTGCCGATGAAAGTTAATAGTGTCGTTGTTTTCGATACAGAGGTGCGTCGTGGCAGAAAACTGACAGAAACTGACAGTGAAGGGGAGAAGCAGACAAACAAAAAAAAGAGACGGGGGAGGACAGAATAGAGGCATACATACAAAATAGGAGGAAAGACAGAGGCGGACATACAAAGCAAAGGGAGAGAGTGAGGATGGGGGAGACAGAGAGAGACAGGCAGAGAGAGAGAGAGAGAACAAGAGGTGCCTGTTTGCAGATGAGAGGCTTGGAAGCCAGAAGGCAATTTAAACAGGCTTGGCTCCCTCTCAGGCATGACAGACTGCTCATTCCCCATCCTCACACACACACACACATGCACACATGTGCGCATACACACTGATACAAAGTCATTCATGCATGCTGGCATACAAAACTACTAAGAAAAGTTAAACAACCAGCAACACTCAAGAAGCACAAGTGTGCAGACAATTGTCAGAAGAAAAGTAGGAAAATGTGCAGATGCATATGCAAAACGCTGGAGCTTTATGGAAGTGTGAACTATACAGACACCCAAATCCTTTCAATCCTCCAAACTCTGCATACATATACCAAAAAACGTGTGTGCTCAAGCAAAGAAGCACACACATCGTGAGTACTAACACATACAGCACATGCACGCACACACACACACACACACAGTACATCACCTAAATCACTGTCATTTCACAACCACAAAATGGAGAGTAGATTTGAATCAGCTATTGCGATGGCACACATGCTAATGCTTATTAAAAAAATCTACATTCAACGCACTCGCACTTTCTAAATTTTGGGCAGCTCGCCACTATCACTGCAGCCCCCACAGATAATAACAGGAATTTGAGGCTAACTCTGCAGCTGCACTGTCTGTCTCTGGCAGGCAGAAATGAAAGAGATGGAATCTGTCCCTGTAGCAGAGCAGTTACTCCAGTCAACTTTTGACTTTGATTGACCAAAGACTCACTTTCATTTGCTCCACTTGTATTCTGAGCACAGCGCGTTTTGCTCCTTTTTATTTTTTTTCTCTCTCACACCTGACTTCAGCGTTATGGCGGAGGATTCATTTTCCCTGAAATTCAATTTCTTTGTGTCTGTCTGACGCGGCTGGTCTCTCCGTCTGTCCCCTGCTTGTCCGCTCATAGCTTGGATATAATCAAAAGAGGTATCTTACTGTATCTGTCTATACTGTCTAAGTCAAACACGACCAATATTCAATAAATAAACAAAACTTTGTGAAAATATAATTAAATATAATATCCATCCATTTTTTTACAAATATACATTGGTTACTAAGAGCAGTCAACTTATTTTTGGTAAATATTGTGTTATTTCTATATGTTATTACAACCACTAATGTAGCTGAAAATATACAAAATACACATAAATATGTCTGGAGATGCAACTAAAATAATAGCCATGTGACTAAATCATGTTGTAGTGTATAGAGTGAGGTGAACAATGTGGCTAATTTAAATCATTATTAAATCTTATAGTACTATATCTAATTTCCAGTAAGAAAAATGTATAAATAATCTTCACATAGTTGTGTTGTGTAATGTATAATTTGTAGCTCTGTACTGGCAAACAGTGACAGTATTGTAGCTTGTTGAGTTAAAAACAAAACAAGAGATTAATTAATGTGCCTGTGTTTTTTTAAGACCAACTGCTGCTTGGCCAGTTTTTAACTTGTTTGACATTTTGACTTGTTCAGTGGCACAGCTTCAACTAATAAGTAATGCAAAGTGACAGGATCTGGAAGGTGTCACATCTGACTGCAGTCTACTTTTTTCCCTGCAATACATGTCAAAAGAGTCTGTTGTGAGAGAGGAACAAAGTAACCTGTAAAAGGCTATTTTTATTCTTTTAATAAGTTTTAAAATGTTTAAATCCAAAACTACTATAACAATGAAAAAATTAAACCACCAATGACACCAACCTTGTGTTAAAGGTACAGAGTGTAGAATTTAGTGACATCTAGTGGTGAATTTGCATGTTGTAGCTGAATACCCTTCCCTTACCGTCCCCTTCCAAACATGATAAAGAACCTGTGGAGGCCTTCAGTTGTCATAAAAACTCAAAAGGTGTTTAGTTTGTCCAGTCTGGACTAATGTAAAAAGATGGCGGCCTCCATAGAGAGGACCCCCTCCATGTAAATATTAGGTATTTAAATATAAAGGGTATTTTCTAGGGTAAATAAAACTGCAATTCATGAAAAACACTAGGATTATGAGGATTATTCTATATTCAATTCCTGCCAATAGTTCCCGTTCACCTAAATCTTACACACTGGACCTTTAAGTAGTGCTGTCCCAAATCGAACATGGACATTGCACACTCACTGGGAATGACAACCATAATATTTGATTGTCAATCATCTGCTTCTATTATTTGACTTGTATATATTTCTGTCCTGAGTTTGGCCCCTTGTTTTCAGTAATGTCGGAATTATGCCATCATGGGCACCATGTGTGTTGGCCTCCTTTGCTGCCACTTTTAAAAGTAGGAAAGGTTTGGCTCCTCCCCTTCCTCTACATAAAGTCAAGATGATGACAGTGTCCATCAATTTATAAAAATTTTTTTGCAACACCTTGGTACATAGAGTGCACTGCAGGTCTCTTTACGTGTGCATATAAGTAGTATGGAAATACATACATACTGTATTTAATGGTTTCCTTTGTGCAAATGTCACACACATTCCCCTAAGAATTCTCACACCTAATCTTACCATTCCTATAACTGAGCCAGCCGCCATGTGGAGTCCGCTGGTTGATTAAAATATGGCCTGGCACTAACAAGTCAGGCCTTGCAGAAATTATGCACCGGCTGCTCAACCATTTCACGTGTCTGTGCACAAATAAACTCCAGTCATTAGGCGTACATGGTGCGAGTGAATCTGAGCTGTGAGTGTGTGTGGCCCTGTTTGATTTTGCAGGTGTTGCATATATGCAGAGCACTAACACAAGGGTCCACAAGGTTAATGAAAACAGGTTCCAAATACATTTATACGAGTGACATGAGGGTGGAATTATGGATTATGACTGCTTGGCTGCCTAACAACACCTTGTGGTTAACATGTCTAACTCATTCTTCGACTGTCTGCCTGGCCGCTTGCTCCTCGGCACACTTCAGTCCTATGTCATGTACCCACTTGCTTGTGTCAGTCCCCTTGCTGGTCTGTTTCCAGCTTTACTGTTGTGCATTACTGTTTTCTTATGTGCCACCTCAGCCTGACTCACTTTCCTTCCTTTTCTCCCCTCCACATCACCAGCTCCCGCCTTTCTTTGTTTTCTATCTCTTGCTTGCATTTTTCATCTTCTACCTTCATTGACCAAACTGTCCAAGGTAATCTAATGTCTCTTCATAGGGAGCTCAGCTGCATATTGAGATTAAAGCCTGCAGATGGAAATAGGAAAGAGATAGGTAAATAAAACAATAGCTGAGAGGTTAGGCACTTTCCTCTCCTCTCTCACTTAATTCTGAAAAAAGCTCTTTGATGCCGTTTAGGTTTGTGAAATCACATGTTGCATTTTCCTCGTCTCCATCTGAGCCAGTTTTATATTAGTTCACTCTCTTTGTATAGGAATCCACAGGTAGTCTTAAAACCCCATTTCCAATGGTAACCCTCTCAACTCTAATGCTCTTGTACTGAGAGCTTCTTTGTGCCTGTTAAGTGAGTGTGTGTACTTGCATTTGTGCTGTAAGTAGTGGTATGTATGTGTACGCTCATGTGCACTGCCTGCATGTGTGTTATATAGTGGTGTTTGATAACATACCGTCATCGCCAATGCCTTTCAGCACATTACAGTGGTCCGTTTACCTCCACAACCATCCGAATGGAGAGTGCAGTCCTGTGCGCCACCCTCCATTCGCCTGACAGTTGCCATGGAGACCATCACTACACCATGGAGACAGCAGTGGGAAGCTGACTGGGAGGGTGGCGAGGGGAAAGCAGCACTTTAGGATGAGAGAAAGATGACGGTGGCCAGGGCAGGGGCACGGTGGGTGCAAACAAACGAGTGGAGGAATTGCTGAGGGAGATGTCATGGGACCCGCGCAGGTGCACTTGTGGTGAGAGGAAGGAAGTGAAGGAGGTGAGAAAGACTGTGACAGAGAGAAACGCAGACAGAGAACGAGACGACAAAATCAAACGGAGAGACTGTCACTATACGTGTGTGTGTGTGTGTGTTATAAAGTGACACTGGAGCAAAGGAAAAATACCCCCCCCCCCTTCTATGAGAGATGTGTTTATTTTCCACACAAGGGAAATGGACTTCAGATGTTAAAATGTGTCCTTTTCTGTGAATGCTAACCTTGAAAACTATTTCAGAAAAGCCATTATTCATCTAACCAGCCCCCAAGTTCAATTTCAAAACTTAGTTCTCTCACAGGGCAAACTCTGGAGAAAATATTGCATTAGCTTTATTTACTGTGTGCTCTTTCAGGAGACAATTACAATCTGGGCCAGGAGGGGCGAGGAAGAGGAGGAGGAAGAGCAGGGGAGAGTGGATTGGAGAGAGCGGGATGCTGGTCGCTTTGGCACTTACTAAAAAGATGCATTTAGCACAGGTGAAGTATAGGGCCCATTTCAGTTGTGAGCCTGTTATGCACCTCTTATGCCTGTGGCTGTGTGTGTTTTTGTCAGAGGGTAATGTGGGTTTGCTAAGAATGTGTATATGTATGCATAGATATGTGTCTTCGCACACCGCCCACAAATAAACCCTCATTCGCCAGGGGGACAAACATCATGGCGCTGTTGTTCCTTATTAGGAGTCCCAGTGGCTTTAACAGAATTAGCAGAAAGAAGCAAGCGGTGCCTCGCCCTCAGATGAGCTGATCTCGACACTGATACCTGTCACATTTAGAAGCATCTGTCGGCACACCGTGGAAAATCTAATTTATATATGCAAAGGGCAAATACATTAGCAGAAACACAATCCTGTCAGTCGCATTTCCCAAGCATGCACTGATGATAAGGGATGCAGGGAGAGAGGTGGGAACACTCGTTTATGGAGAACCAAAACACAGTTTTTAATCTCAAGGTTTTTTTGTTTAAGATTATATTAAAGAGAAAAACAAAACAAGTCTTGTGTTCCTTTTTTCGATCTCCGGTGCAAGTTTGAAAGTCCTAATATTAAAACACCAAGGTTGCAAGGTAATGAACGGAATTAATCTTAACACAGTGAGTCATACAACATTGCTTGTGAAGTCTAAGTGCGGCACAAATTTGTCAGAGAGAGAGAGAGAGCGAGAGAGAAAGAGAGGTAGCCTCACCAGTTACAGCATGATGATACATATTTCAATCTGAATGGAATATGCCTTGTTGTTGCTTCCGAGACACACGAACCAAATCATCTGTTGCTACTGCAGAGGAAGTAGGAATCAGAGCTGGGTTAAATGGTGAATGTGAAATACTCTGTTATTTGTCGTATCTCGCTTGGAGAAACAGATGGGTGGGGTTTACCGCTTATGATGGGTGCCAGACATTAGCGACAGTCATTCCAAATATGCACCATCATCAGGGTTACCTCATCTTGGGCTTTAGACTTTAAAATTTAAGCTGAAAGGCTGCAATACAAACTGGGTGCATGGACAGTTAAGAGCTGGGGTTTTTTGGACAGATTCCGGCACCAGGTGGGATACCTGTGGTGTAACGTCTACAAAATATATATACATTCACTGAAATAGCTGTCTTTGGTGGGCTTGGTCCATACTGGAGTCTAAAAGTCAAGATGTCTCAACCTCTGCTGCTTCCATTTAAATGACTCTTTGTTTGATTAATATGTCTTTCGTGACCCCCTGATATTTTGAAAACGAAATACTGAATTGATGGACTGCACCTTTAAACATCTTCATCTCCATCTTCAGCACAGCTTTAATCCGATTCTGAATCAAATGTTGCTAACTCCCGATTGGTGCACAGGTGTGTGTGTGTGAAATCAGCATTTTTCACCCGAGTCCTGCTGTCCCCAAACCAAAGAGTAGACCAAGGACGAAAACAGAAATCCCTCTTGTAGAAAAAGCAAAACAGTTTTATCTTTGGCATAAAAAATATATGTCCATGTCTGACAGAGCAGAGCTTGAATAAACAGCCGATTATGAAAATAGGCTCTTGGGGCCTTTACATAAATCTAACATAATGCTATTTAAACTAGAAAACAGTTACTTTGCCTCCCTTGCATATGACCACAGCAGAACATTATAGAGGATTACAGTGTAAGAATGTCACATTTCATTATACAGAGAAAAGGCCACATGAAAATAACAGTCTGTATGTTAATATTTCTTTTAGGATGCCATACGAGCAAGATGGTGATAGGAGTAGTCAGTCTGCAGCTGCCTTTGGAACAGCGATGGATGCAAGGGACTCCCATGATGCAAGTTGAGGTTGGATGTGGGGTGAATCGCGCTGCAGGAAATGTTTCATGCGCTCCCCGTGACAATTAGAAGTGGAACACGGTTTTGCTGAGGCTATCCCTGACAAGAGGAGAAGAAAAGGAACCCGCCTTACAGCAGCGCATGGTGTCAAAATTAGTTAAATTGACAGTTGTAGGTATATGCATGATGTCAAGTCGACAATGATGTCATTGCGGAATAAAGGAAACGATTTGACGGGTGGGAAATGTCGGTTTAGACCCCACGTGTTTTTTGGCGAGGAGGGATGTGTCAGTGACAAGCAGCACTGATGCAACCTGGAGAAATACGAGATGAAAGGCGAACTTCCTGTGCGGCCTCATCAGGTTCCTGCCTGCCATCGGTGCCACAGACACAGCTCTGCTTAACCCTATTATTTCAGACTCAATCACAGAAACAAAAGAAATAAAAATCTTGAAGGAGATAAAAACAGATTGCGGTCTCCATTCTGCGTCCTTGACACCTCACAATAATGTAACTATAAATGTAGAAAATTCATAATTCATCACTCAGAGAAATGATGAAGCAATCAAAGTGAAGAGTAATTTTAAAAGCAGAGCTAATGCGGCGATCAGCATAGGGTGATTTGTCAATAGCAGGCAATTCATGCTTCTGCTCTGGTGAACTGCCCCACAGGTAAACGAATGACAAACGTTCAAGTGCACTCTCGCTCTCCACTACACACACACACACACACACACACACACACACACACACACACACACACACACACACACACACACACACACACACACAAACATCTCTTCAGCTGTTGTTGTCAGCATGTTAATCAGGCTTTGGTGTGGTTGTAGCCCTGAGGCACTGCACGATATAAACACAGATAGAATAAATATCTCATTTTAGTACCTTTAAATGACTAACTTTGTTGTCTTCCTCCCTGATGGCTCGGAGAAAAAAAGTTTATGATTAAGTATTTATGATGTTTAGTGTTCAGCAAGGCCACTATCTCTCAGATGGTGAAGCATTAAATCGTGGAAAAAGAGGGAATGATGTGGCACAATGTGCTGCTTTGAGTGTTCCTGACCTTTCTGTGAGAGGCCATCGGTGGTACACGGCTGGCATTTCAGACGAGATCATTACGGCTCTGGTTTTAATTGAAGCCTATATCCCAGGTGTAATCAGGTCTGAATAAACAATGCTGGAATCTGCCAAGACTCAATTAGGCCTATGGGGAGAGTTTTGTGTGGAGATGCAATGTGCTGCTTCTTCATAATCAACTGAAACTAATACTTGATGCAAGTGTCTGATATCTCTACCTGTCTCTGGAACTAATTGTCTGTAATTAGTACAAGTCAGGGGTAATTGTGAAGGTTGGTGCTATTATGAGAAATATCATTGGGTACAATGTTTAAATTTCCAATTGTGTCAGCGCTGAAAAAAGCAGCTCTGGAATGGCTTTAATTACTGTCATAATGGGCACTTTCACAAGGGACTAATACATTACACGACACCATTAAGACACACTGAGGATGTTTGAGAAATGAGGCATCATTAGGGCGATTTTGTCATCCCCCATAATCAGCACTGCAACTGAATATTCCACAGTCGTCGACAGGCATTTATCTTCACGTGATGCCAAACACCTTCAGACGACTCCACACCTCTGCGGCCAAGAGATAAACAAAAAAGAGAGAGCAATGAAAAAGACGCAGCGGCGATACTCCTCCCTAGTTAATTAAGTGACGAAATGAGCTTGGAAATCCCCTGAATCAAATTACACAACGGGGCAGCACACATGAAGTGTATACACCACTGCTGCCGTGTAAGAAATGGGCTTAATGCAATCCCACATCTTTAATGAAATCATGTGAAGTAATGTCTTAGATCTTTGCTTTTATGAATTCGCCTCCGGTGGCCAATGCACCAGGAAGTCAACGGAAATTATTCAGCCGTTGCTCTGTGGAACAAAGTCTGTGTGTGTCAGCACATGCCCAGGAGGGAACAGGGAAGTAATAGGACAATGAGGGATGATGCACTTATTCCTTGATATTGCAACACTGCGTGTGTGTGTATAGGTGTACTTTTCATATGTTAATACATCTATTTCTGCAACGATTTATATGTAAATCAGGCAATTACTGATTCAATTACTACTGTTTAACATATGGAGCAAGTTTTCTTCAATCGTTTATATCCGTTATCCTCATCCTGTGGGTCACAGCACAAAAATGGGTCACAGGTGTGTTTTGTGGATTGCGAATTTCTAATGCTTCTCTCTTATTTAAATTGACCTAACCACTGCAGCATGTAGCTCACGTTGCCTTCCAAACACTAAGCATCATCGCTGACTCTTCCATTGGCTTCATATTGCTCCAACTAAGCGCCTCACTGAAACGTCCCAACTTAGAGGACTTTCTCTTAATATGCTAATTTGTGTTCTGCTAGGTGTCGGCCATTGAGACTCATCATTTTAGAATTTTACTCATTTGCACTGTAAAATGACTTAATTGATGGTCGATGACTCTCATCCAGATTTCAGTGATACCAAAGTTGGTCTCTGGCAGAAGAGGGTAATGCTCACTGCAGGTTTGAGGGATCGAGGAAAGCTCGGCAAACTCTTCCACTGGTGGAGAATGAAAATGAAGAAAAAGCACAAATATTCAGCTGAACATCTCTGATAATAAATAATGGGAAAATAAATTGGTTAACAAATGAGTGCTGTGCCGCTAATGGCAATACTACATATTTTCACCTCTAATATTTGTAAATGATTCAGCAACGCTTTCTAATTTGCCTTAATAGAAGATTTCAAAGTTGTATTGTGACTAATAGCTCTAATAATTATCTGTAAATCATTAACTATAATTTATAAAACATTGGCTGATGGTTATCTTGCATCATCAAACTTTCTGTATCTATTTATGAATACTCCTCCAACTGACTGTTGGGCCAAACTTCTTTCATCATTTATTACTATTAAGTGCAAACTGCAGAGTTTATTTCATGTGCTTTGTAAATGACTTTCATACTGCAGATTTATCGGCTCATTAGAATGTCAGAGACTCTTGATCTCTTATTAAAAAGGTATCTAATGACACAACAGCCTGGCGATCCCAAAGTTGTGTTTACATGATTAAATTAACCATTATAAAAGATATTAGTTACAAATTATAAACCCTTTATAAACTGTGATTCGTTAAGTTTTATATCAAGAAGGATCACATAGGTTGACCACGACGACCTATGAAACGACTCATAACTCACCATCATTTGTCGACACATGGACTTTGTCAATATATTTGATGCCATCTGACTTCTTTGTTTCCATCATATACATATTACATAATAACAGCAGCTAGAGGTCACCCAACAATAGCACATAAGTATAGGTTGGGTTAAGCTGCTTGCACAGATGACCTGTTGAGTTGCTGTCTCTTACAGGAGAAAAATATCAAACAAACGATAATAAATATATTCATTTATTGATCTATTTATTCTGTAATGAAAGTAAACAGCTCTATCTATGGCCCACGGGTGATGAAGTCCAGTAAAAGAGCAGGAAGCATTCCACTAGAAGTGTTGAGAAAACTGCAGATATAATGTGAAATAGCTTTCAACCTCCCTGCCCTGTTCTCAGCACTTGCTCGATCTTGTGACTCATTGTAAATGCATTGAGAGGTAAGTGGATGTGGAGTTGACTTTTCACAGCGAGCAAGACTGACTGTGTGTGTGATAATGATAAAAAATAAAAAATGTCAGCAGCCCATCTGATACATGGCAACATGGCTTAGTGATCAACTCGCCTACAGCCCCACAGGGGTTACGTTACCATGCTCTTTGTTAGCTAAATGTCAGCGCCCCACCTGGCTCCTATCTCACACTGTCTGATACCCCCAGGCAGCACTCAGAGATTCCACCGAGGTCTCGAGGTTCAAACACACTTTCTCGGTCAGTTTAAAGCCAAATGTCCAGTGCAGCACCATCTGTCTGAACGAGGTGAGGACGAGTGACACCGGCCGTCTTTTCATTTGAGGACCGACCATACATTTCCAGCAGCTTATCAGGATCTGAGACACGATTCTCCAGCTGCCCAGTGCTCTTTAGAGATGAAAAAGTACTTTAATTTATTTAAAGGTTTCTCTTTCCCTCAGACAGCTTTCCATGTAGTGAAAAATCAAGCAATATGCATGCAGTAGAATGCCAAATGATGCTAAAATAGCAAATGATGTTGTCTTATGAAACATTAGTTGATTTATTCAGTGTTGAATTTAACTAGATAGCAAGCTCCATAACGCCCGGAAGCATGATAGTAAATTATGAACGCAGCATCCGATGTACCTATTAAGTAAGGAGAGATTCATAAATAGATGTGGTCAGCCTCCACATAATGGCCTTTCAGAGTAAATTTTTCAGATGCTCTTGACTCCTCTGTACCTGAGCAGCTGTGGAGTTTGTGAAACGATCTTTCATGCAGGTTTGAATTACATCATTTGAGTAATAATAGAGGAAATATGTGTTTCATAACAAGCACAACAAATTTTGCACCAGCACTTTTCAGGGCTTTAAACAAAATTAACTTAGAAAAAAAGTGTAATGGTGATTGTGGGCTGAGTGGCTCTTCACTCATCTAAAACGTGGTGTTGGCCCGGTGTTAGCCTGGCGTTGGAGGGAGACTGGAAGTGGGAGTGAGATGTGTGTGATTGCCCACATCAGCAACATCCAATCACTGCTGAGATTTAAGTCAACAACTCTCAGGTAAAGTGCCATTATATTGCACAGGATGAAAACAGATATTCATCATCCACACATTTAGCGGCACCTCGCATCAATTCAGTGAATAATCTCTCACACTGTGCTTCAGAAACACTGACATACAGTGCAACATGAACTGGAGGTGCACTTGTTGACATTTATTAATGATTCCGTCATTGGCTACTTTTAGGGTTCGATTACCTCATCTTCAGTAGCTATATGTAAATCAAATTCTCAGGACCCCCTGCAATGGCACCTCAACCCAATTAAGTCCACTCACCCCATTATAACCACTTGTCCGTCTAACTTGTGGAAGTTCATAGTAAAAGACTTTGGCAGTCACCACCAGCACTACTGCAACATACTGCTGTTTTACGAACCCTGAATGATCATCACACTTATTTAGCTTCTCTCTGGCCACCTTACAAAAGCTTCTGTCATAAATGCACTGATCTCCAGACATTGACTGGAAATTCTCCATTGGGGCTGAATGTGAAAACGCAAATATCTGAGTCAGTTGCCATGGAAATTTTCCAGAGCCTAACCCCAACCCGCCAGCTCACCTGTATAAAATGTCAGAGTGAGCTCAAGTTAATATAGAGCAGGAAAATGTCTGGAAAGCAAGTGAGGGAGTGGGCGTGTCCATGACGTTTCTAACACACGACAGACTGCACGACTGGAAACTAAACAATTAGAATACAAATACAGTGCAAACCGCTTATAGTGATCAACCGCTTATATGGATCAAAAAGCCTAGGACAGAATTGTTCCTGTACAAATGCTGTTTAAATAATTTCATTTTAGTGATCAATTAATCAGCCTCCAGTGTTGCATTTTGGGTCTTTACATACATGTTTGGACAGTAAAAAGTTTTATTTTACAGTTTTTTTACCGGCTGTGTCCTCTCTGTTCATATCATTAGCGCTGCACAAACAAAGCACGCCCCGCCATCTCCTCCCGCTCTCCATACAGTTTACAAATTCTTTTGTTGTTGCCTAGTTAGAGTTCACACTTGTGTCGGATGACACTGTTAGCGTGTGTGAGTGTTCGTGTCGAGAGAGAGAGAGTGTGGGACCGGCTGACGAATGCGTGCACAGCTTTGGAGAAAGATTTTCCTGATTTAAGAAAAGTATTGATCAATATGTGATGATCACTGTTGATATTATGGTGTAATTTCAAACTAATCAAAGTTTAAACTGGAGCGGGTCAGAGATTTCAGCTGAGAGAGAGAGGGAGAGATTGAGCAGCAGAGTCAGTGTGTGTGTGTGTGTGCGTATACAGGAATGCAAAATGTTACCTTTCCCTCAAGTTCCAGGACTACCATACAGAAGCAACACAATTTGGTTATAGTAATCAACTGCTTATTGTTTTGACTAGAAATCATTTTGGCCCAGGTCAAAGGTGATGACTATGAGCAGTTTGCACGTCAATCACATAAAAGACGTAGTCAACAATGTCAAACATATGATTTGCACACTGAATTTTTATTCCGTGTTGCCTCCTGAATTCTGTATTCAGGCACCACCCCTATACCCGAGCGTCAATTTTCCATCGTGTACCTTTTTTAGGAGTTTGTGTCTGAAAACTGCGTTTTGTCATTTCTGGTGTGGCACGTAAACCTTTGGTCGATTTCTGTGAAGATGTAATAATACTGCATTGCAAGACTTTAGTGAACTTCTAAAAATAAAGACTATATTTTCCAACATACATGTATGTTCATTGCGCATTTACAGGTTAACAGCTCATAATGTAAGACAACCACTGAGCGAGCAGGGTGTCTGCCTGTATCCATGGTGATGGCTCCTTCCTGCTTATATGGCAAGAGTTCACCTATTTATTTATACTCTCCCACTGGCTGCAGATTGTCCTCCACAGCTGTGCGCCTGACTTCATGCAGAGTGAAGTGCTAAGTGGGGAGGGAGTGATTTGGAAAAGGGGTATAGACTTCTTGAAAAAGAGACACACTTCCTGGAAAACTGTGATTCTTTGTCTTTGTTGTCGTGATACACCAGATGTCATTATGAAGCTGCGGGAGTCAAGAAGCCCACTTAAAATAAGTGCTGGTGGCATGTATGGTGTTAAATCTGTGTCGTCTGATACTCAATAAGCAGCAGGTAGTGCAGTTGAAGCTGTCGTGAAACAAATAATTATGAGGTGAGGAAACTTAGCTTATGTTCATAATAATCGCTGAACAATGTAAATTAAAGTGAATGCATATATGCATTATCATTGCAACTCAACTTTATGGTCCCAAAACACAGGAGCCCATCACAGAACATTTAGGCTAAAAACATGGTGTGAATGATGCCGCTTCTAGTTGAATTTGAATTTTGGGGTTTACGGACACTTTATCCACCCTCTGCTCTTATTCCTCACTTAACATATGTATGTGTTGGTTGTCACAGGCACATGGTGCTTTGTTTGGCACAACTGTTTTGGTTGCAGCCCAGACGATACCCCTTTTAATGACCTGATCTTGACCTGATCCTGACAAAACTTCAAACAATCAAGATTTCAGATTTATAAAGTAATCCCAACCATGTAAATAAATCACACAGCCTAACTATCTTTTCCATGACCAGTGTTGCCCTGACAGAAAAAAGTCCATATTTTTTTAATGGGCACTGCTATTGGAAAAAGTGAAGGGTAGGAGCGAGAAGTGGTCTAACACTTTGGCTACATCACCTAAAGGTAATGTTCCAGTTAGTTCCAGGGCTTTCTGACAGATCTTAGAGGTCAGGGGGGATTAATCTGGGTAAATGTATGTTCCAACCACTATTGTGATCAGCTCAAATGTATATCCATAGGCCATGTTGAAGGAAAGAAAATATGATATTTAGAGAATAAAGTTGGTATATTACAAAAAAGAGAGAAATTATGATTTTCTGAGAACAAAGTTATAATTTCAGGCTGCGTGTTGTTTTACAGGGTGAATATCAGAAGATCAGTCCGTTGTCTACATTAAAAGTAGGACTGTGTAGCATCTTGTTCATTTGTATTTTGTTATAGGTTTCACAGTAAACATAATACTTTGGCACATCAGCACCCCACTATTGTAAGTGCTGAACAGAGCTTTAAAAAGAAACTGTACTGAACCACATGGACTGGAAGGGAATTGTCTCCTTTATTCTTGAAATTTCATTTTTTTCCCTTACATATGGTCCCAGTACTCCTACATACCACTGATGTTAACATTTTTATGTCTGTCCCCCCATAAAAACATATTTATTAAATTGAATCACTGAAATATTTTATGTGTTGCATGATGATTGCATTGAACCACGCCAATAGAGCATTAAATGCACATCAAAGCTGTTCAATTAGTTTTGGTCAGTGACATGTGAGAGCTAAAACATTCAGTGTTAGCAAAGCTGCTCCAAGTGTACACAAGACCTTACATCATGTGCAATTTGAGACCACCATATGCAAAGGTGGTACTCCCTCTGCAGGAAAGGTGTGATTTAGATGTTTTCACATTAACTCTCGGCAGCAAACAGCAAATACTGTGTTATGTGTGCTTGCTTTGCTTCAGGGAAACATGTGTATTTGCTCTTCTTCCCGCAGACGTTTTCTCCCTCTTTATTTTCTTGTTACACATTAATGTGCCGCTTCCTATGCTTAATTCCACTTTGGCAGCACAGCTTTCCTGCATATTTGACCCTACAACCTCTACACTTTGCCATTAGCTTAACATTGTAGGAGTCCTTGCAAACCCTGAGGCCATGTGTTGCGCTAAAAGCCACTCAAGTTTGTTTTCTTTCCCGCCCCGAGCAACACTACACAGTTCTAACAGAGAAGAGCTTTGAGTCTGCAATCTATTGCCAGCCACAGATTGGTTCCACAGGTACTACTGCAGAAGATGTGTAAAACGACCTGAGGACAGCACTGGGTCCGGCATAACCCTCCCCTCCCCTCCCACCGTGCAGGAATATCAATAATTCAAAAGGACAAAGTGTCTGATACATGAGAGTAAAATGCAACTTGCTTTCCACGTTCTGTGTCAATATTTTGACAGTGGGTGCGAAGAGGGGAAGGAATCAGAGGGGACCGCCATGTAAAGTGTTCTTTCATGTTTTGCAAAGTGAGTGCTACCTCTCCCTCAACATCCATGAAATGGAGAGTTAAGAAGGAGCCACTGTGAGGGTACAGTCTGCTCTGACTGACTGACTGACTGTCTTAACGACTGGCTGGCTGGCTGGGAAAATGACTGAGCCTCATACTGCTGTCGCCGCAGCCGCCGGTCCATTCTTCTCCGTGACTGATTCCTGCTACGGGTGTCTCGGTCTGTTTCTCACTTCTTCTGTCTCTCGGCGTTAATCTTTTCTTCTTTTCCCCCTCCTATTCATACCTTACCTCCCACAGCTAAAAGAAAAGGAGCCAAGGGAAGGTCACACAGACCTCGGAGAGAGCTGCAGAGATGAAGGGGGTGAGAATAAAACAAATGAAGAGGAGTGTCGAGAACGAGGCCAAAAGAAAGGGAGCGAGCAGAAGGAAAATTATATCAAGATAATGTGCTTCTGCCACTGTAGTACTGATTTAAAACAAATGGCTTCTTTAACCCTCAGCAGCTTGCTATTGTGCTGCTTTTTGGGACACTGGTTTTTAACAAGAGCATGTTTCTCAGCTTTGACTAGTACACAGACAGTTGCATCATCTAAAGCCGCATTCATCAAGGTTTAGGGATAGTGGGTACAGCAGGTAGAGAGATGTCATCCACATTTGGGTTGCACATTGCAACTCATCACTAAACTCTCCTCCCAAAAGTATCTTTGTGCTGTGGTGTACAAACGCACACATACTGAAACAACGCGTGAGCCACATACACTCATTTAATTATGCTGTGAAGTTTTCTCCCAGATGCCCTAGTTATTCTGGGGAGCGGGGACGTGGCGAGTCTTTGGGGACAAACAAGGCTCCCTGAAGTGGGGGAAGGAGGATAGAAAACGTCCCTGGTGGCACCAGGGGAAGACCGCGTCGCTGTTCTCAGGGGGAGAGAGTGATTCAGGTCCTTGTTTTCTCCTTCTTTCTGTTCTGTCTCCGACGCATGAAAAGAAAACAAGACAACATCTCAGAACTGCTTTTGTCTTTCTGGAAACATAATGGCACTGTTATATAAATAAATTAAAGTGGGAATAAAGTCATCACATGGACTGTTTCTCAGCACCTTCTCTCTTTACTTTGAAGTGATATCACGATGGACCAATACATGCTACTACTTTTTACTTAATGTTTTGGATGAAATCATACAGTCACAAGACAACCAGTATGCCCCAGGCAGGAATTTAAATAATAAATCTGAGTGGAAGATGCAAATATTTTAGAAAGAACACATTCACCCATTTTTTATGGATTTAGAATATTCTACATAAGCAGTTCAGGTTTATGAGTGTATTAAGTGTGTCTGTCATTCTGGAATCAGGCTGAGGGTGATGCTATACTGAGACACAGTGCTTTGAGTTAATGATACTGCCTACAATGACGATGCTATCAAGTCGAAGCAAAGTACTCATAAAAATAAGCACTTGAGTAAGAGTAAAAGAGTATCTCATAAAAGACTACTCATGTGGTGAGTAACTTCATTATATTCACGTAATTTATAGCACTCAAACAGTATATTAAGAGGTAGTAATAATGTAAAGTCCACATTGATTGTAATCAATAAAGTGAAATATTGAAAACTAGGCAAATGCAAAAATACATGCTGTTAAGCACTGTTTGCTTTAAACATCAAGAAAAAACCTTCACTGAATCCTCATAGGAAGGGCACATGCATCCAGTTTCCAAAACAAACTGAAATTTAACTTCAAAATGTTTAGCTTATTAACACAAGATAGGAAGATGCAGTATAATATAAACCTTTCTAAAGTCGGCCATAAGATAAGCAGGTGACCTTTCCTTTTACATTTGACTGTTAGTGGCTATACTAGATATGACAGGAGCAAAAGAGGTATTTTGGTGACGTTGTAAGTGATCTAGTATACAGAGCGACAAAGTTGGAGTTCGGAGGAGCAACGGTTGACATACGAAGCAGTTTATTACGTCCCATAATATTGCTGTGAGGCGACCTCTAGTGTCCATGCTCATTATGACAGGAACAAAGGAAGAAAAGTGACCTAGTATAAAGAGCAACAGGAGGAGGATGAGTCGACAAAGCACAGGACATTCACACTGCTCACGAGTTCACACAAGAAACTTCTAATGCACCAAATTTGTTTTGTTCCTTTCATTTGATTCCTAATGGTGAAACTCCTGAAACTCTTCAGTATTCCTTTCAGTCTTGGCTGACAGTTATTGTGAGTGAGACTTGGCCACAGAAAGGAGTAGAACAGGTGGTTGTATCAAGTAGTTTGATTATGCTCATGATCAAATCTGAAAAACACACACCAACTTAAGTACCAGTGGCATTCATCACATTTAAATGAGCAAATAGCCAAAAGTTTGTGCAGTTGAGAGGGATTGCTGAATCCTATTAATTTGTGTGAGTAACCATCAAAGATAAGAAGACAAAGAAAGGATAAAACTAGAAAAATATTCTACCTTGAGGCCCAATTATTTTTAAAAATCACACTAAATGATCTTGATGTCTTGTGTGTGTGTGTTTTATCAACTGTATGAGCTTGTTACCCTGAGCACTGGTGTAGCCAGAAGCACGGTAGCCTACTGTTTTTGAACCTGTGTGAGAGAGAATAGAAAATAAGTCAAAAATACATCAACAGATTTTGATCAAATTTGGGATTATTACTCATAGGAGAGTATCTGCAGATAGATTTAATTTATTGATCCCAATTTGGGAAATTATTGTGTTATGTTTATTTTGCTAGTTTCTTGTAGTCAGTAGTGCAACAGGAAACAAGATGCATGGTTGGACAAGAAACATTGAACTACTGTGCGGATATGGTGGAATTATGACCAGAGGACAATAGAGCAGAAGATGCTCAAACAAATATGGTTATCATTAACCTACAGCTTACTTATATACATAAGGTAGGTGAATCATATGGTACAGAGTGCAAATTTGTTAGAACAATTATGGATTATGAATGTACAGATGCATATGTATACACCAGGTAGATGAATGTTATGACAGTAGTAATGTACAGTATATAGAGTCTGCTTAGATTTATAGTGTCAGAAATATGTACGCGTAAACCTGGATTGAGTAACAGGATAATAAATATTTGGGGTTTGTGGTGAATGGGCTAATGTACAGGTATATTGTCCTGGGATTGTTCCTGACATTGTAGACTGGTTAAGTGTCCAGGTGGCACCTGAACACTTAAAGCTTATATGGATTGAATGATAACTTATAAGTATATGGTAGTAGTGACATCATTGTGAAGTCAAAAAATGGAATCATACATTGTATTGTGGCATTAACCTTTGCAACCAAAAAGATTAGACACACAATCTAAAGCTTTAGTTTCAGCAACAATAATCATGTGGTTTAAAGGTCCAGTGTGTAAGATTTAGGTGAAAGGGAACTATTGGCAGAAATTTAATGTAGAATAATCCTCATGATGTTTTCACTAGTTCATTTCATCTAAATTGTATGAATTGTAGTTGTGTTTACTCCAGAAAAGGCCCTTTATATTCAAATACTTCATATTTACATTGAAGGGGTCCTCTATACGAAGGCCGCCATGTTTTTTACATTAGTCCAGACTGGACAAACTAAACACCTTTGAGTTTTTATGACAACTGAAGCTACCACAGTTTATGTTTCATGTTTGGAAGGGATGCTGAGGTGAGGGGTGTTCAGCTGCAACATGCGATTTCAACACTAGATATCACAAAATTCTACACACTGTACCTTTAAATGGTGTCAAAATTATGTCATTATGAAATGAAAAACTTAGCGGTTACTGATCGGGGTTCATAGTGTGGACTCACCCAACACTATCAAAACAGGAGGTTTGTGTTATTTTCCAGAGGAACTCATCACGGCTCACTGTGTTTCCTGTGTAATGAGCATATGCTCTCTTTGACAAGCTCCATCACCAACTGTCACTGCATTTTAACTCGTCACTACACATCTGACCCTGTTACAGTTCCCACGTAAGGTGACTGCAACCCTGTAACTGTTGCCGTGGCCTAGCACATGATGCCAGCCCTCACTGGATGATTAGTTTGATATTAACTTGACCTAGACAACACTCATCGGCCAAGTTGGTGGTGCGTAATAATAATAACTGTCACTTTTTCATTCAATATATGTGTTCTTCTTTATTTCCTTCTCATCTCATTAAGTTTGGTATAATTAATATAGCCCATGTGGACTGTGCGCTCCTCTGAGTGATGGTCTTTGTGATAATCAACAACCTTTTATATTTGCAGGTGTTAAACTAAGAGTTACAGCACTCTGCTATTCTGATGTGTCAAGTGATAATTTATAGAAAAAAAAGATGGTACATTTGTGTATTTTGCGATTTGACCTCTTATGTTAAAGAAATAAACCTGTAAACATGTGCCTAAACCCTATGAACAGGGCCATAATAAACACTAACACAAACATCAGCCCCTTTGTCTGTTCCGGTGATTTAAATTCAGTTTAAATGTCGAAATGTACTTTAGTGCTACATTTAATTTTGTAAAATACACAGTTTCACCAAGTAAAATGAAAAAAGTGAATGCACAAACAAATAATCACACCTCTGTGTTAATATAGCATGTGTACGGCAGTGCTGCATACCAAATTCATCAGTATAAACAGATGGCAGAGTGCTGCAAAGCTGGAGGTTCACACTGTGTATAATTTACAGCTCCAGTGATACCTACCGTCACAGAGCTAAAGCCCTGTAGTGCTGTGAACCAACCACAGACCCATATGAAGTCAAATTTTATATTTTTCATCCAAAGCAAGCATTTAGCCACCGGATTGTTGTCAGCCGGGGATTGTGGAAACGCTCCTATCATTCCTCAAAGCTCGTCAGAAAACAAGCACCCAAATTTCATTACGGAGGCTTCTTGTCGCATTTGCTGCCAACGCTGCCAAACATTCAAACTTCAAACAGCTTTCTCTCGTCCTAATGAGAAAAGGATGTATCCTGTTTTTCAAATCCACCGGGCGCCACCTTCTCTGAAATGCATTTCCCTTTCTCTGTCTTCCAACCCAGCCCCTTCATCCTTCCACCCCTCCGCAATTGAACTCTGAAGTGCCGGCACGCAAATCAAGCGCTAATCCATTTGAAGCTGACAGGGCGTCCTGATTACGGGCGGCAGCTTTCTTCTTCAAATGTTCCATCACCATCATCTGTCCAGGAACACATGTTGAGACATGAAAGAGCTCCCAAGTTCAATTAGCCGATCAATTGTTTGTCGGATGTGCCAACAAACTGGGGGCAAATTGTCATACACACACCTGAGCCCTGGAGTTTAAGCCACAGAGTTTGCACATAGGTGCAGTCTCAAACAGACAAACACACTCATTTGTCCAGAGAAATTATCCAGCCAATGCACGGCTGTTATTCCTGTCACTCTCTCGTTGAATTAATAATATTTAGATATGAAAAGTTTGTGGAATGAGACAGGGAGCCTTGTGTCTCGCTATGGAAGAGCGAAGATGGAGGGACAGGGTGAATCGCTTTCATGATTAAAGTGTCTTTCTTCCCAACTGCTAATGAAGCTGCAGCAAAACTTCAGTTCACTTTCACGAAGCCATGTCGCCTCGCAAATGTCTAATAGGATTACGGAGTACTTTACATTGCAAATTTCCATTTGAAAGTTTTCTTTTAATGATATCCTCAATAGAGAATCACAGTCAGGGTTTATGTAAGGTCCATTAATTTTAATTATTTCAACTTTGTTTATGACAAATTAGTGTTTTTTCTGTCAGTTTGGTGTGGCAATTAGCTCTGGCTGGGCTGCCAGTTCTGACAGCTGTTGCTATGTAGAAGATGCCAGATGGAGATTCAAATTTGTTTCTCTCCATTGTTGATATTGGGGAGAAAGCATGATGGAAAACATTATTGTACACACAGTGATTGGTTATCTACTACCTTCCAAGAGTTGTAGTTGTCATTTAACTTTAAAGCGACATCAATCAGTCGGCATAACTCATAACAAGATGAACATTGTACACATGTTTGGCATGTGAGAGCCTTGTAAAGTTATTAGAAATGAAATGTACTCATCGAGCAAACATGTAGCAACATAGCAAGAGGAAATCTTATGATGCTAAGCCCATTATTGATCCACCTTCAACACTGGTTTGGCCTTCAGTAACTTCTGATATAAATGTGTGGCTCTTTTGCACTTAAATCCTCCATTATGTTCAGACCTGGTATCAACATCTGTCCTGAATGATCAACTCACAAATGGTCAGTACTAAGTTCAGGTCTGAACGCATCCAAATGCGCCTCAAGATCTGATGGAAAACCTGTGGCCACACATATTTTCTGGCTGTCAGAAGGACTGCTTACTCACTTCATTCTCAATGTGTTGATTCTTTTGTGTGAACCCTCAACACTGGTCACCTCATAATGATGGCAATAACAGTTCTTCCTCCACAGCAGGGCTGTACAAGATTCATTTAGGCCCTCCTGACTCCTCTCTCCACTTCTCATAACCTCTCTCGTTCGCTCATGCCGTCACCCAAACACAGTGACATCCATCTGTAAACTTAGACTGGGTAAAACGACATTGTTTGGTCTTGGGGAAAAGAACTGACGTACGTATTTGTATATAGAGGGAGGTGGGTGAGATCACAAGAGGTCACAGGAGACACATTCAGGACACATTTTAAAGCCAGGTATAAATACATAGACTCAATTGTCCACTTGTGATCGGATCATCTGGACAAATGTACCAACTGTACTAACATTGTCTGTCTGCCTTTCAGTGCTTGGCAGGTCAAGCGTCAAGTGTTAGAGAGCTTCTACACTGGCAAGAGCTGATGGGAGTTTTGATACTGACACAAAACAGTCTAAATTTGAAGTGTAAAACCAAGACAATGAGCTGACAGCTTCTAAAATGCTCAGCAGAGGTGCAGATCAGCTGAGTGGAAGATGTTTCAGGCCTCACCATAATACCCACACTTGCAGTATGAAGGAGTGAATTGGGAGACACCCTGAGCTCTGAATGCCACTTTGAAGCAGTATTCAGAAACACAAGCATCAAGTGCACATTACAGATTAAGTGTATGTGTATGGATATTTTTCCGACATGGGACACATTTAGCTGGCAGTGCTTGAATGCACACACGCTTAAGTGCTTGGGATCAAAAATGTGCGTACTGGGACAAACCCATATTTATACACTCATTCTGTTTTTAGGTACATATGTAGGTTACCTAGCAATGTTTACACAGAAAACCTGGACACTTTGCATTACTACTCCATATCTATCACAGCAGCTACCCAACATTCAAGTCACTCCTTCATTTCCCAAAACACGCCACCATTATCACGATCACAAGGCAGCTTCCACATCCTTATCGCGGGTCACAGCTATTTTTCAGCTCCATTCTCTCCTGCAGAAGACCTCACCTGCACCATCAACAACTCATTTGATTTCAATTGATAACTGACTTTGATTATGTTGCTTAATAGTAATTAGTGCTGTGAAACTCTGTCAGCATTTTTCCTCACCCCCTTCCCCTCTGATACATCACTCCCCTCTGTCTCATCTGTGTATTCTCCTTGCGACTCAGCTGCTCTCTCTCGTTAATTTTCTCACTTCTTTCTCACCTCTCCTCCACTTCTTGATGATCCCCCCTACACCCCCACCACTGTACTGTCCTCTTTTTCTTCTCTCACCCAAATTCTCATTTGCTCCCTTCCCTCTCATCTTTCCCCATTCCGTCATGACTCAGCCTCTCGTCCCTTCGCTTTACCTTCCTCACTTTCTCTTTTGACTTTTCTTCGCAAGCATGAAGTCGCCGAGATCAAAGGGAGGAAGAGATGGAAAGAGGCAAAGCTCAGCTCACCCCCACGCATATATCTTCCCTGCACTTTCTTTTCATTCACACTTCAGCTGCTAAATCTGAGAGTCTGCCTCACTCTAAACATCTCTTCAACATTTTCATCCCAGGTCTTCCTTCCTCTTATCATCTTTCTCCTCCTGCCCGACCATATCGTTGTTTGTACTGTCGTCCTCACGCTGCACCACATCTCTCTTTCACACTCTTTCTCCTCATTTCGCACTCCTCTGATCTGAATATATGTTGTTACAGCTGACGTCAGTCCTGGGAATCATTCAAACGCACATGAGGAACACGCGCTAGATGAACCAGCTCCCTCTCAAAGATTAAGTAGATGGAAGGTGAAAGAGAGTAAAAAGAAAAGACAAGCCCCCACATATGTGAAGATGCTCAGCCCCTGGAGTTGCCGTGGGGGCCACACATTTCTGTTCTTTTCACAGCCCTATTAGTGCCGGTGTCTTTGTTTTTATTGCCTTTTTTGTTTGTTGTTTCTAACCACGAAGCAGCGGAATTAGCTGTTAGCTCATACACATGTTCACACAATACAGGCAGGATATTTACTCACATGCACAGGGGCACACACACAGCTCCACACACCACACACCTACATACACTCAAAACTCTTTATATGTTAATAAAGTCCCTCAAGACTTTCTTTGTTCTCCAAGCTGCTTCATCCATCCCTTTCTATTTCCCCTAGAGTGTTGTATAGTCTCCAAACACACACAGATGCGCACAGAAGTCCTGATCAAGAGCATGAAATGTATGTGCGTGTCAGTGTTAATATATAAGTGTGTGTGTATGTGCTTTTTGTGTTGTCCATTTAATGTATTCATGAGGCCACACGAACGCACATTGTTTGCACAACTTCACAAAAAATATTAGCACTACAGCAACATGATGAAATTTCCAACACAACGCTGGAAATCTCTCCAGTGAGCGAGACGGATCGCACATTGCTCAAATAAGTACAGTCCCCTCCTCTCTCCTGAAGTCCACCCTGGGACGCATCATCAGAGCATTTAGAGTGAGCTTGTTAATTTATTTAGTCCTTCTACCTCTCCAAGGCATGCCGCTGGGATTCTCCTGTTAGCCGCCCTGAGTGGGGGATCTGCGGGATATTACTCGCCTCGTGTCGGCTTTGATGCCACTTAAAGAGCCCCAACAGTCTTGTAGGTGGACCGAAGTAACGCGCAGCTCAAAGTCAAGGTTGAGCGATCTTAAAATTGAGTCATAAAGACGTGTGATGAAAATGGATTCTGAACGATTTGGAGATTTGAGGAGATATAGCTTTTTAATGGAAGCAGGATTGTGACACACACAGGAAGCGTTATACACACACACGCTGTGGCCCCACTAGTGTTTTAAACGATCCAGCCTGATAATGTGCAGCTCTGCCTTACCTGCTGCTGTTGTCAGCCCACAGTTGTTAGCTGAGTCAAAGAGAACAAAAAACTCCAAGAGGTAAAATAAATGGGGGGAAAAAAGAAAGAGAGAAATAATACCGGCCAACAGTTTTATTTACCAATCTTCCCCTGCCCTCTCATTTTCCTCCTCTCATTTTTTTCTCCCTTTCCAATCAAAGTTTCAGTGCACAACAATAAGACTGCTTACTCTCTCAAAAGCTGTTTAAGTGAATTTCACTGGCTCACCGGGGAATCGCCCCACTGAGGCTTTTGAAGGCATTGAGGCAGGGAGAGAAAGTAATTACTTTTTTCCCTAAACAGAAGTGGGGCGCGGCACGGCGTGCGTGTGTGTATGGGTTTGTGAGGGAGTGTGTGTGTGAGAAACTGAGATAGTTTGCGTGTTTACGTTGGTGTGCACGTGTGAATCAGTGTCATGTGTTTGTATACGTGTAGATGTGCCACCTTGTGTGTGTGCGTGTGAGTCTGGGAGGCAGCAAACCAGACAGGAGCGGAGCAACAAGGTTGCCAAGTGAAGAACAAAGCCCAGCAAGCTTGTAGTATGGTCATGAGGAAGTGATAAGTGTGTGTGTTTGAGTGTGTGTGTCTGTGTGTATTAGTCGGATATCTTTGTGAGGACCATTTTGAGCCCACAACCTTCAGCGGAGGACATTTTGGGAAAGTGAGGACATTTTGACTGGTGGGCTGTTTCAGGGTTAATACTTGGTTAGAATAAGGTTTAGCTAAGGGTTAGGCATTTAGTTTTGATGGTCAAGGTTAAGGTAAGGGGCTAGGGAATGTATTATGCCCATGAGTGTTCTCACTAAGATAGAAATACAAATGTGTGTGCGTGTTTAACATGCTTTGCTTCCATTTCACACCTGTGTAAGAGCGATGGTTTAAACATTTATTTTGCTCTGTACATTTCTAATTTAAAAGTAAAACTTTTTGCTTAATATTAAGAAAAAATTGTGATGTACAGCAGCGTAAATACATGTATGTTTATATTTGTATATGCCAATGATATGTCAATGTTGTATCATTCACGAGTGAAGAACTACTGCTAGTCTGTTGAAAGAAGCTAGATGAGGTCCAGGTCAAAGCATGTTGCCAGTCAATTGTGCATCCAGGAGCTGCATTCAGAAACTTTCTGAGAGTACTATTGTAGGTATCAGAGGTCATTCCTTCCTGTAGCAGTAAGACTGTATTATGTTTGCAAAGACTCAATGATCACACCGTGTAGCTTCGTTTCCTTACTTTACTGAACTGTCCGAGCATCACAGTACTTCAGCGCTGAAACTCATAAAGGCACAGTAACCTGTCACAAACACAACATAACATCAACATCTTAGGCTCAGAAAACTCCTGACATAGCCTAAAACATTCTAGCAGGGACGCCTATGTGTGTGTGTGTGTGTGTGTGTTTACATAAGTAAAAATATTTGACATATATTTTGACTTTTTGTTCCACATCCTATCTACATATGGGAGATTGGAATTTAAGACCTATACTGTTGCCACTGCAGGGTTGGGGTTGCACTACACTTTGGCTTCAATTTTGTGAAATAATCATTATGTCCATCTTTATATACAGTCTATGGCTTTGCTTATTTTAATGTGTCATAATCACACTGAAGAGATGGAATGGAAATTTAAAAAAAAAGAATAATCATAAAATGTGTTACTTTTGGGGGGCGAGGGTAAGGGAGCAGGTGGACCGGCAGAAAAAGGCAGTTTTCAACAAAATGTGTCCTTTAATGAATAAGGCAGGGTATAATAACAAAATCCAAAATCAACCCCTGGGCAAAAACAGGGGAGACATAAGGAAACACTAGAGACTTAGTGGGGGGAGTAGAAACAGTGATGAGTGGTGGAACAACACATGGACATGGAAACAGCATCTCACAACAACTAACTGACAAAGACATGGGAAAGCACCAAGACTTAAATACACACTGAACTGATGAGAAACTAGAGACAGGTGGCACAGGACAGACAGGTGAGCCTGACGAGGGCAGGAAGTCCAGGGGGAAAACACACACGAGCAGAGACTACAAAATAAAACAGGAAACAGATGAACGCCGAGGAACACTGAGAGGGACACAGGGTGAAGCACAGGGTGGAACTAAGAGGGGAACACAGAGAGGAACACGGGGTGGAACACAGAAATGAACACAGAGGGGAACACAGGAGAGGGACACAGAGAATGACACAGAGTGGGACACAGAGAGGCACACAGGGTGGAACACATAGAGGCACACAGGGTGGAACAGAATGGGACACAGGAGAGGGACAAAGGAAAAACACCGGGAACAAAACTTAAAACACAAATCCAAACATAAGGAAAACACAGTCCATAATCGAAATGAAAACTTTCTTTTTATATAAGAGGAGCAAACGCAGGAGACATGACAAAATGAAGTCTTTATGAAGACATGATGTTGCATTTCTGTTGGATAAATTGTAAGATGTGCACTAAAAGTAGCCTACAAATGGTTTATAAACACAGGCCTTTGCATTCATTTGGCATGCTGGTAATATAAATAATTTATTTGATATTAATGAGGGAAAAATTACCACACTTTTATCGTGTTCCTTTATGGCCAGTGTATATAAATAGGGGAGTTGCTTACATTTTAATCTACCATACACCAGTGATCATGAAAACAGCAACAGAAGCAAGTAAAAAGAACCTAAAACAAACAAGTGAGCAGACAACCAATGTTAACCATTAAATTAGTTCACTGTAATTTTCTCCACTGTTTAAGAAACACTTAAGCATCTTAAAACTTATCCTGCCTACTGACAGTTTACCACCTGAGGAGCTGTGATGAGGAATTCTTGTCATCACAAGAAGCAACTCAGAACCCTATGTCTGCCCCTCTGGTAGGTGGGCACAGCCCGTGGCAGTTATAGATCACCATTGAATTCACCAGGTCTGGACCTTGATATTTTTTCCTATTCTTTTAAATAATTGCCAAAAAATGACCTTCCCTTTGTCTTGAAAATAATATGCAACGCTAAGGTTAGCAACTTTCTCATCGGCTCATTGGCATCATTGGTTGTAGAGTGAATGATATTGTTGGTAATATCAGCATACACAGTTGAGCCTGTATTTACTTTCCTCATTCATACCAACAAAAATGAAAAGGTGGCATCAATTAAAGCTCGGCTTTACAAAAGTAAGAGACGGTGAGAGAGTAAGAGCTGGACAGGATTAGCTCTGTGTCCCTGTTGTTTTCAGCATATGCAGGTCTAATAACTACAGAGATATATTCTGTGGTAATTATATCTGAACCAATAGACTCTTCTTTGTTTGGTTTATTGATGGGTGGTTACCAACATCAAGGTGCATTACCGCCATCTATAGACTCCAGTTAACAAAAATACAAACCTAGCATCATTATAGTGTCAGAAAATATAGTATTATTCTATAAATACATTTCACTTAAGTTTATGTACAGTTATAGACCAATTTTTCTCATTCATATACAAATGATGCAAACCTAAACAGATAAAAAAATAGTATAAATGTTCAATCAATTACGAACTGTCTAGGGTGAATCCCCCCTCACCCAATGTCAGCTAGGACTGGCTCGAGCATCCAGGATGAGCAGTCAAGATGATGTATGGATGGAATTTTAAATTGTACTATTAATTTTGGTGGACACATATAAACACAAGGGAAACCATAAGACAAACCCCCAAACCCATTGAGCTTCCCTTAGTTGTTTTCTCCTCTTCCTAAAACCACAACCATGGATCAAATTTAAAGACAGGGCAAGAAGCTCAGCCATCGCAGGGATGCACAGACCAGAATTGATGCTCCTTCACATCAAAAGAAGACAACTGGACTGGTTTAGTCCTCCCTATAGAGGTTCTCCAAGAAAATCCATTGAAAGTGGGAGGAGTCCCCGGTTGAAAACCTAATGGATCCTCCAGGAGGAGCTAGAGAGAAAGATGTTTGGATTTCCTTTCATAACCTACTTCCATCATGACCTAGACTCACATAAAAGATTGAAAATGGGAAGATGGAGGGCAGGATGGATGAATGAGACGGTTTGGGCATCATCAGAAAGTCGTCCTTGCAGATTTATGATGCGAATGTGCCTTTGCTTTGAACATATCCTCATAGAACAAGTCTAAAAACCAGGCTAGTGAATATCTTTTAATATCCCTGAAAGTAGTGACGGACTTATCAAGGGAGAAGGATATATGAGCTATTTTGATTAGCCTTCAACAACCACAACCTGAACATAAAGATGTGGTATGATTGAAGGATGGGTGCATATAGTAGATATAACATAAATACTGCAGTCCTCCCCCGTAGGTACATCTTGCATGTTCAGTCTTGTGGCTGCATTTGTGTAGAAGCACTTAAGAACCTCTGCGTAGCGAGAAGGTCTCGTGTCTTGTCATGCCACAGCAGCCCTCGCTGAGCCCCTTCAGTAAAGCCGGGCTCTGCTCTTAGATCGCAGTATTTCTTATGTAAATCCATCTGACACCAAGACAGTCTCTGACACAGCCCTCATTTTCTCTGCATCTCAACTCTTGCACTCAGTCATCTCGTCCAATGTTACTTTATTATTCCCTCTTCACTGCAAGTGGCTATTTACTCTTTTAAACTTTACTCTGGTGATATTGAGCCAGAAAACCACCTCTATCACCAAATGAGGCTGGAGAGCAAGTTCCTCACCTGTGTCCGCAGAGGACAGATCAAGAATCAGAGGAATAGTAAAACCAACACAGGGTTTTTACTGGCGGATGTTCAGCCAGTCTGGTTTCAGTTCAGGGTCCTCACCAAGACAACAAAGTTGGCTAAAAGGACAGTTTCACATTTAGCCAGTTATAGTTACACTCTCTGAGATTAAAAGTTGGTATTAAGTGTGCCAAAGCCTTTTGGACAAATTCCTCAAAAACAAACCTGTGGCGGGCTGCCACTGTAAAATGCATACAGCAACCTTGTGAGTCAGACACTTTAATGTTTTCCCGGGGCCAGCTCTCAGACCTGGTGCTATGTACTCAGCAGCTACTGTCCTTGGATACACACAGAAAATATACTTTTTTATTTTGTGTTTTTCGGAATCACAGTAATGGTACAAACAGAGGCTCATATTCATTTTTACCTTTGGACTGTGGACAGTTTCTAATCCAGAACCAAAATGAGGGATTGTTTCCCTCCTTGTTGAAAAGACCAACCTTGATTGAACATCTGACATTGGGGAGGAATTTAGTTTTGCCAGAGTCCTGTGTTTCACTTTGGCATATAAAATTCAGAATATGGCATCTGGATATTATGGCCAATAAAAAAAGGTTCCCCTGTTAAGATTAAGTGAGTGACCACATACAGGGGAGTAAAGTAGTTTCTTGCAGGGGCATTATAAATAGAATTCAGAACATGATTCGGCTGCAGTTTTCTGTCATCAAAATTCATGTGGTGGGATCACAAATGAATTATTTCTACAAACTTGATGATTGACTGAATCTGCAAATCAAATCAGACTTCACCTAGTGATGCTAATGTCATCCAGAGGGGACTACTGTGGTAGCACAACAGATTACTAAGGGACTGTATCACTTGTGACAGACATTTGTTAAATACCTGAGAGGAGTTTCCAATATTTTACTGACTCCACTAACCTTTAAATAAGATCAAAAGAACACTAATGATTTCCATGGGGGGTAAAAAGGTTGTCAAAGCAGCAACAGCATGGGGAAAAAATTTGTATAAGCAGACAAATAGAATATAAATATAGCAACAGCAGAGAGATTTTGCATGTTTAAGCAAATTTACTTGCTGAAGTAAATTAAACAAATAGAGGGGAAAAAAGCAGCCAGGCTGAGGCTGGGACTAACAAGCAGTCAGTGATTTAGTGTGATTAATTCCACCGACTAGTTTTTCTATGATTGTCAACAGACTTCAACTGACCACCGTATATGCAGACGCCAAACTGTCAAACCTTTGCATTTTTCTCAGCTGTCTGGTATTAGCCATGCAGTTCTGCAGGTTTTCCCACTTCCACTAATGAGTGGAAACAGCTCCTACCACCCTCATTCATAACAACCTAGTCATACCTCTTGAATGTTCTATTCCTCCCCTTTGAATCATTTCACTAATCCCATTTTTATTCTTATTATGTCCTTTCCTTTGCATCCCTCATTGTCCCCATCTCTGTCTTATTTTCCCACATGCAAACCCAAACAAATGTACTATTACATACAGTAATCTACTTTTATCATATTCTGTGGACACAAAAGGAGTATACCAACACAAAACGGACACTGAGCACAGCATAAATTGGCACTATTTTCACCAGTTCTTATTAAGTACCTGAAACGAAGTAGTAAATGAATTAATTTTCTTTTTTTGGAAATCCAATTTAGAAGTTCTATTAAAACACAATGGTGGACAAAAAGAGGATTGCTAGAAATGTGGGAATTGAGTGTTGCTGTTTCTTGAATAGGCGACTGAAATTAGATCCATTGTAGCAAAAAGCAGATATCAACTGATAGTGATTGGATCCACATTATTATGGTGAATGATTATCAACTGAAAAATAAAATTGGAAATAACTGTTTATTAACAAGACCAGTCAATTTGCTTTTACATTTCTCCAAAGCCATTTTCAGACATGACCTCCTGAGGATCTGTGGAGAAATGGGTCCTGACTTTCTCCACAGTTTGCCTTTCACACATGAACAATGCAGTAGGAGGTTCTCCGCTCAGACACATTCACAACAGCATCAAAACCTCCAGAGGATTTGGGTGAGGTGCAGCCAGGAAGAGGCAGGATGTAACATTTCGCTGCAGAGAGCATGTGTTTTTGTTTAGAGCACATCGACACTGGCGAAGGCCCTTACCCTTAAAAGCTCTCGACATCTTTGTCCATGCCTGCTGAGTGTATGGCACGTATTTTTCATCTGGAGATATTTACATTCTTTCTTTTTTTTTCATTTTTGCATCTGTCCCATCTTAAAAACATTATCAACTATATACACATATATACAGTGTGGACATAAGCAACATTAAACTGTAGTAAATGGAGTTATGGAATTGAACAGTGGGAATCATACACATGGGCAACATACCAGCAGACTGTTTATTGCTATTACTTATTACAAATGAAGCTTAAGGATCCATTTGACTTACAGATATTATTACTAATGTACAGGGTAAAATCAAGATGTTATGGAAGTGAATTTAAATGTAAGCATCACAGACTAAAACAGTTTGGAGTATGTGGCATCTAACTGAAAAACGAATACTTACTGAATTATTTTATTTGAGTTGTTTGTATTGGTGTTTTTTTTTCAGTACAAGATTATATTTAGAGATTAATGGAACTGACAGAAAATCAATTCTGTTATTAATCTAAGGGGCAGGCAATATAACATTTTTGTTTGCTCCTTTCTGTCATGACCATGATTATTAAATAGCATTTTGTTTTTGAATCACATCTTGTTCTGGAACTTCAATGTGAAAGACATAAAACTTAAACCTTTCTAGGAGTAAACTCTCAATGTATTTTTCTTACACTCACTACAGTGTAAGAACATAAATATTCACCGAGTAACTTAGTAGAAGTGCTGGAGTTAAGAGGCCTTTGTATTTACAAGCTTTTGGCCAGGGACTTTCATCTATGCATAAAGGAGAATCAAGAGAGTGAATAGGGCTCTGACAGAAACCTTGCCTCATTGAATCTAAATTGAATTGATCGGCTGAAAAAATGTCCCTGACCAAAGACTTTCATTAATGTATGAATCCTGTACACACTGCAGCTTTCTTTTTTCTTATTATTCTCTCACTGTATTAAATACCTTTTCATAAGTTAAGGTTTAAGAACAGGTCAAAGTAGATGAGGGAAAAACGTAGTATTTACACACAGTGGAGTTTGCACCAAAGCATGCGTAGGGTGCTACAACTTTTTTTCCAAAATATACGATTTCAAATATCTATTTAAGTTTTTTTGTTCAAAAAAAGGGTTCCTTTTTTAAGTAATTAGAAAAGCTACTCTCAAATCTTTCAGCACTGGCAACACTTTTCTTTATTAATGTTATGTAGATTTAAATGTATGGAGCTCTCCTTTATGAGTGATTCACATTCAAGGCCAAATTTAAGTGCAATTTTTGAGATAAGGTCATGTTTGAATATATTGTAGGAAAGAGTAGGTGGATAGGTTTGTAAGTCATCAGTTATACTCACTTGTGGACATGCACAACAAATTTGAGGGTACAAGGACATCACATAGCTAGCAAACCTTTGCATACCTGAAGATGCACAAAGCACAACACTAACTTCATGAATTCCTGAAGTCGGAGTTGGTAATAGTTGTTTGTATTAACTTCTGAGCTAACAATGAACAAGGCTGGGCATGAAAGTTCATTCTTGACCTTGGAAATAAAAACTGTACAAACAGATCTCGTTCATGGACGACTGGTTATTTTTTCCAGGGCTTTACACCAATCAAGCTGACATAATGAAATCTGATTGTTAACACACTCTCTTATTCACACCTCCAGTGATTACAGAGCAACATTGGCATTCATTCATAGTTCCAGCGGCGGCACCAGAAAATTATTATTGGGGGGGCAATGGGGGGACCTGATTGTTTGTAGGAGGTGCTAGTGAATTCTGACCCAACAAACACCAGCAAATAATACTATCATAGATATAGATTTACTGTTCCCAGGCTCATACACTATATTGTGAAATGCACGTTATTAAATGTTTATCATAGAACAACACAATCATATTTAACAACTTGTATTTAATGAAGGAACAAAAACCAAACAAATTTTTCGAGGGGAGGGGGGGGCAAAGAGGGGGGGCAAAGAGGGGGGCGCAGCCTCTGACAGGAGGGGCTTAAGACCCTGCTTGCCCCCCCCTGGCGCCGCCACTACCACCTAGTGAATGTGTTATATGTCCAACACTCACTTTCTATTGGCTCTGGTTTTGGTCTCAACCAACTCCTGAGTGAATTACATGGATGTGCTGTTAAATCTACAGGGTGTCGGAGAACTCCTGGTCTGACTGATCCCAGGTCAGTGGCCCATACCATTTAACACCTTAGGTACCCAATGAGATCAAAACAATGCAAAAAAGCCTTTTTTAAGTTCATCACATTGTGTGCAAAATGTGGTTTGGGTGGGTAGTTAGTCCTCAACATATAAACCAATATATAACACACGAGCCACCTGAAGAGCAGAATTAGGTCATGGATGTGTTCAGATTGTATATTTCTTGAAGTCAAGTTTTATGGTTACTTTCCTAATCATAACCATAATTTAACCACTACACTAGATCGTTGGAGTAACCAGTTAACAGAATTTTAAACTAAAAGTTCTATATTTGAAATTTTTTTAAATGTTGAAAAGAATTGGAAGCCAGGTGCTTTAAAGAGTCTTGATGGAAAACATCATATGACCGTAAAATCTGCTGATACTTCTAGAAACATTTTAAACTTTCAAACAATGTGAGACACAGCAAGGCCCACATCAACATTCCCTTTCGATCCATTGACAGGCTGCACCAGTTTTCACTGAATATTGTTTAAAGACTCACGTTAGATTCACGTATAGCTCAGATAAAAAATGGCTTTAAAAGAAAGATTTTTTTTATGACTGCAAATTCTGAGAGTTACATGCTACACTGGGTTTGACTAGTTAAACTCAACTCAAACTGAGTGACACCGAGCCATTCCTCCTCCACTTAGCCATGCTCCAGCTAAGACCTGCCACTCCCTCTCTCTTGCTCTCTCCCTCTACTTGACAATCGCTCGCTTGGCTTCTCTTCTTCCCCTCTTTATCCTTTCCCTGGCTACAAAGTGCCACTCTCACATGTTCTCTGCATGACAATATTCACACCCTTATCCCCCTCTGACAGCAATGACCTCTTTCCTCCTCATTTATCCCATCCCTCATTTCCTCCCTGGTTAAGATCTGTCCCATCCCCACAGCATACGGAGAGGCTAATGTTAATACCGCTTGTGAATCCGGAGGGCGAGGAGACAGGCATGGAGACAAAGATGGTGATAGACATGGGCCCATGCATATGTATGAATACACACATATGCATAATCTCCGAAAGGAAATGGTATAAATACACACACGGACACACACACACACATAGCCTGCACACAAACATAAAGCCATAGCAGGGCAGAAGGTGCACGCACATCTAAGAGAAGGGATAGAGAATGTCATTTGTGTTCTCTGTCAGTCAGTATTTCAGCAGAATGTGATGAAGGAAATGTGTGTGAGATTTTTTCTTAGTATATGCGATTGTGTGTTTCATCAGAAATGGTGTGCACAAACGTGCGTGTCAATTTATGTTTTTCCGTTTCTCTGCATCCTAATGAGCCATCTCATCAGAGGGCAGAGGTGGCATTAACAGCTCTCTGTCCCGAGTTCTTAAATAACTGTGATTCACAGCAGCTTAGGACTCCTCTCATGTGACTGGAAAGAGGTGGACAGATGAATCTACATGTAGAAAGGAGGAGGTATTTACACAAGGGGTGAGCCTCAGGTTTCAACAAAGATGACTCATTAATATATTTAAATACAGTGTGACTGATTAGGATGCTAGCGAGTGAGGTATGTGGTGATTTCCATGATAGCTGGGGGCTATAGGAGAAGTGTAAAGGAAAGAAAGAAAGGTTGTTGGTACATGTCAATCTCGAACATAATTCGCTTCTTATACAGCCACATAATGTAACAGCTTACAGTGCACTCATTCGACATTTGGTAGCTGACACAGATCTTGCTAACAGTGTCTTTTTACACAATGGACACTTTACTTGGAACTTGGGGTTGTGTTCATGTCCCTGTGACAGATAGAAGTTCAACATTCACTCCCCTAACTCTTCTTCTCGCTTGACCAACAGGGTCGACCAGTTAGCCGCTAACTTTGTCTGTGTCCTTGGTGCTGGGCCGGTGGAGTAGAATCAACATTTAGAGCTTATTTTGTGAACACAGCTACCTGCTGTGGCTGAGAATAACACTGATGAGAGCTGCAACACTGAATCTCAACAGCACTTTTAGCCGATCATACACACTAAGCTGCATGAGATAAATTGCTGTGTTGATGCATAGAGCTGATCGTGGGCAACAGCAGTGTCAGGTGATAATTTACTGTGGGTATGTCTTTATGCGTTACCCCTTACTTACATCAATTATTCATATACAAATATTGATTAGTGCAGCTTAAGAGAAGGATTTTCCACCATTTCTTTAAAAAATCTAGCTATTAAATGCTGATTTCTTTTGATTGTTTTAAATATAAGCAGTGGTTGGACTGTGAATACAGCTCCACAAATGTAAGCAATGTCAGAGGTTTCAGTTTTCCCCAAAGTGCTTACATTTTTTTGCTGTATTTGATTTGTATCTCTTTGGATTTTAGTCGCTGCATGCTCCACCAGGTTTTGCTCGCCTCACCACTGGGCACACTTTCAGACCCAGGCAGCCCCATGTTTCAACATTTTCCACAAATCATTACATTCTTACAAGGTTTGATAGTGAGTGATCTCCAGTGATGAATTCAACTTAGTGTAGTGTGACAGTATCACAGAAGCTCCAGCTACATAGAATGGGCTTGCGGGGCTTTTTTTCACACAGTACCAGTGGGATACACTGAGCACAAGATGTTTTGATGATATTTGTACATTTCCCACTGTTGTGTCCTTGCATCTCTCTGCCTGGGGGAATGCCAGTGACAGGCATTAAAAATAAATTTTACACTATGTCTTTAGATATTTATACAATCAGGAAACACTGGGACTGAGCATTATAAAAATTAAAGTGACAAGTATAAAGAATGAGAAACATAATGTTAAGCAGTAGAGCTCCTTTTTTCCACCGCTAATGACACATCAGGGCCAGGAACTGGATGTGATATCACAGTTGTGCTGTGTGGGTGGTAATTTTCATGTAAAAAGATAAGATCGAGGAACAGGTGTGTTACTTCAAACACCCTGTACTTGCAAGAATAGACTTGAAAATACTGCACGTGCAAGCCTTCTGTACCCGTCTGAAACCTGTGAAAATGTAAACCAACACTTATTTCTTCTTCTAATACTTGACTTTAGTTTGGTGAGAATTAATGCTCTCTTAACACCAGCCTGTTTCAAAACAGCATGGTTTCACACATCCGCACCTGCAATCAGTCACTCTGGTTAATCACTGGCTTATACTCTTGCATGTCCCCCCACTGCTGTTGACCCTCTCACCTCCAGAAACTTTGACATTAATTACCATTTAAAGCTCTTTCCCATCCCTCCTCAGCACTAGCATCATTAAAAAATATCGCACCCGGCACTAGTGCGGCACCACCGCTGTGACATATGGCTAACCCACCTGGGAGAAAGAGTGAGGGAAAGAGACACAGACCACCACCCACATATGTGTTGGAGATGTGTGTGAGCATGTGTGTGTGTGTGTGTGTGTGCTTGTGTGCAGATGTTTGTGTACATGTGTTTGAGGTAGAATCAAGCCAACCTCTAATTACATAGTTACTCATTAGTGCCCAGGTGCCAACTTGCTATTGGCAGAGGCTAACTCCACGCAGGCAGCCAGGGTGACATGCTAATGGTGTAATTGTGCTGACCTGTGTACCCTGATGGTTGATAATTACCCTCTCCATGTATTTCTAATGTGAGGGATTAAAAGTAGAAGGGATGCTGAAAAAAAGGGGCAGGAAGGGACCTGAGACCCCGTGGAGACCCTCTGGGAGGTGCACAAACTGCAGTTTAATGGCTAAAGCCAAATCAAAGTAGAAAGAGAAAACCTGGTGTGTGTGGCTAGGGTGGTGCAAGACATGTCAGGGGTGGTAATTCCTCAACAATCAGAGAGCTACGCCTGCTGGGAGAATATGCTAATGATTGTTTCACTTCACAGGCTATATATACAAAGAAGAAAGAAATTGTGATTATGATTTTCTTCATCATTTAAAAATAACATATTTCATTCTCATAGTTATAAGTTTGAGCAGATGTGATGGGGGAAGCTGTTGGCCTATCTAAAAGTTGATGGTAGGTATTTCCATCCACTGAAATTACACTCTTTCTGCTGTTTGTATTGCAGCACATTGTTATATTTCCCAGTAAAGTCTATGTCTGTGAGCAGTTCCAACCGGATGTAGTGGAAACCACATTCCCTGACATTGTACTGGTTTGCTAAGCAACGATGATTAAGTATTATAATTATTCTTGTATGAACAAAGACAGAGCCCTCTAACGGGGCTTTATGGGTTTTAACTCTCAAGCTCACAGATTTACACATTGAAAATTTGAATAATGCACGCTGAGCCAGTCAACCCATGATAAGCCCACAAATGTGAGCCCCATATAACTAACCACTGTATCCACTAAGGTTCAGATACTAGTGGAATGGGAGGCTTTATGGGATTAGGGGGTAAAATTTGATACCAAAATCCCAAACTGTGTCAGTGTAGGAGAAAATGCTAAGCCCAACACTAAATATGGTCTTAGTGATCAGATCTCAAATGTGTTGTCAGTACATCTTGAGTACATTCACACCTGTTCTTATAGCTATCTGCTTGTGATCAGATCACCTGAGACAATTGTGAATACCAGGTCTGAGCAGGGCCTTTGTGCCACATGGTTGAGCACAGCTCGTACAAACTAATAAGTGTGACTATGGACTTTATAGACAATACCCATGCTGTCATAGTGATGAATGCCGGTCACATAGCTGACCTTGATGAGCAAACAACTGAAATTAGAGATTGCTGCAGACACACTGAGGCACTGGTATTATCACCACCTTGATCCAGGCCGCTACACACTCCGATCCCATGAGAATGTCATGCATCAACCTGGCTATATTGCAGGTGGTCTCTTATCACTGTACATCCTTCTATCAGTATTGTAAAAGAGTAAGCATAGTGCAGCCATGTATCCAACATAGCATGATATGACAAGGGAAGAACCACATAAAAATTGAAAAACATATAGCAACCTATGAGAGAAGAGTATAACCAAAATCCATCCAGCCTAATAATGGATCACTGTGTGTGGAAAGAGAAAATTACAAAGGGCAGTGGACATAACACTCAGAGGAAGTATATGTGGACTCTCACTGTATCAAGCAATATGGATCAGGTAGGGCCTGCCGTTGTCAAGTAAAACATGCCTTGCGTTAGAGAATGGGTAGGGAGTGCCTCCCGTTTTGTTGACACTGTTGTAATCTCCAGTTGGCTGATAGCTTAACTATTGGCCATGTATAACCTAAAGCCATAATTAGTCAGAATAAATGAAGCTGTCCAAACAGAGGAGCACCCACGAGGGGGTCCGGTTTGGACAGGATGACCAGTGAATGGTTATCAAGAATCTGTGGATTCCTGTAAAGTCAATATAAATTTTTAGTTATACTCACACTGCCTTCATCTCAGAGAATGACCTGAGGAAAGAAGACACTTTCAAGGGGCTGTCTTCAGTTATGTTCACAATTATGTCAGTGTTCTAAGTTGACCTGCTTATTTCATTCCTTCTTTCATGGTTGACAGGCTGTCAAAGCTGCCATGTGAGACATCTCTATAATCCAACCATCTCTGCTGTTGGGCAGCACTGGGCCCAAAGCAGACAGCCTGAAGATGGGAGTCTCGGCTCTATGCAACAGCTAGGGATGGCATAATGCCACAGAGTTCACTCAGCAACAGCATCTCTCTAAACAAGTCAACACCCCACACCCAAACCATCTGTCTAAAGCAGTATAGTGGAGGCAAGGTAGTTCTGCTGCAGCACTTATGTCAGGCTGGGGAACACCCGCAGTGTGTTCTACCATAGATGGCAATCCCACCCTGTGCCCCGGCCATGTGGCGAGTTGCCAGCTATGTGTGGGTAAAATACAAGACAAGGTGAGAGAGTAATAAAGCAGATGTAAGAATAGAAAATAACAGTTAAAACAGATATTCAGGTCTGAAAAATTGAGATGGGAATGGTGATAATTTAGAAAAGGGCTGAGGTCTTGCCCAACGGTATGAGTCTGCCTCGATACATGGTGTATGTGAAAGAGTTTTATGTGTGTTATTCCTTTGGGCCATGGCTACAGCCACTCCAACAGCCCATAGAATCAGGCAGCACCAGGTACTAGCAGGCTTTAACGGCTTTAACACCTCTCCCTCATTTCCAGTTCAGAGTGTAATAGAGAGTAGTGATACAGCTGGCCAGGGGGTAACACCGCTGCCTCAACACTCGTAAAGGAAACAGATGAGGACCATTCAAAACTCAGGCACACTCATTCCGGACCTGAGAAATGGTGGTGCAATTCTGTTGCCGTTTTCTGTGGCCGTAGTTGGAGAAGCAGGGATGCACATACAGGCATATGTGGACTGTGTGTGATGATGAAGTCATACACACAATGCAAATTTTCTGCACCAGTTCTATTTGCTTGCCATTTGCATCAATATTACACAAGTATATTGAAGAAGCAAAAATGATACAAAAAACTGTTCCAAAGTAAATTCAATCAAATGCCTCCCAACTTTTATGTGCTTTACTTCTAGGGAATTATTTCACTCTCTACATCGCAGTTTCTGTCACATGCACGATGTCTCACTCAGTAATAAAACTCCTCTCTTGGTTCTTTGCAATACTATGCACATTGCTTTTGACTCATTCAATAAAGCCTATTGTTCCAACAAATCCCTTCTTTATATTCCTGAATAACCTTGACTGCCTCTGCACTGAATCCACCACTTGGGGATCTAGGGACTCTCTTTGTTATTAGGAGCTGTTACGCAGTAAATCTGGAAACTAGATTGCAGGGCAGTGAGCTGTGGCAGGGTTCAGGAAGGTAGCGGGATTGACAGTATTGGCAGTTAAATCAAACAGACGAGGGAGAAATACAAATATTTGAGTGGGATTCAATTGACTCTTGATCAGGCTGTATTATAGGTATTATAGGACAGGCAGCAGCCTTTTGTATCACCATAGTGACACACAAATTTCAGGTTATTAGCAGATAATGCAGTGGGTGGTAGAGGAGACAGGGGAGAATGAAGGAGATTATTAAAGCAGAAAATAAAGAGTGAACTGGTATGTAAATGAATATATGCAGATAGAGAATACCAGAGGGAATGAGTGCTGTTTTAAGGAGGCTTGAAGACAGAGAATCAAGGTGAATGCTGATTTGATTAAGGATGACGTAGGTGACAGTTCTGATGCAGCCTCTAATCAGTTGGTTTTGTTTTCATCTGACTCCTATTTTGACTGGGCAGAAAGTAATGAAGGAAAATTGCTAACACTTACTTCAAAGATGAGCACGAATAAACTGCAGCACCTAAAGGTGAACCAATTTAGGGGGACGGGGACAAACAATGTGAGAGAGTTTGATTGCTTACTAGCCTCAGATCATGGAGGAGTGGTGATTGATTTAACAGCATGGCAAACCTCCATGTGTAAGGTTGGTTTCATTTGATCTGATCATAACTCTGCACTTGAAGCAAGACCTACTTTGCCTCTGAATGTGAATAGTGAGCCCAAGGCCTGCCTCGTCAGGCTGTTATTCATCAACACAAGCCACAATTTTCAATAGCAGAAAACTGAAAAACAAAGTGTATCAGAAGAGAGGACGCTGACACTTTTGAGCTACACGATCAGCATGTATACCATCCATTTGTTTAATCTTCTACTCAAAACTACTTTTGTATTCTCAAAATAATAATATTCTTGTAAATTATAGGCATAAAAAAAGTGAAACAAAAATGGTAGAAAAACAATTATTATTATTAAAATTATAATGTTGCAAAGGAAACATGAGGATGGGGACAAAGCATTTAGTTGTAGCTCTCAATCGCACACAATCATTTTACTAATCAATAGAATTACCACACTGCGTTTGTATGCCTCCACCAACCAGTGTAGTTTCATTGTACATATTTTTTTTCTTCTAGATTCATATAAGGCAGTGGTCACCAACCTTCTCGAGCCCAAGATCCCTCTTTAATTCCAAACATAAGCCGAGATCTACCACCCTGATATCTTCCAAAAAACACATTTAAGAGGGGCATATTTATTAATTTGGCAATTTCTGTTAAAGGTCCAATGTACAAGCATAAATAGACACAAAGAAAGGCAGTTGGGCAGCTTTATCTATTCAATTTGCATTGAATGTGGCCATAAATATGACTATTTCCTTGTATAAAAGTAGACCTGCGTACTCAAATAAATACAAGTACTACACAGTATGTGTCTTCCACTCCTGCAAATATCTCACAATAAAAAAAAAAATTCTTAAACAAAATAATGGATTTGGTCAACAGAAATGCTGGAGGGCTCTTATTTTGAAACATATACAGAAAGTGTTGCAACCATTTCTCTTTGTGACATAGATTCATTAGATGAACATTAGATGAACATTAAAACTCAGGTGAAAGATCATTTTCTCTGTTTATTCTGAATTTCCAACACTTCCCGAATCAGTTTCAAAGTAAAAGCAGTCCAGCGTTTCACTTTCTGAATCCAATCATTTGTTCTAAGGTTGTAACAGGGCTTTGATTGTTATCTACACACTGGAAGATGCTTGTATTCATACCGTACTGTCCTGGTGTTTAGTGTGGTACATAATCCAACTTATATTCATGGAAATACAGTAAATCTATCAGCAGCTCGGCTACCAGTAGCAAACCGTCAAAATTGAATCAGTTCATCCTTTCGTCCAAGTGAATGTTTGTACCAAATTTGAATAAATTCCTTTAAGGCGTTCATGAGATATCGTGCCCACAAGAATGGGATGGATGGACAACCTGTAAACATGATGCCTCAGGCCACTGGCTGTCACTGGCATGGAAACATGATTACATTAATACAATTATAAATGGTCATGATCAGTTATTTAAAGGTCCAGTGTGTAAGATTTAGGTGAAAAGGAGCCATTGTCAGATATTTAATGTAGAATAATCCTCATGATGTTTTCACGAGTTCGTTTCATCTAAATTGTATGAATTGTAGTTTTCTTTACCCCAGAAAAGGCCCTTTATATTTAAATACTTTATGTTTACATTGAGGGGGTCCTCTCTACTGAGGCTGCCATATTTTTTACATTAGTCCAGACTGGACAAACTAAACACCTTTTGAGTTTTTTATGATAACTGAAGGGTTGTGTTTGGAAGGAGAGGGTGAGGTGAGGGGAGTTCAGCCTCAACATGAACCTTCAACACTAGATATCACAAAATTCTACACACTGTACCTTTAAAGGATAATCCAAGCATATATTTTTTAATGTTTTATTCTTCATATATTGAAATCTGGTTAAATTTAGTCTGACAGAATTAATAAATGGTTGAACATTTTAATTTCATATCAGGCCATGTGGAGAATGCTTTGTAGCAGTATTTAGACCCTAATAAAATGAAGCTGACATTTATATTGTTATCTGAACAAATAAAAAAGTAATAAAATGATATTATAAAAAGAAAATTAAAATAAAAGGCATTTCTAAAACCATAGTGACAGCCCTGCTTGTAATGTTACGTGAATAATAATGGCCATCATCCTACTTGTTTTGAGCATAATTCAAAATCAGTGTTTTTATGATTCATATCCAAATTGGTTGTTGAAGCAAGTCGGAAACTGTTTTAAAATATCTGTTTGTTTACTTGATTCCAAACATTATTTCTACATGTGACTGGGGCTCATATCGGCAATTAAAATTAGTAACACCTCCTTCACCGCAGCTCAGATTGGATGATTAAACCAAGCAAACCTGCTGCTGTGATGTTTGCAGTTGTTCCTGGTTTGTCTAAATAGACTCTGCCTCTCAGGGAAAAAATTCTAACAGCACTCACAGCCACTGCTCGTATTCCAGTGCAACACAATTAGGATCTAAGTCATGTGATTTCACATCCTAAGCAACACATGATGAGGATATAAGCCTCCACTAACAATCAGTGTATAATTGAGCTTGATGATTGAGAAGATTTGCCCTGAAGAGAGCTAAAAACAAAATGAGAGCAGGTCTGCGTATGATTTAAATTGCAATCACGTTAATGACTGGCTCAGTCCCAATCATGGTGGCTCTTTTTCCACATCTGTTTATAATGTGCATTTTCATTAAACATAACTAGCCTTGTTTCTTATAAAGGCACAGTGCGTCAGTCAAATGTAAACAAAAGGGTTAGGGTATAACGTCCATACCATACTATCATGATCAGTTGAATAAGACAGAAATGCTTGTTTTTGACTTATCAGTCAAACTACAGTATGTGAATCAAAGCTGTTTTGTGACTTTAACAAATGCTCGGCACTCAAATACACTGCATCTTGCATGTTATATAGTTGTATTTGTGGAAGATTATGCAGCTTGTTGGCAAGTGACACCCACTATTGACCCATAACTCAAATAGTGTATGTCATCAACAGATCCCATCACTTTGATGCTTTGTCACACGCATCTTCACTTTCTCACACATGGCAGTTTCTCAATGTGTCTCAGCAATTAATCCCACAATGTGTGTGGTAGCCAGAGGCTGCTTCCAGGAACACAGATCAGAGGGCCAAGTTAATGTGTTTTTGGTAGGAGTATGAGGCTGTGATATCAAGCTGCCAACTAACCCAGCAAGCAAACAATAATGTGTCTGTGAAGCGGCAGACAAACTCTGAGACTGGGTGGCCTCTGTGTCCCATTAATGGCCAATTGCATGCACCCATGGTGTTCAAACAGGCAAACAAACTGCTGCAGCATTGAAACTACTGGTCCTTAAGGAGCAAATTTGATTAAAATGTTTCTTTAGCACATTTCCATGGATAGACTATGTACATTTTATATTGTTTGTGCAGCAAGAGGGGAAAAATCACCAAAAACCTCAATGTCACAGTTTCATTACAGTTTACTTGAGGGAGAGTTTGTTGACTCAAATGATTGGATGGTGACAAATAGAAAGCTGCAATCGTGGATCCTCAGTTATTGTTTTGAGTCGCAGCGTTCCACACCTCCTCCTTGACAAAACTGTTGTAACTAAAAAGGATAGCTACATATAATTCAGTCAGGAACTCTTCGTCATGATTTAACCACTTATTGCACAAATGGGAATACAGTTGGTTGGCGTGGATGGCTCCATTCTTTGGATGTTCCCTGGATTAGCCAAGCAGCGTGCTAAGATAAAACAGGGAACGTGTGCAGAACCCCCCAGTTGGCGTAGCAGGCAAGATACATTTGTTCAAGATGAATACCATTTATCACAACCATGTCTGAAGTGTTAAAACGTGGAAGCTGGGGTGGTGGAGGCAAGTTGCCGCCAGCAGGCGTCAGTGGCAATGTAGCTGAGCAGGGATCAGTGAGGAGGAGGTCGTATTTAAAGGGACTGTTTTGTTGAGAGAATGAGCTGTGATTGGTTAGTGACTGACAAGCACCCATAAACCTATCAGTAGCTGACAGCTTATGACAGCTAAGCACATGACTCTGTGTCCTGCATGAACTAACGCAATGCTTCATTAGAACAATTGTCATTCATCAAAAAATACCTATCCAAATTTACAGTTGCTGTCATCCATGAAACATTAAAGGTCCAGTGTGTAAGATTTAGGAGAAAGGGAACTATTGGCAGAAATTTAATGTAGAATAATTCTCATGATGTTTTCACTAGTTCGTTTCATCTAAATTGTATGAATTGTAGTTCCAGGGTTTGTCATACTGTGTAGTAATCATTGTGAGAATATCGTGCAAATGCCAGACTTCTACATAAATATTACGTCTTGTATTTATAGCTATGCTTCCGGAGAAAACCTGTCCAACATCTCTTTCGCTGAGGTGGATTGTAGGTTCTATCCAGCGTGTGAAAACCAACTGAGACTGTCAAGTCTAATAGACTGTTTAAAAGAAAACTGTGTGCTAGTGACGGTCGATATAAAGTGTGATAATCAACACTGAAAGTGACAGGGAAGGAGCAGATTTAGACCCTTCACGGCCCTGATGAGAGATGCTGTTTATCTGTCAAGTGGACCTCAACATCTGCTCCTGATGAAAGGAGAGATGAGATGAGATGGGGGAAAGAAAGGGAAGAGAAGGGATGCAAAGTGGCAATGGCACTAATTCATTTTGATGTGCCAGTTAACGCAATGAACAATCTTGTCAACGGGCGCTGTTTGCAAGGTTTTTAGATAAAGAATTTTAAATGAAGCCATGCATTTTACACCAGATCATTTAAAAGAATTTGTTATAGATGGTTTGTTGATAATGAATGTGTCTGTGTAGCATTGTATTCAAATTAAATGCTATGTGTGCATAGGAAGTGACAATACTGGATATATGACATCAACACACATGTTAGACTGATGTCTTTTATTTCCCTGAGCCAGAAAGTATGTCTTCATCTTTTTCCTTCATTATTAATAGCTCAACTCTTTTGATTGTGTTATCCTGGTCCTCATGGACTTCATTGCTGCCTTTGAGCCAGTGTGTCAGGCCACGGTGATTAACAGTTGCAGTGTTGCAGACATGTTTCACTGATATGCCTCTTTTCTCAGCAATAGACTCCACTCAGCCAAATAACTAACAAACCAATCAAATGCAATCAGTCGGAGTGGTCTGATCCACTGTCCCATGGCAACATGATGCATTTTATCTGTATCACATTTAATTTCTTTGGAAAGCATGAAGTGTTTGATACTTTGATATTTAGCTGGGAGCTGAACAGTGCCCAGTAAAGAGGATACAAAGCTTTGCAGATTAATTGAGGTTAAAAGGAACAGAGAGCTGGAACTAAAATAAATAATAAGGCCCTTGTCGCCGCTGTCTGTTCCCAGCTTCTTCTCGGTTAGCCAGCTGTAGCCATTGCCCAAACATTGGCTAATTTGAACTCATCATTTTCATTCATTGTGATTTCAATACAGCCTCTGTTGTTACCAGTGTTGTTTAGATTAAAATGCGTTGTTTTATGTTTGATATAAAGAAAGAAATCATTACGGCTGAAGAAAAGATCAGCGAAACATATTCCACTGACAAGCAGTCAACAGCAAGACATGATCAGCACTTAAATTAGTGTAACTTGTGTATGTCTACTACTGCTCATCTTTGTTTTATCTGTCACAGTGGGAGCTGGATCCCCTCCCGGCTGACAATCGGTGAGAGGCGTGGCACCCATTTGCCAGCAAATCACAGGGGTGACATGCAGAGACAAACAACCACTCACATTCACACCTCAATTTAGATTCTAACTCCATTTTCAGACGGAGTTTAATCAGAGTTTGTGTTTCACACATGCACTACGCTGCGGGATGTTCTTTGCTCAAATGCGTTCACAACAGCAACAGATCCTCCTCATTATTCAGGTGAGAGGTGGAGCAGGCAGAGGCAGGAAGTAAAATATTTATTCCGCTGCGGAGATCGTGTGATCATGGTTATCATGAATTGTGACACCATCAGCTCTTATTACCACAAACTGTCTTGACATCTTTGTCTGTGTTTTTCTGAGTGTGTGACACTGCTTTTTAACTAGGAGATATTTGTTATCTTTTCGTTTTTTGTTTTTTTATTTTTGCGTTACCAAACCTCAATCTGCATGTGTTTGGACTGTGGGAGGAAGCCTGAAAAAACCCATGAAGACTCAGGGAGAACATGCAAACTACACATGTAAAGGCACAGGCTGAACCAGAATCCAAACCTGGGGTGCCATAAGGTGGAGGAAAGTTTCCAAGGGCCCAGGACAGAAAGGGGTCCCCAGAGAACACTATTATTATTATTATTACTTAGTTAATGTAATTAAAATGATATTTTTATCTTCTTAAAAGTTATAAAATAAATAAACGTGTGGTCCGTTTCTCCCTTTTTGGCAAAGTTATCAGGATAGCCTTTATATTTCCCCCCTCTCGCTGTTCACTGTATGGTTCAGTCTTGTTGCTTTCCGTTAGGTGCTACAAGCAGAACAGAAGGTGAACTGTCGCTCTGGCTACACTGGCTGTGTGTCGTGGTTGTCTGTTGTTCACACTGGCAGCGTCAGAAACCACCTCTGTGTCTTTCTAAAGGGCATGAACAAATCATGGAAATTAGCGACACGGCTGATAGAAACCCTTATCAGGGGAAATAAGCAGATCATATTAGAAATTTTAACAAACAACAAATGGTGTTTCTTTTGTGAAGACAGCCTCCAGTTTTGCGCACCTCTCTTTCGATCTCATGTAGTTTGAATTGGCATTCTGTCTAGAGCAGGTTCTCATTGTCTTCAATACTTCTGAGGATAGGAGAAAGTGAAAAAGCCTGTTAACAATCTCACAGTTGGCACAGTGTGGGAAAAAAAGATCATAAGTTATCAAAACCATTGAAGTGTGTCTTTAACCAGTGAGAATACCAGGCTGAAATTACCTTTGTATAATACCTGATAACTGCAGGTTCTTTCATGTACCGCTGACCCGTGGACACACTGATCTAACCTTTTGGAGCAGTAGATGATAGCACCACATTCTAACAGACCTCATTTAGTCACTTTCACTTTTGTGACTGAGAATGTAGCCAACCGCTACAGTCTGCTGAGACTGGTATTGTTGTTATCATGATCTTTGAGGGTTGACTGCTTATCTGATGGAGACTCTATCAGTGTTATAATAAGCAGCTTGTCTTTAAGGTGTCAAAGTCTCTCTACCTGTAATTCAAGCTGTGTCGGAACTGCACCGAGGCTTTGCACTCGCCAGATCTGAAACCTCCACCTATTCCCTTCCACTTCACACAAATCTTTTGATTTTGAGCTCCATCTATTCAGAGCACAAATCACAAGTCCTGTGCCTCCGAGTATAACCACCAGACTGATATATCCCGAGCCCGTCATTCATTCCCCCAGTGTCATTTACTCTCCACCTACAACTTCACCTTTTACGTCACTTTCAGAAGTCATTGCCCCCCAGACAATTACACCCACCTGAGGATGAACCCACAGAAGAATCAAAGGAAGCCCATTGCTTTTGCATCGACTGCCTCAGGGCATGTTGGGTAACCATATATAAAAAAAAGTGATATTGGAATCGGAGTGAAGTGTGTTTCGTTGTGGAGGGTTTAAGCCTCATTTCGTGGAAGCCTAGGGGCTATGTAAAGGGAAGAGGAGCAGGATTGAGGTATTTCTCCAACGCAAGCCTTGAGGGGTTAAAAAATCACTCCACTGAGGTTGAGATTCAGGTTTGATTCGCTTCAGTGCGCTGGTGTGAGTGTATGACTGGTGATGAGTGCGCGCGCCAGCTTTATGTGTGTGTCTTTGTAGGAAAGAGATGAAGTGTATCTGTGTGTGTGTGTGTGTGTGTGTGTGCGCATATGTGTGTGTTTCTGTCTGCAATAAATAGACAGACACTTGAGCATCGCCCCCCTGGCTCTTCTCGCTTTAGTGCATTTCAGACTAGCTAAGCCCCCCGGAGCCAAACATCTAACTGGATCTGTCAATACTGACACAGACGAAACACACTTTCTCCATACCCGCCGTTACAGAATATAAGCTCTCATGTTCAAAAACCTCATGTTGGAATAAACCGCTTAAATCGACATGCATTCTTATTTCCCAATACACAAATTCTAATCCTTGACCAAACCAAAACTGCCCTTTTACAGAAGTACAATATTCACTTCTGCTGCAATAATAATAATAATGACAATAATAATACATTTTTCAATATGACACCTTTCAAAACCAAACAAATGCTGTACAAGACAAAACTTTCTTTCCATCTAAAACATGAGTTGGAGTGGGACAAGAGACATGAACAAAAGATATTGTATAAGGTGAAAGGAAAAAATCAACGTTAACAACACTTAGTCATCGGGAGATGACGTATCGTCCCCACAGCCACAAAACCTGAAAGAGCAGACCATTTAGAGCTATCACAGCTACCTGAAGACATACACCCTAACCCCAAATATCAAAAGGCACAAATTTACTACTTGATTAACATAATTGTAAAATTTCATGAGAAAGTTATAAATGTTTTTTGAATTCTGTTCTGGAAATGATGTAGTTAGGATATTGTCAAACAGACAGAAAAGGATGGGCATACTGATAACAAATTTATATCCCCTGCATTATTTCCGGGGACAGTGACATCAGGAAGCTACTTCTTGTAGTTAGAACAGGCGCTGTGAAACAGCTCATTGAAGAAATTAAGAAAACAACACATTTGTCATTTTCCAGTCCAGCATCCATGTTGGTGTGTTGATCTTAATATGAGGTGTGCTCAGGTGCATTGTGGGTGCATAGTTACCTCGAGTCAGCAGAAGGCGATTGTGCTTTTGACCAACAAAGAGTGAACTGAAGTCAGTCGTGCAGCATTCACTGATATTATAAGGGCACATTATCAATATAGTAATATGCGATTACATATGTATAAATAACTTCTTGTCACAAACACAGGTGGTCTGCTCTTCCCGATGTGAAATCACAGAAAAGCATTCTTTCCAACTACTCTACGAGCTGGTAAATCCTTCCTTTTAGTAGCAATCTGCTAAAGTGGAAGCACACCTGGCTTTTAAAGGGAATGAGAGATGGCACTCTGATTGGTTTATTGCATTTTCTGCCCAAAACACACCAATGATTAATCAAGAGACTAAGTACAATCATTCTGAAGCGTGCACCTGCCTCAGCCACATTTTTTTCCAACGTTAAAGCGCAAAGTGGATTAGGAGTGAATGCACTTGATCAATCCCCAGAACTTCACCATGTTTTTCAGAGTAATCCAGTGATCCATGGGTGCACTTCAAACAGGAGCTGCTAATGGCTAATTTAGTGGATTTTAGTGGTGTCCCTGTTTCAAATTGTAATAAAGATATGGTGAAGATGGATATAAAGCTTACTGTATAGTCAATTAACTGCTTGTATAGCTATGTTATACTGTATTTCCCATTTACATTCCATAAACAATTATTGGAACTGTACTTCTAAAACTAGACCTCGGGGCAGACACAGAACTTGTAGGAGGTTTTACAAATCCCATCTGGCCTGGAAACGCCTCGGGATCCCCTAGGAGGAACATGTTGCTGAGGAGAAGAATGTCTGGAACACCCTGCTTACAGGCTGCTGCCACCATGACCCCCATTAGACGAAAATAGATGGATGGATGGAGTGAGCATAACAAAACCATTATCATATATATATATATATATATATATATATGTCATATTCAACAATGCTTCAGGATGTTCTTAAAATGGGTGAGAGGGCAGATCATAATTTGTTCTCAATTTTGTGGGGGTGTAGTGTCTTCTTTTGTCAGTGTCAGGTATTGAAAGTCCCTGATCTAAAACAACCTTCATAAAGGCTGATGTTACTTTATCATCATGAGTCAGGTTATAAAGCCTTCAAAAAAAATCCCAGGTGGTTTGTCTCACAGCTGCACTCGGGCAAAACACACATTTTCCGTATCGGTTTTAATCATACCAATTTGGGCAGGCGACACACAGTGTGTGTGACTCTGAAGCACTCACACTAGGAAAATGGTTGAAATTACGATGAATTTTCAGCTGTGACCTAACTATGTGTAACTTTTTTTAATATTATCCTCTATGTAACAGATACAAAATATGAAAGAGATGATTTAAAATACAGAATAACAAATGGTGTGCAATCACCAGTAACTGGCATCAGTACGCCTGAAAAGAGATGAAGTTACATGTGAACCCTCCGGAGCAAGTGCTCACAAAATAGACTTTACTACAAAAAAGGTAGCTATCCCATTACGAGCCAGGACAGAAAACACCGGGATGACATTTACTGTCTCTGCCTGTCGGTCAGAGCATTATCCAATCAGACAGTGACATATGGTGAGAAATAAGGCCTTTGTCTTGTGAGATCTGAAGATAAGAATCGTATTTCCATTAAATCAATGAGCTGTGTGCTTTACTGCAATGAATAATGCATTGCCCCTTCAAACTGGTTTCCCTCTCTCTCTCTCTCCCTTCTTGCTCAGTGCTTGTGATGCTCGCACAGTCGTACAGTGTCTCAAGTGTTTTCATACCTTTGCACTTCATAATAAAATGAAGGTCTTGATCCCTCTCAGCGAGTGCTACTTCATTTTCTCTTAACGATCCTCCCAGGTTGACTGATGAGGGCGGCAGGGGCGGGCACCAGAGATGTCAACCAGACCTTTTGTTATCCAATGATCTGCCCTTTGACGTTATACATGGACTGGGAACAAACGCTAAACAACTATTTATTCTTTTTCCATGCTCCAAATTGTCTGTTAGATACTGCGAGAAAAAAATAAAATAAAAAGAAGCGAGTTTTCGTGTGTCTGTTGTGTGTGTGAAGCCACACACCTTCACACTGCAGGTTAGCGCTCAAATGAGATCCCAGGGAACTACCCCCAAACCAACTGCCTCTCTGAGTGTGCCACACTTCATTAGTCCACCTCTTGTACCTCTTCTTCTCGCTTCCGTCTCCTCTTCAACACTCCCACATATCGCACACCCATTAGCTCCATTAAGTCCCATTCACCATCTCCCCCACTGTGAACTTAAACCAAAACCAAACCAACATCCTTTACGCTCGTTCGCTCTGACAAGGCTGCTGGAGACACAAAGGGCCCAGTCTCACTTCCTTAATAACTCTCTGTATAGAAGTGTACGGGTGCGTGTAAAGCTCTATTGATCCCCGTAGAGAGGCAAGGCCAGCAGTCCAAGTTGTGTGCAGCGTTGACCTTGCCTCACTCTATGTAATTAATTAAAACTTCACAGCGGGACTGACAGCTGATGGATCGCCCTCTTGTTGATTGTTGCTGGTGTGGTAAATTGCGCACACACACACATTCACAAACAAACACACACACACACAGAGACACGGTCTGGCAAGCCGAGCTGTGTCCATTCAAACCATGTTGAGAAGGAGAAGGGAGCACTCGGGGGTGGAAGAGGGTGAGTGCTGTGGTTCTGTTACTGGTGACGCCAGCAGTACAAAAATCATTATGTATGTATGTATGTGATATTTGTGTGTTTGATTAGAAAGAATACCCACTTGTAGCTCTAATGCAATCCCTATGATTGAAGTGTTGCTAACCAAAGACACCAGGTGTGTGATTCTCCTCCTCGACACACAACATGCCCTGTGTCTTTGTACTCTATCCCTTACCCTCCCTTCATCCTACTCAGCCAAGCAAAACTACAGTGTGTCAGTCCTGTTTCATCATTTTCTGCTCACTTTCAAAGTAAGACCCTTTTTTTCTCTCCCTCACTCGTCTGCCTGAGCCACACTGAGGCCATTTGCACCACCACTGATCTGATGTGGGCCGAGTGAGAATCCGAGCCTTTGGATTAATGTTGCATATGACACATTTAACACTCATCTTCAGCAATCCAGTGTGACTGTAGCTACTCGTGTGAAAATAATGATTGTCGATATCAATTCATGGGTGAGTCCCTCCGGTTTTTTTTCTCCTCCCTTGCTCTCTTTATCAGATGTACAGGGAGAAAAGTGTGGAGCTTCCTTCAATCATACTTTTTTATTCCGTGCACTGTTGTTTTGATAAAGAGAGAAGGAGAGAGGGTATCGAGATCCAAAAGAAAAAGTGGCTGGCAGTAAACAGACTGGCTTGGGATCCAACAGCTGTCTCTTGGCTTTCTTCTTAATCAAAATTTATTCACTGCTACCAATCTATACTAATTGACTGTCTTTAATATGAATGTGAACAGAGAGATTATGAGGAGGTCTCCTGCCAGTCTTTCTAAATGTATTGATTTGATTAAAGGCATTAACCGAGAGGACTACGAGGACTGCTGTAATGAGCCATATGTGATTGTCATAAAAAAAAGACCAATTGACAATATATATTGGGATCTAATTTGACTATCCCATGGGCTATTAAAGGAGCATTAGACATGTGAACTGGCTGAACTGCAAAGGTTTTAGTTTGTTAGGATGTGACTCACCAAACAAAATGTTGAAATTGGTTTATATTGCAAAACTCCATATTACGGTCAACAACATGTTACCAGCTAATGCGAGCGGCTTCTTAATGTCAGTCAATCAGTCCACCACTTCCATCAGGTTGAAATGTCTCAATTATTGTTTCATGATCCCCAGAAAAATAATTTTGGTGGTTCAATGATTTTTCCTCTATCATCGCCAAAATGTTCACGTGTGGTTTGGGGTGAAAAACCCCTCCACAATTTTTGGAGGGATTGCCGTGCAATTTCATACACACATTCATGACCATTATCAGGAAGAACTGCAACTGTGGTGATCCAGCCCTTATCAGGTCAAAATATATAACATTCCAACATGACCAAATACATAGCTGTGTTTAGAATGCTAGCAAGCTAACACACAATGGTAAATATGGCAAACAATACCTGCTAAACAATTATAACAATCATACTGCCATTAGTCAATATTGGTGAAGGTGCACCAGTGGTAAGATGAGCTAATACCATTGAAGCGACAGGTTAAATGGAAGATGAAATGAGAAGCAAAGCAACTCAATAAGCCTGACAGCGCCTGATTCATGCAGAGCAACTGGAGGCTTTAATTCAACAACAGAGTGACAGGTACTAGTACATAACATCATACACAACAGTGTCACAAATGAGTTCCTTGCTGAGTATTAGAGATAATCTGTTTTTTAATGTCTTCTTAATCATTTTAACGGATCTAAAGTTCAGCATCACTCTCGAACTTGCTGGTCCTGATTCTGAAAGTGTAAGATACAGCTATTGTACAGTTATGCACTTCTCACATACAAGATCTACCGACTCACAGCATAGAGCAAGAACAAGCGTTCAGGAAGAGGAGTGAGCATGACAACAGCACAGTTTTTATTATTAGCATGGCTACATTATAGATACAGTAAATATACACATGAGCAATTTAAAGTCCTTGATTAGTATTATGTAAAGATAATAGATATGATTAAATGAACAAAAATGTAAAGCAATAACCAGACTGAGACAAGATATATTTTTCAACTTTTGGCAGAGATGAGGAATGTGTGCACACATCCACAACCTCATCCTCCATCCTGCTGTGCAGCATGAACATCACATCCCCTCCTGCGGCAGAAACGACTGTCAGCAATCTTCACTTTTGTACTTGAGAATGTAATACATGACCTAATTACTGGAAAACCCAAGTCTACATGCAAATGGTGGGTCATCAGATTTCTTTACTACTGAGCATTTTGGAACAAAGGCTGGCATATATTAGATGTGTGTTCATCTAAAATAAGAAACCCGTTTAGTGATACATGACACTCCGGCTCGGAGAGATTCTTATTGGTGGGAGCGTTTGGGCTGACAGTGCAGCGACGACACTTTCTGTCATTAGGGACCACAGATTTTCCTCACTGTGAGCACGTAGCTGTTTAACAGATCCTACTGCGCTCAGCTGGGAAATACATCATCATATTTTGATTTCATTTATTTTAGGTTCAGCTGACATTAGTTAGATTTATTTTTTGCACGCAAAGAGGAAACACTACTCAACATAAGATCTTCCCCTGCATCCCACTGCAGTGCTGCAGCAGAGATCCCTTGTCACATCTGCACATGCAAGCATTTAAAATCGCTCACTAAAAGACAATTTATATAGTGTATACATGACCAAAAATTTGTTTTTTTCCAGCAGGAAATTAGCTTAGCTGTGGTGGTTTATTCTAAGTAAACAAGGCTTGTCATTTACAATATGCCTATTAAATCAGTTTCCTAATTATTACTTGATATCTACAGGAATTTTATGTATTACACATAATGTCAATGACAAAGACGAGGTTTATGATTGAAACTATGCAAAATAAATCTTGTAGATATAAAACAATCAGGCTAACACAGCTTTAATAAACCACAAACATGACATGTCGTGACTAATACAAGCACAGCTGAAGAGTCATCATTTTAACTTGACAACAAGTTAAAATGTAAAGGCAATAAATCAAAGGCAGCTCCAGAAAAAAAAGTCTTGGAGTCCTGGCACAGACAAAAAGCATAGAGAAACTATTAGATTCAAGTCATCTCAGCTTGCCTCTGTTTCCAAAAAGACTTTTGAGTCTCAACTTTCCAAACCATCTTGACTTTTTCAGTTGGGGAAATGAGAGGATTATGCATTAAAGACCGAAGAGATTCTGCCTGGAACGTCAGTGAAACCACAACAATACCTCGGTGTCTCCCTCTCCGTCTTGGGGGAGCTGAGTTGAGCTAATTAGCCATAATATCAGCAAGCAAACTCTCCTCGCTTCGTTGACACACACAACGGCCCCTAATTGACTGCCAGGAGTTTTGAGGCTTTAATACAGCGAAGCAGCAAGCTGTACCTTGGTGATTATGAGGTTTGGGGATATACTGAATTACATACAGCACATTCTTGCAGAACCAATCCAATGTCACGAACTCCGAATGCAACACTGCTTGAATAAACAAAGATGTGCTCAAACATTCAAAAAAGCCCAAAGGGAAGTGAAAACATTCAGCATTGAAGTTTGAAGCTAAAGGCATTTGTTTTTTGGGTTTTTTTTTTGGTTGATCCTCTGAATACAAAAAGCAGCACAAACACGCATGTGTGTACACACACAAACAGACAAACCCTATGCTAGTTTAAATGCTCTATCACTGCTATAGTTTGCACATCCATTAGACCATGAACCCTTCAATTATCACAGCGGCGCGGAGTATCAGGTTATATATTACTGTTCTATCTCCTTGTCTTCCAGCTGAGATGGAGCGTTTAGCTGATATTATATGGACGGCCTCAAGACATAAGGCCCATAGCCACACACACAGGAAAACACACACTCACTGGAGATCGATCATAACTTATTATGCCAACCACATAACAAAACAATTTCAGAATTGAATGAGACTGGGGTGGGGGAAGAGTAGAGTTGCAGAGGGAAAAAAAGCAAGGATATTGAACATAAACATCTATTTTCTGATGGGGGTTTTGGGTGGGGCAGATGGCCTCTTCAGTCATTAGACGATTCATCCATTTTTAAAAGGGATTTGATAGAAACCAATCCCCCTTTCTGAATCTTTCAAGCATTTCCCCCTGGCTCTGGCTATGACGGGGATATCCCTGCCTTGCTGTCAATCACTCCCAAAGCAGCGCGTGGCTGTCACTTTGAGTCGGCAGGTGTACAGTATACCTGCACGAATAGCAGTGTCATATTTGTTTAAGTGTCCATCTCGTCTTCACTGGATTAAATCTTTCATTTTCTCCGAGAGCGAGGAAGAGAGAGACAGAGAGAACGAAAAAAGTGGGAGGAATATGAAGGGGGCCTCTGGGGAAAGGCCAGTGCATTAGACAGAGAATAGATCAGTTCCAGCTAAGATGAATATGAGCACATAGATTGGTCTACTGTCTGGGGAGACTCAGAAATGCAGTTTTGTGTACACCGAAGCTGCGAGGCTCGGGGGCAGTGAGTGAGGAGGGCAGGGAAGGAGGCAATCACTGCATAACCAAACAGACCCTGAGCACTGCACATCAGAGCCAAGGGCCAAGCTGAGACAGATACAGATTGCTTATTGAGCTGTTTTTAGAGTGACGGTATTAACAGCATATGGCTGAGGAGAAGTGTTTTTGTCTGAATAGCTCACGCTCTGTGGCTTTGACAGTATGCCACAGAGAGATGGTGATTGTATATTAATTTCTCGTCAGTTATATAACGGCAATATTATTATTGCTTATTTCTTGTTGATTTCATTAGTGATGATCTTTATTTTTCTCCTCCATCTTCTCTTACATCATTATCATCATCATTAGTTCAAGTCTGGTATGTGAATCATGAGGTGTTCATTTATCAGTGTCACCACTTTCTAATTGTCATCATAACCATCATCATCAATATAATTGTCACTGCTCCTCTGTGTTTTATTGTTTATTTGATTGACATCAGCTGCTGTGGTTATTGAAGATAACACCCATAATAATCAGCTTTACTTAACTCAACAAAGTTATACAGTGCTTTACAAGAGTATAAGGACAACAGATAGCAAAGCAAACTGCAATAAAATAAAATAGAACATATTCAAATTCACATGGGGTATTTTAAAGGACTTAAAGGCAGTTACAGATGGAAAATCGAATCTCATTATGTAAGTAAAGTAAGTTTTCTTAGTGGCCAGACTGCAAAAGCATGATAGCTGTAAAGTCACCTATGGGCTCCGGGAACAACCAGAAGGGTTCCATCAGCTGATCTAAAATGGCGCCCAGCTTCATAGGCTGTTAGTAAATCAAGTTTATATACAGGGGCTTGGTTGTGTAAAGCTATAAATGTCATCAATAAAGTTTTAAGATCAATATGAAAAAAAAAAACAGGTAGCCTATGCAGTGACGCCAGAATTGGTGTTGTACTCTTAAACTAGCAATAATACTAGCAGCAGCTTGTTGGACCAATTGAAGGTGGTGAGGAAAAGCCTTGTCACACATTGAGGGCATTACAAAAATCTACTTGTGAAAAAATAAAGGCAAGGACAACTGTGTGTGAGTCCTCAAATGCTAGGGAGGATGTAATCTTTCAAATGAATTCAAGTTGGCAAAAGCAGGACAGAACAACCTTCTTAATTTGGTCATCAAAACAAATGCCAGAATCCAAATGAACCCTTAGATTTCTGGCAACTGGTTTAAAATGTTGTGACAGATTTTCACCTATATGTCTTTCAGAAATTGATGTGCCAAACATCTTAATTCAGGGAGGTTTGTAAGTTTAGTTAGGAAAGTATCTGACCATACAACTGTGGGTTGCAAAATAATAATAACTGAAATGGGAAACTGAAGACTTGAATTAAAATACAAAGAGTAAATTACAAATATATGCAGCCACATAAATGTTTGCCAAGGGTGATGTCAGAGGGCCGTAAAGGCAATGCGTCAAATTATATAGATCCTGTTGTGTTTGTAGCATCACTGTCCTTTTAGAACCATGAATCTCTAAAATATCATTGGACTTAAATTCACCAGGTAGAAGAGTGCTATACAAGTCTGATTGATTGATTGATATGTTGTTTTAAATCAAAGGTCCTCCCATTTATGCTGCTCACACATTTGACACATGTGTCATCAGTATTGACTTGCTCCGCTGTTGATGTTGATTTATGTTTAGTTACATAGGATATAAAGTTTGACTTCATCATTGATTTAAATGAAACCAGTATTTTTTATGGTCCCTTTTAATGTTTTCTAGTATCATGCCAAGATGCTTGAAAATCATCTCTGTGACTCTTCCTGATGTACTTACAGAAATGGTGATGGATTCTCTCTGTGAAAATAAACCAATTACCTAAAGTAGCACCAGCTTCATCTTCTCCTCTTCTCCCTCTTCCTCCTCTACCATTTCTTATCAGTACCACTCAGTGCTGTCATGCCCAGATCCCAGATCGCCTTCCACCCTCCTTTTTTTCCTCACCTTCCCTCATCTCGTTTTAACACCTCAACCTCCCGAGGTCTCCGTTCCTCCATCTGTACCTCTGTTCCCTCATGCTCTGTCGCTCATCCTTCCCTAATCTACTGTCCACTCTGTCCTTTAAGCCCCATCTCTTCCCCCTTCCTTCCTCACAACCCTTGCTTTCCTTACCCACCACTCGCTCTGCTATCCCTCCATCCATCAGACTGAGTAATGGCCATCGGGGCAGGGAGTCACCCCGCAGCTGTCTGGGACAGACACTGATCACACACACAGTCACTTTGGGCTGAGGGCACAGCCATCCATTTTGTACATGGCCTCGTCCAGCCCACAGCACACTGCACTTTCTAGGCTAACACAATTACAGGAGACCAAATGTTACAAATGAGGTCGATCACACTCATTTGAGGTTAAAGAGCGAGTATACTATGGCTTTAATACACAACTGTATCTGCGCTGTTAGCACAGTTTCTCTTTACAGGCCTATGAAATGCCAGAATAGAATCTATCAAGTGGGACTGGGACAGTTATTAACAGAAAATTGTGTTTGCTGTGTATCGATCAGTTTTCTTCTCAACCTTGATCATTGCAACAGCATGACAGACGGACTCTCATTTACATTGTTTGTTTATTGACCTGTTCTGCTCTCTTTTATAGTTTCTACAGCGTTTACGCCCTTGGGGCTTCAGCGAGCCAATGAGTTTACATCACAGAAATTAAAAAGGTTCTTTTCTTTCTCTACTGATGACCAGGAGTACATTAAAACCAGGCCCAGAGTAATTTTCCCAATCAGTGATTGTGCACTTAAATCCAAACAACACAGACTCTTGTTGACATATTGAAAAGATCATTCACATTTACTAGATTGTCATTTGGCTACAACTCAGTTCTAGTGCAGTTTTTAATCAGCGGCAGGGTAGTGGGCTATAGAAGGGCTCTGTAATAGGCTTGAGGTATATCCTTTGGGTGCTCACCTCCTTAATGATATCTAAATTGCCTTTTTGTTCACATTATGAAATTTTAATGGCCTACTGAGCTTTTACCTACAGACCAGGCTTAGTCAGTTAGCCCCACACATCATGGCTGGTTATGATATCATTTGTCACAAATTGTGTCCCATTTGTCATTTTTAAAGCCACTGAATTATAAATGTTCCAAGAGTGAAAGGATACTGACCACGGATGTTGTTTACTCATGAGGAAACAACCAGGAATGAAGTGCAGATACAATAGTTAACTGAAGTCTTTATGCGTGGAACATATTTTTCTTATATTTCCGCAGTTTTATGCCGTGTACACTTTATCCTGGGATGTTGTTTTCAACTAATGTAAAGGTTCTTTGGAGAGTAGTTTGACCTTTTGGGAGGCTCACCCATTTCATTTGTTGGCAAGACCTGCATGATAAGATTGGTGCCACTCTCTCATCTCTCCATTAAACACAAAGGTACAGCCAGGAGACGCTGAGGATGGTGTGACAGTGGTATCGACCTTCTCTTCCAGCTCTCAGCAGGCAAATAAGGGTATTCCCCAAAATGTCAAAGTTGTGGTTCAGGTAGAAATAAATGAATGTAATAGGACTAGTCTTGGTTATTTTCTAATATTAAAGACTGTGTAACTGATCCGTTGACAGCGCTGAGAACAACTGGAAGACCCTGCACACCTTTGATGCTCCCACACAGATGTCTCAGGACGGTGCACGGACTGTTTTCGATTGACACGCACCTTTATCATTCTGACTGGCCTTACTTTCATGGAAGATAATTTGACATGTCACCAAAGAAAAAAAAGTTGGGTAGATAATAAAATGAATGATGGATGAAATCTGTTATGATGCTTTCACTTCCACACTGTCACTGAGCCGTTTTTTTAAGGTTCTTAGTAACACCTGAGCTTTTCTTCGTACAACAAGCCAACATGTCCGCTGTAGAAAAGCCTGTTTGTACAGTGAGTTTGGTGACATGACCTAATTCCCACCATGACTCTATCCAAGTTGAGCCTGAGCTGCAGTCCCATCATCCATGAATCCACCTGTGGGCATGGCCAGAGCCTTTATGATCTAACACTTGCACTATAACATCTCTGTGTCACTGTGTTGACTGTGTTAATTTCCTACAACAAACGTACAACTACGGGATAAGTGGCTCACAGCTGAAGTCAAAAGTTCTCTGTTCTTTTATTTGTGATGAATTAGGAATAACAAGCACTTGTTTGTTGTCAAGACTTGAATTAAAAGGAAATTAAGAGATGATACTTGTAGAAATTTGAGGCATCATTTAGATGATTGCATTTCACAGGATATTACAGATCATTTTGCCTTGTCAAAAGTATTGCATGTAGGTGGGCTGTGGGACACTACTGGAATTTAGACTTGTTTTATGCTTTGTGCTTCTATGTCACTGGATTTTTTCACTAGACTAGGTTATTTATCAGACTTACATAGTTTATAGTTATATTGTACACTAAGACTCCATAGACTTAATGAATATACAATATGTTATACAACCTTTTCAAGTTATAAATATTTAAAAAATAGTGATAGTACTCAATGGTTATTGCAAATCTAACCATCTAAAATACTCATGGTTGAAACAATACAAGAGTGATTTCCTTGGTTTAAAGCTGGCCTGGAACATTCTGTCTTCCCTCACTGTGAACTGTAGAAAATGCCAGTCAAGTTGTGTAGGTGTTGTTCATCACATCAGACATTCTTTGGCATATGTATATGTAAAATATTGCGGGGAGCTAACTTGATGTGCTTCAGTGTGTGCTTGTCGGAGCCTCTGTTGCTCACCCTGGGGACCCAGCACAGATTTCATTGGGGCCGAGGCTCAGCAGGTGGAGTGGGTAAATCACTAATTGCGGGGTAGGCAGTTCAATCCCCAGCTCCTCCCGTCCACATGTCAGGGTGTCCTTGATCAAGACACTGAGCCCCAAATTGTTCCCAGTGGACAGAGCAGGACCTTGCATGGAAGATCGCTGTTATCAGTGTGTGTGTCTACAGTGTGAAAGAGACTGTGAACAAAAAGCAAAACTGTGAATCCTGTGAATACAGCTGATGACTACATTATATATGACTGTTGATGGTTTGTGGTCTGTTCTACGGATCAATATTCACTTTGGGAACATGATATTTATGTCAGTCAGTGGGAGTCAGTGACAATATGGAGGATGTCAGTAGGAAATACACAAACAAGCAAGATACTGATTAACCTGTGTTGAAAGTATCTAATTACATTCACACACACACACACACACACACACACACACACACACACACACATATACACACACACACACACACACACACACACACACACATATACACACACACACACACACACACACACATATATATATATTTACACACACTCACATGTGTGGTGTGTGTTTACATTCCATTGTGATCACCTTTAAAATACAATATAATTGTTTTGAATGAACATTATATTAAATAGTTGATCAGTTTTTTTACAACAATAAAATTAACCTATACATTAAGAAATCAGTTATAATGTTCCACTTATACAATACATAAAACGTAGGCTTAGTACTTTTACTTGGCACAGATTAAGTGTAATAACACCTTATTAAGCCTATACTTTACACTGGTCAGGACTTTCACATTTTTTTATATCACGGCACTGATTCTTTTAATAAAAGATAGAATCCTTCCTCCACCACAGAACATAGATTCACCAGGATCAGTGCCCAAATGGCAACATATAAATAAAGACAAAAGAAAGCATTCAGCTGGCCTGAGAAATACGCTGCTGAGGGCAAACCAGTGCCCCCGAGTTCTTCACCTCCAGGAGTAGTAAAGGAGAGAGTGGGCAGACGCGAGGGGGCGACGTTGGTCTCTGTAACACCCTGACAGAGACGGAGAGGGAGGGAGAGGGGAGGTGCTGAGCGGAGCGCGCGGCTCTGAGATCCGACTCCGGTGTCATCTCGATTCAGTCACACACGCTCCGGCTCAGACATGGGTGGAAATCCATCTAACGTCTCCTCTTTGTTTCTCCTGACTCGTATGGCGAGATGCGGAATCGAGCATCGCTCGCTCTAATCCAGCGCACAATGGGCACGTCGCTCTGTATTACGGCCGCCGCTCGCTGCGCTCCGTCTATTACACTCGGAATTAGAGACTTATGCTAATTAGTGCCAATTACGCTCTTTCTCATCTTTTTGTCATCACCCCTTCGAGTGGTGCGCGAGCAGTCAGACCCCCAACTATTTGTGTTTCCCTCATCGCCACCACGCCATTTGCATATTTAATTTATGCTTTATGAATTAAAGTAGACGCATGACGCAAGTGCGTTACAGTTATAAGGGCCAGCATGAGAGGGGGTTAATGATAAGAATGGGAAGATAGGGGAACTAATAGGCTCCAGGCTATTAGCAACACGGCAGGACTAAAGTATAGGACGCTTCATTACACTGAATTAAAGTAACTCAAGTGTGATCCTGCTCTGGCGGAACCTTGTATCACTCTGATGCTCACTTTCAGACAGCGCTGCAGATAATACTTCATTTAAAATGTGCCATTATTGTCTTTTTTCTTCTGTTGTGAGGAGATGTGTGTTCATCGGAGAGAGAGAGAGAGAGAGTGTGTGTGTGTGTGTGTGTGAGAGAGAGAGAGAGGGAGAGAGAGAGAGGATGGCCATGGCACTGTGAGGTATTGCGTCACCACTGTCTTTACTTGCGCAGGCTCTTTACATGGTGGTCTTTGGCTGTGGGCATCCTTACTTCTGATTCATGCGTTGGTATACGAGCAGAGCTTTTGGTGCCACACTGTTGAAATCCTTTCATCAAGGTCGACCTCACAAATCCCATGGTACTTTATTTAGCAGACTGTCATGTATCAAACAGAGGAAAAACTAAAACACACAACTGAAACGTCTACTATCATTCAAATACATGCACTTTGCTCTTTTCTGATCATATTTAAGAACACTCCGATGGCAGCTGCACCTTTACGCACGCACAGCTCCACCGATGCCAAGTGTCACCTGGTATTATTCGACTTCCTTAATGCACTGGATGTGTAAAACATTTTAATTTCCCTTCTACAACCGAGGCAGGGTCTGCCTGGAGGAGGAACAGGGGGGAGAAGAGAGGAGCGCAGCGCCACTGGTTTTGTTATGAGGGGCCCGATGTGAGCGCTGGCTGGCGTCGCGGAGCCCCAATCAGGTGCCATCACACCCGGTGTTTGAGCATACCATTGGCTGGTGGGGAAAGGAGCTGCGCGCAAAACCAACCCTGCTCCTCACACTCGCCTCACAGAAGCCGAGCTGAGAACATCATCCGCTTTGAGCGCTTAGGCGCAGTGATTACATCCTCACACACAGAGAGAGGGGGATAGAGGGAAAGTCCTGTTATTCGCCGAGTCTTTATTCAGAAGTTGCAATTATTGTAGATTTGGGCGCAGAGCGAACAGGAGTTTTTACTTTCCTCCTTTCTTTTCTTGTTCGTGTGGAGTTTCCTGTTTTTTTTGTTTTGTGACTTTTTGAGAAGAAGGGGCGGTGTGTTCTGTGCACGGGGAGTGCTGGCTATGCGTCCTGGCTCCAGCCTGCGATGTTTGCGCTGACGCCAAAAACTCACAGACCGGCGCAGAATTGATTAAAACAGAGAAGCTGGGATCAAATGGCTGTGCTTCTCACAGCTGAAACGACACAATGTTCCACTGACCCGAGGAAGAGGAGAGGAATTTGGGAATCTGACAGCCTTGTTGCTGTTTATTTCACTGCCTTCTTACGGACAGAGGAAATGGGAAATGCTCGTTTCTTGTAAGAAAAAGGAATAATACTCTTTTTTTTCGTCTTGAAGTGCACTTTGAGAGAGGGGGGGAGATGATTTGGTTAATATTCCTGCTCTCCGTCCTCGATGGAGCCGTCTCTCAGCTGCGTTACACCGTGCCAGAGGAGCAGGAGCCTGGCTCTGTGGTTGGGAATATCGCAGAAGATTTGGGGCTGGACATCACCAAACTTTCCGCTCGCCGCTTTCAGACGGTGCCTAGTTCACGGACACCTTATCTGGAGGTGAACTTAGAGAACGGTGCGCTCGTAGTGAAGGAGAAAATCGACCGTGAAGAAATCTGTAAGCAGACCATCCCGTGCCTACTGCACCTGGAGGTGTTTCTGGAGAACCCGCTGGAGCTGTTTCGCGTGGAGATCGATGTGATGGATATCAACGACAACCCGCCCAGCTTCCCCGAGACGGACATTTCCGTGGAGATATCGGAAAGCGCCATCCCCGGGACCCGTTTCCCGGTGGAGAACGCCTTCGACCCGGACGTGGGCACGAACGCGCTCAGCACATATGCCATAACGAATAATAACTATTTTTACCTTGACGTGCAGACGCAGAGCGACGGGAACAAGTTTGCGGAGCTGGTGTTGGAGAAGCCGCTGGACAGGGAGCAGCAGGCGGTGCACCGCTACGTGCTGACGGCCGTGGATGGGGGCATCCCGCAGCGGACCGGGACGGCTCTCCTGGTCGTGAAAGTTCTGGACTCTAATGACAACGCGCCCACGTTTGACCAGTCCGTGTACAACGTGAACCTGCGGGAAAACTCTCCCGTGGGCACGCTCGTCATTCAACTCAACGCCACGGATGTTGACGAGGGGCAAAACGGGGAAATAGTTTATTCTTTCAGCAGTCATAACGCGCCGCGGACAAAGGACTTGTTCAATATTGATGCCAGAACAGGTAGGATAGAGGTGGCGGGGGAGGTGGACTATGAAGAGAGCAACACGCACCAGATTTATGTGCAGGCGAAAGATCTGGGCGCTAACGCGGTCCCCGCGCACTGCAAAGTGCTGGTTAAACTTGTGGACATGAACGACAACACACCGGAGATCGGTTTTAGCACAGTGACCGAGTCCGTTAGCGAGCAGGACGCCCCGGGCACCGTAATAGCACTTTTCAGCGTGTCAGACCGGGACTCTGATGAGAATGGACAAATGAGCTGTGAGATACTGGGAGATGTTCCTTTCAAGCTGAAATCGTCTTTTAAAAACTACTACACCATCGTGACGGACGGACCACTGGACAGAGAGAGCACGGATTCATACACCATCACCGTGGTGGCGAAAGACAAGGGCCAGCCTTCACTCGCCACCAGCAAGTCCATTAAAGTGCACGTCTCCGATGAGAACGACAATGCGCCCCGTTTTACGCAGGCGGTTTATGATGTGTATGTAACTGAGAATAATGTGCCGGGTGCTTTCATTCACGCAGTGAGCGCTTTGGATCCTGATATAGGGCAAAACGCTCTTATTACCTACTCCATATTGGAGTGTGACATACAGGGCATGTCTGTGGACACGTATGTGTCCATAAACCAGGACACCGGCTACCTTTACGCGCTGCGCTCTTTTGATTATGAGCAGCTGAAGGAGTTTAGCTTCATGGTGCAGGCTAAGGACTCAGGTCCCGCTGAGCTCTTCTCTAATGCCACTGTAAATGTGATCATAGTTGACCAAAATGACAACGCTCCAACTGTTATAGCCCCCATCGGTAAAAACGGCACAGCCAAGGAGCACTTGCCGCGCTCTGCGGAGCCTGGCTACCTGGTGACGCGCATCGTGGCCATGGATGCGGATGATGGCGAGAATGCACGGCTGTCCTACAGCATCCTGCGGGGCAACGAGATGGAAATGTTCCGCATGGATTGGAGGACAGGGGAGCTGAGGACAGCCCGCAGGATCTCACCCAAGCGGGACCCGCAGGGCTACTACGACCTGCTGATCGAGGTGAGGGACCACGGGCAGCCCCCTCTCTCCTCCTCCGCCAGTGTGAGTGTAATATTAGTGGACAGCGTGGTCGAAGGCCGCAGTGGGGACCGCGGCTCGGCCTCCAAGGCAAAGGAGACCTCCCTTGACCTCACCCTCATCCTCATCATCGCCCTGGGCTCCGTTTCCTTCATCTTCCTCCTGGCCATGATCGTGCTGGCCGTGCGTTGTCAAAAGGACAAGACGCTCAACCTGTACACGTGCCTGCTGGCCGGCGAATGCTGCCTGTGCTGCAGCTCCTGCTGCAGCAGGCAGGCCCGGGGCCGGAAACAGAAGAAGCTGAGTAAGTCCGACATCATGTTAGTTCAGAGCACCAACGTGACATCAGGGGTCGGGCCCGTGGGGCAGGTGCCCGTGGAGGAGTCTGGCGTGGGCGGAGTGGGAGGGGGCTTTGGCTCCCACCACCACCAGAACCAGAACTCCTACTGTTACCAGGTGTGTCTGACACCGGAGTCCGCCAAAACGGATCTGATGTTCCTCAAACCGTGCAGCCCCTCCCGCAGCACCGACACGGATCACACCAACCCCTGCGGTGCCATAGTCACCGGTTACAGTGACCAACAGCCGGACATCATATCCAATGGCAGCATCCTGTCTAATGAGGTAAGAGAGGCCCGACACAGCCTCAATCAGCTTGTGCCACTTACCATCACACCAGAGGTAGTAAAAGTGAACAAACTACAGATAAGAGGGTTTAAACGAATTTTAAAGATCCTCCAGAAATCAACACCACGTAAAAGCACCTTATCCACTCAGGTCACGCGCACCAAACGTCTCAGAGAAGATGGAAAAGGAATCTGCTATTGACTCCTCTCTTCTGCTCTGTGGCCTTTAATCACTGTCATGGCGAATAGTGGCCGGACATGGCAATGGTTAAAACTCGTGTGGCCTTTTAGTTGAATTTGCGATGGAGCGCTGTCAGATCAGCCTTTATATCATGCGCAGCAGAGTGGAACAGGGATTCTGACTCTGGGCATAAAGTGCTTATAATTTTCCAGTTAAAGCACCAGGTTGGAAGACGCTTTAAAAAATTCAGTATTTGGTGCTATTTACTCTGACCCATATTTTAACCAGAACCGAAAGCAAGAGCGCACAGAGGGATATTAATGTATCTCTTAATGTATTCAAAGTTTTGAATATTTTCGTTAGCTTCGTGACAAGGTGTGACACATGTCATCACAGTGGGTCTTAATATGTACATAGTCAATATTTGGAATGAAGTGGATACATTAATAAATTAGAAAACGCCAAGAATGTGTCAGGAAGATGGAGAAAATGTCGCCAGGAGCGCACATCTTTACGCGCAACATAGTTTGATTCCATTAGAAGCCTTTACTTGCTGTTCCTTTGTATTGCATTTGATATATCCTGCGCAGGTCATAGAGTTTTTGGTGGCAAACATCATCTGGAGTGGGGAGGAGACGTGTGATTTGAGGGCCCTGTTTTGTGTTCAGCCTGTGCGCTCTGCTCGGGGAAGCTGTGGAGTTGGAGCCTCTTTTCTTTTCTCCCTTTTTGCTGTTGATTGCGGTGCGCGACTGGAGAGGAGCCAGACACCAAGTCACAGCCATGCCTTTGCTGCGCGTTAAGTATTCCGTGCACGACCCAGCACGGCAGCACCGTGAACAAAGGTTGTTCAGTTTCAGCGCCGGGCGGCTCAATCATTTACGCATTCAATCGCCTCCCTAACGCACTCTCCCATGCTCCTCTCACCCACTCACTCTCTCACCAAGTGGATGCGCGGCACCGTCGTTTCCCCCTGCGCCATGCTGCCCCAGCTTCTCCTACCACAATTACACGCTGACAACCTGTGTATGCGTGTATGTGTTTCTTATTTTACATGTATGTACAGTGTCCATGTGGTTATTTGGCATAATAAGTGACAGTATGTGTGTTTCTGTGGGGTTTCCAGACAAAACACCAACGAGCAGAACTCAGCTACCTGGTGGACAGACCCAGACGTGTCAACAGGTATTGTCAAGCACACCACACATGCACCCACCCACACATACTCACACACACTCACACACAGGCAGATGCACACGTTATTTTTTATAGAGCTCAAAGCCTAGGGAGCCACATACCATCCATCTGAGGCCCTCTAACATCCAATAGGCCTCATGGATCCATAACCTGCTTACATATCTGTAAAATTGAATATTACACCCATCAGTATGAATCCCGTATACTCCGCATCGTTAATTGTGGCTTTGAGAGGCTACATGGTTCCCAGTGTATCCATAACGTTCATCTTCAATTTGGCATCAGTCCCATAACTGACAGAGCAGCACCTATTAAAACCCTTATGCTGGATTTCATTACATGCCATGTGTAACATCCAATTTAGACTCCTGACGGCCACCGTGACTGTATTAATGTGGTGTTGATTTCTGATTCTCCCACTCTTTCTCTGTCTCTCTGCCCCTCATTAAATCCATCTCCTCCTCTCCCTTCATCTTCCCTCTTCCTAATATTCTACATCAACCTCTCTTTCTCTCTCTGCCCTCTCCATTGTTTTTGGTGGGTCTCTCCTATTCTCCTCCTCTGGCACGGCTGTCCGTTGTACCATTCGCTGCTTCCTCCAGTTCGGCGTTCCAAGAAGCAGACATAGTCAGCTCCAAAGACAGCGGTCACGGTGACAGCGAACAGGGTGACAGCGACCACGATGCCACCAACCGGGGTCATTCAGCCGGTGAGTCCCCGCCCCCTCCATCACAAAATTACACTGTTATTTCAGTACTCTAACACCCCCCCCCCCCCCCCCCCCGCCTGAGTTCCGATAGTGAGTGTTTGCAGTTCTGAATGGGATAATACTGACTTGTTGGTGCGGACCAGTGGCTTTTAATTTCCTTAATTCGAGAGTGTACTAAGGCCTGGGCTCGGGGCCGCTGGCTAGATGGCTGTCATGAGCAGCCCCAGAGGTGTTGATTGTATTTCACACCCGGATGAAAGGAAGAAATATGTGGGGAATTCTCTTTCGCTTTCTTTCCGTGCCTCTTGCTTCCTCCGCTTCCCTCTTTCTAACCCTGCTGCTGTTTCACAGTGACACTGAAAAGACGGCGACTCGCAGCGAGCCAGTGTCTGAGGCCCGCAGTGGCCTTAATGGCACAAATCAATAGGTTCACTCAAGTGAAAAGAAAAGGTATATAGGTTAAGTTGATATAATAAGATACATTTCAGACACAGTCGGTACAGTGTTGTACTGTCCTTGTTGGTTATAGAGTCAGATGATCAGACACATCAGCAGCTTCTGACAATTTTTTGGAGTTAAAGTTAAAGCAAAAATAAAATGTTGAAGTTAAAGAACATTCCTCTCTCTTTCTCCATCCACACTTTCTCTTCAGGTTTATTTACTGACTCCCGTTTCTCTTCTGCGCTTTACAGTGCGGTCGATTTTTTTAGACAAGGCCTTATCATAAGCATCCCCCCGTTCTCTCTAAAATTCTATTAGGCTTGTACCTGTTTATTGATCAAAGTGGAGTCAGACAAAAAGCAGAGCGATACGAAATCGCATTTCATATTGAATTGCCCTTTCCTTCTGAGGGATTGTTCCGCGCAGCTTGTGTAAGACCCCTGGCCAGACCGGAACCCGCCAAATATCATATCAGTGCCGGGAATACAAATAGAGAGCAGATAAGGTAACTGTAGGATAGTGAACAGTCCTCATCAGGCTCCATTATCAATGAACCAAGCCAAAATAGAGAGCCAGCATGCAGCAGTGGTCGTGTCACTCCCTGGCCTCATTGATAAAAGAGGCTGCGAAGGTCAAACAGAGTGAGACTGAAATGCAAAATTGGAAGAAATCCAAAAAGAATAAATGTTTTTTGTGAAATAAATGTTTACGTGAGTATTTAAATCCACATTCAGAGTCAGATATCTTGCATCACAATGTGAATTTATGTGTAAGTGGAACCGTACAGTGAAATCATGCAGAGCAGCTTCGGCTGTGGATAAGTGGTATGCATTTAGCCCATTCAGCCGGCAGGTAACCCCCGGGCTTCAATAAGGAATCATACATGACATGCTATTACAGGACAGACCTGTGAATGCATTTAAGAATTTATCTAAAGCGGGATATTGACTTGACGGTTTACTAGCACAGTTACAGGATCGCATTTATGAGCCTGTAACATGTCCTTTCGCTTTATTTAGCTCAGAGCGGGATCATTTGGCAGTGGCCTGGGAGCATGCACAGTTGGTGCGGCACTCCGTATTTCATGCTAAGACAGCCACATTTGTTCCTCACGTTGGATTTAGAAGGGAACAGCTTACCACTCCATGGGAGGTTACTCCACACGGCTGGTATTTTTGGAAGAGGGACGCTTTAGTTTCCCCGACTTCTGTAAACAAAACCAGACGGGCCTGTGTGAGTGTGTGTGTGGCTGTAAAGGTATACCTCTGTCTGATTTAATATGTAGGTGTACACATGATACCTGTATATAATCTGCTTGTGTGTGTGTTGTGTGGGAGAAAACAAGGCTCTGTGATGATGACAGAATAGAAAAGGAGTTTTCCTTTGAGACAGTGCTCTGAGAAGCTTAAATGAGATTCAGTTTATGAGAGGAGAGTGGTCGCTAGTGCTTGGCTCGCTGCCAGCTGTATATTGCATCTATATCGGCACACACATTGCTCATTTATGTCTCTGTATGTATATGAGCGCCTTTTTTATTGTGTAAATATATGGGGATGAGAATATGGTTCCTCATCTCACGTGGGTTGTGTGCCGTGTCTGTGTAAGTTTAGTGCTGGGTGCGCGTTCTTTAAGCAGAGAACCAATCTGCATAAGCCTGAGCGAAGACTATGTATAGACCACGTGTATTTTTATGCCTTTCTGCAGCGTTTGTGTGCATAAGCAAATCCGTGTGTGCACATGCATACACACACTTCTACTTAACATGCATGTACTGTAAATATTCTTCCATTTTCTGTGTGTGTGTGTGTTTGTCTTGACACACATATTCGCTTCCAGGGTTTGTGGCAGGGTCTCATCCTTCATTCTGTCTCCCCCACACGTTGGCTCTCCGCAACACTCGGCTGATCAGTAATTCATTTCTAGAACCTTTTGCATAGCAATTATCAAAGGAGGGTTAGAGGCAAGGTTCCCTCACGGGACCGCGCAGTGCACTCTCCCTTTTGGTGCACCGCGGAATATTTCAAATCAAGAGGAAACCATTTCCAGTTGGCATATCATCAACTACACCTGCCGTAGCTTCCCGCACGGCCGCTCGTCTGACACTTTAGAAAATAAGTCTCCCGATGTGGTTTTAAATCAAAGGGACACTGCCTGTGAGGCTGGGATATCACCGGATACCTTTAAAAAGTGGGCAAATGGCTTTTCTGAAAGCAGCGTGTCTGGAGTGAGGCACAGCTGCGTCAGGAGCCAAAGCACTATTGATTGACTGCTACACCTTTTACCTTCCGCACCCGCTCCTTTTTTTAGGTTGTTTGATTCGCATTAGACTATGTCTTTCTCATTATTTCCCTCATCATCCTAATAGAACATGACGGAAAGAGTGAGCAAGCAAAACAATAAAGGTGACAGATAAGAGAGGATACGATATTCATCAGTGAAAAAAGAAAAAGAAATTGGCATCTCAGAAACATTCGATCAGCCGTGGAAGCCGGCGTGACGGGTGGGAGACTGGAAACGATCATTATCATGACGTTTGTTTTGGTGGGAACAACAGCCGTGACAAATGGGACAATTAAATCACTGTGGCAATGGTGTATTAGAAGGCTGATCATGAATTAGTTGTGGGCACCATGTTGCAGTTTCCCATGTCAGTGAGCTGTCATAGGAATTTAGCATGCAGCGTTTTGACACATCCTCCTCTCAGGCCCCAGATAATGACAAGACAGGAGTGGGGGGGGGCATAGAATGAAGGATTGGTGCACAAATATAGATTTAGGTCAAAATAATACAACATATATTTATGTCTGGGCCTCAAGAGACCTCAAATAATGTCCTCAAAAGACAATAAGGTTACTTATATAGTGACTTAACAAAATGTAGCACAAAAAAAGGCGGATCCTTCAATCTCTAATTCTGATCAAAAGACTAAAATCAGAATGAAATTACACCCGACTATTAATATTATCAATTGCCTTATAATTATTCACTCAACATTAATGTTTATGTCAGAAAATAGTAAAGCAAGCTTCCCAGAGCCAAAGATGTCATCTCAAAATGTCACCATCATTCCAGAAACTTTAAGAGTGAGCAAGACAAAAGAAAGAACAGCCAATTCTTTCATTTGAGAAGCTGGAACCAACACGTAGAATTTTTGCTTTGAAAATTGCTCAAAGAAAGCGGTGACATGGTTAAAATGCGTATAAAGCACCAGCTCAATCTCTAGCCCTCGAAACCCCTCTAGCAGAGGAGAGCATACAAATATCTCAATGCGACATGAAAAAGCAAAAAATCTATTACAGCAAACAGGATAAACAAAGTCGCCTCATTAAAAAAATCAATTAGCATTTTTCCTGCAACAGGTGGAGATGTCACCACTTCCACGCTGAGCGCTTTGTTCTATGTCAATAAAAGTCAGTAAAAGTGGTTGCGGAGAAAGGGGAGATCAATCAGTTTGATTAACTAACTGACGAGAGCCTGCAAATTGTGAAGAAAAAGAAAATAAGTCCCTATTTCACTTTATGAGTGTCGTGATGGATGTGTCCTTGGTATGTGGTCTATGAATGAACTGAACGGCAGCTTGAGGGTTTCCAGAGAGATGGCTACACATCCTCATTTTCAGTACCAGTGTTTATGAAAATGCCTCAGATCTGCTGAAAACAGCAGGTCAAAAAGTTGGCCGTGGATATTTATTACTGACGTGAAACATAAGGCAGGAAGACGAATGGAAATAGCAGCAAAAGTCCTGGGAGTCGTAAAGATGCTTTGGCCACGAGAAACGTACATATCATTCAGCTCAGAGATTTAATATCGGCAAACATCTGCTCCGGCCAGGTTGCAGCGCAACACTTCTGACAGAAAAAACATAAAATATGACGTTAAGATACGTGATGGTAATGTTCAAAGTGATCTATGACAAGCAGTTTCACTCACACTGTTCTCTGTTATGATCAAGAACATTACCAGCGTCCCTTTAGCGCACATTTACTTCATGTGAGTAACTCCAGTTTATTACATCCACCAAGGCGCTTGTGTCTGCCTTTGTTTGTTTGTTATAGCAGGACTTCTCAAAAACTACTCATATTATTTCCAGGAAAGTTTGTGACGGGGTGGGGCATGACCTCAGGAAGAACTTGCTGCTGTTTGGTGCGGATCTGGAACACTGCGCAGATCTAGGAAAACTCTTTTTTTTTCAGTTTCTTTCACATTGCATTTTTCATTGCTAATATAGTTTAGATAATCTGACATATTAGATATTTGCAGAACCTGTTTGATTCTCTTCTGGATTTCTAATAGCAATGTCATTTACCTGTTATAACCTCTTATTCTGCTGTTATAAACTCTGATCAAAAATGGTTAAATCAGATGAAGTAATACCTGAGTGCCAGTAAATTACCCTTAAATGTTGCAGTCAGGTCGCTGTACATAGACTCTGATGTCTATGTGAGGTATTGTCAAGGCTCTACATCGTAGGGTGCTGCATTCAGAGAGAAGACCCAGTGATGAAAAGCATACAAACCAGAGATCAATAATCAGTGGTCATCCAGAAGCTTTCCTCTAACAATATATAAGGGGCCGTATTAATCAAACGGACACTCTTAGGGCAAGCGGCCATCTTGGCTCTCTTTCCCCAGCCCATTTGCTCTGGAACAAACATCGAAAATGGTAGCTGCCTCTCAGAGACGCAGGACAATTTCTCTGTCTGTCATTACTGGACATGGTGGAAGCCATCTTGCTCTGCTTTGACCCTGGGAGGTCTCTGGTTTACTCATCACGGCCTCACTGGCCAACTCATGTAAGGAAGCCAGGCTACTCCCCTGCTGTACTGAGCTGCTGTCCAAATATTGACGTTCTGTGTCTGTAGTCTCTCCGGAACAGTGGAGGACAAGATGAAAAACAGAGGTATGGATAGAAGACACCCTCTACCTGAGGGAGGTGGAGTGTTTTTTTTTAAAACAAGATAATGACAGAGGAAGAAAGAGCCAGAGAGGATTTAATGTGAGAGAAAATAACAAGAGACAGAGAAAGAGGGGAAGAGACTCAGAGGGACTAATCGAGACAGAGAGGGAGACAGACAGATGAATGAGTGCTGGGAGGGAGCGACTGCAAAACCCGAGTGCAGCAGATATATGCCTGCAAAGTGAATGCAAACAGGGGGGCTGTGTTTTCTCAGGATTTTGTTTTCCTTCATTTCCGCGCTCCCGGTTGCTGGATGTATGTCAGGCGGCGGGCGCAATTAGTCAAATCACGCCAACGTGGGATTTCGGCAACACACCGAGACGTAATGAAAGAAAAAAAAAGAAACAGAAGTGCTGATTGCTTATTAGCAAGTAAATTGTGTTCGCATTATGTAGCATTGTTTACATCTCCTTGTGTGTGTGTGTGTGATTATATTTGCGTGCATGTGCGAGCGTGCTTGTGTACTTCCTGCCTGATGAGGTCACGATGAGAGATAGGGCTGCTGGCGGGGCCTGTCATTGCCAGTCACCGTTCTAGTTGTTGTTTTGCTTCATGCCCGAGGAAGAAAAGGTGCTTTGCGAGGATCAACAGCCACTGGGTGTCATGTGCACACGGCCTGTCTGTCTGTTCACTTCCGTACGTCTACATATGTCTCTACATTGAGTATTTTTAAGCGTGTGCTTGTGTTCGTGTGCGTGCGTGCCAACGTATGTGTTGATGTCGCCGGATTTTTTTAAGAGCGAGCCCGGCAGGCAAAAATCACTGAGTAGTTTGGAAGCAAGTGACAAGAGTTTCTCCGATGCTGATGCACCGTAAACAGTGACTGCTGCAGACTATATTTACACATCATCTCCAGAGCACAATACGCCCCAGTGCCTGCTCAAGAATATAGTCAGATATGAGAGATATGGAGCAAAGTGAAGCTTTCTCTTAATCCTTTGACATTATTGTATGTTTGCTTTCTGCAAACTTTGGTTTTACACCCTCTGTCATTCAGCTCATTTGTTTTCATGTTTAGATACAAATGCATTGAGGCTATCAAGAGGTGAACAGAGGTGATTGTAGGGCCCTGAGGTCAACGCCTTTGTGCGTTCGAGGTAGAAATTAATTTGCGAAAACTCCAGCGAAAGGCTAAAGGCCAAATAAAAGGTGGGGATTAACAGAAATAGCATTTATTTGCACCCCAACCTTTAAAGATAGCATAAATATACATTAGTTCCAGGGGTGAATCTGAGGCTAAATGCAAGTAAACACCACTCGAAATCCTTAATTAGCATTTACACAGCTCTGCCTGTTCTTCACCTGATCGCGTGCAGTACAGAGCTGCCACTGACACACAACCCACACATGCTGGGGGGTTGATGAAAACAGATGAAGCCTTTGGCAGCATGAGCACTGACTGGTGCTGATTCTGTGGGGCACACAGGAAAGACGGTGGTAAACAGACCAAAGAGGCATCTGACATATTCCAAACCCAATATTAAAACACACAACAAAAGGTTATTTCATTTTACGCAGTTTTAATTTGTTAGTGCCTGTTTGGCGGCAGTTTCTTTTGTTTTCTTAGTATATTACAGGTGATGAAGCAGAATACAGAGAACTCCCAAAACGAGTTTGTGCGGTTGTCCTTGGTTAATCAAAATGTAAGCATATTTTTAAGAATTGCGTTTACCTTGCATTCTATATTGTTATTCATTATTAAAGAGGGTATAGAAAGTGAAGGGTTGGATAGATGTTACAAACATTTTTATATGAAAGGGTCGTAATAGATTAAAAGTACATTTTTTATTTACTTTTAAAATTTCTGGTGATTAAAAATCAAGGTGTCTCCCCTCTGTCCACCTCTGTTTAACCCCTCTCCCATCTCCTTCTGCGAGGCCCTGGTCTCCCCCCGTCTTTTCTGGCCTTTGCCCATTCCATCTGTGATCGCCTGGGTTTCCCTTTCTCTTCCTTATGGTTCCCGCAGTCTCACTGCCTCTCCTGCACGCTGTCTCGCTGTCTGTGAAATCTGTGCCTCCCCCCGTCTGTTTGTCCCCCCCACCGTTTCTTGTCTGTGAGCTCTGTGCCTCTTCCTGGCTCTCCGGTCCCTGCACAGTCCCATCGCCTCCTTTTGCTCGCTGTGAGGCACCGTATTAGGAACATGATTAGATTCACACGCTGCTCACAAACACCAAAGAACAAACCAGCCACGGTGGCAGTTCTGAAGACAACCTGTGATACAGGATTTCACATGTGCACAAATAACAGCTAGAATAACTATCGATCATCAATCTCCTTCCTTCTCCTCCAAGATATTTTGGTACAGTAGTTCTCAAATAAAAGAGGATTTTTTTTAATTTTCTTGATAATAAAGGTAGAATAATAAAAAATAAAAGTGGAAGAAAATTAAATCATACGTAATTCATGTTTTTTGCCCTTGATAGAGATGCTAATGCTGCATTAAATCTTAAGCACAAAGAGCTTTGTGTGAGCATCTTTTTCAGAGATTGTCATCAGTAACTGAAAATACACACTTGTCTGCAGGTATACACTGTGCATAGCCTGAGAGACAAAGCCAAGGGCAAAAGAAATGAAAGCCATGAGCCCCTCTGCTGCTGCTTCTTTAATCTTATTGCTTTAAGTGCACGGTAATGACCAAAGCCAACTCATATGAGCATATCAACATTTATATCGAGCCCTCCCTTCTCTCGTCTGGGCTATGGTGGTCTGACAAAGTACAAGGATGATGTTTGGAAAACTCTTTGTAAGAAAACCATCCTGAAAAAATAAACAGGATTTCAAAAAGTAAGGTAGACATGCTCCCAATCCTCGGGGGAAATTACACCTTTGCACAGCTGTCATAAGACTGGTTGATATTATCCCACCACAATAACGTCCCAAACACAGTTTTTTTTAATTTTCTTTTAAAGTCAGGCTTATGTGGCTTCATATTGAAGGAACATGTCTGTAAAATGCACAGCCCAGGAGAGTCCAAGCTTTCAGTCCGACAGAGCAAACTAAACAAAAAGGAAACCGGTGTGCGTCATTGCATATATGACCAAAGACACATCTTTTTTCTGTTGCTGTGCCTCTCTGAGTATCAGCATACTCTTTTTTATCTCATAATCCATAATCCATGACAGGATGATATTTTGAGATTTAGTCTTAATGTGCAGGAGGGGTGAATGGAGGGAGCTGCAGGTCAAAGTGAGGCTGCCACAGAGTGAACACAGTTATTCAGCTATCACTTATGTTATTGCAGATAATAGCAGGTTACCATATTAATTCACTGGCGTGGTTGTGTTGAGCTGTTGTGAATAGTAACAACTGAACTTGTTTATGAATACTATAGCTTTTTTGTATAATAAATATGACATAGCTTTGTGTGTGCCTGCTTTTAGTCACAGAGGAACAGTGGTATTATCAGTGGAGTGGATCAGTAGAATAGATTTGTGTAAGTAGACCCTCTGATCTGAAGCCCTCTCAGCCTCGGGGGATTACAGATACCAGGATGTCCACTTCTTCTTTCACTGCCTCCTTTTCTACCTCACTTTCCCATTGCATCTATTTCCCCCTCCCACCCCCCTAACTCGTGAGCGTTTTTCCCGCTTTGAACGCGTCATTCCAACGTTTTCCGCATTGATCTGGCTTCGCTGGAAAAGCAGGAAAACTGCAAATCCAATCTGCACAAATGTCGAGGATGGCTGCAGGGTTATTATGATGATGATGACTCTGTTCATGACTCTTGTTTCTTTCTCTAGCCTCTTTATAATCTCTCATACTCTTCTTCCCCTTGTCCTGCTGTCTTTATTCTCTCTAAGAGAGTGTAATTAACAAAACCCGTACCTCTTTCACGCTGGACGTGTGTGTGTGAGCGTGTTATTCTATTTTATCAATTCAGATGTAAATTTCTATCCGTTTTTTTTTGCTTTTGGCTGTGGCTCTGTGTCAATTACACACTTTGCTGGTTTGTGTAGGGATGACTGACATAGTGTGATTAAGCAGCCAGCGAATATTTTGTTAATTTTTGTGGTGCATTTCTTAAGATGACTGTCATTTTTTCGTGCAAGGATGATGGAATATGGATTCACATTTTGTCTCTTGGTGTTTTGGAATCAATTGTGAGTCTGAGGATGCAGGGAGTAGGGGAGTAATGTTTTCGCCACACCACATCACTTTGATTGCACATTTCATTCGGAATGAATGAGGTGAGGAGGAAAACAAACAATTCGCTTCATCAATGTTGGCCTTGTCTCTGTGATAAATAGCTTTTGCTGCATTTTTCCTGCTCGCGACATTGGCAAATGATTGCTAACTTGTGTTCTCTCTTCTGGTCTCTTTCTCCCATCTCCCTCCTCCATCTCGCCTTTCCACTCCAAATATCCGTACCGCTTCTCCTCCACTGCTCCCCCCCATTATCATCCTTTATATGTCTATAATCTTCCACCTACCTCACCCCGCTTGCCCTCTCCATGCCTCCATCTGTATCTCCTCTGCAGGCACCGACCTGTTCTCCAACTGCACGGAGGAGTGCAAGGCCCTGGGCCACTCAGACCGCTGCTGGATGCCGTCGTTCGTGCCGTCAGATGGGCGCCAGGGGCCGGACTACCGCAGCAACCTGCACGTGCCCGGCATGGACGCCACACTGCCCGACACTGAGGTACCCTCCTCCGTCAACCTCTCCGACCAGCTCACCATGGCCTCGCCCACCTCCTCGTCCAACGATAGGTCATTCTCCACCTTTGGCAAGGACGGTCAAAGATCACAGTCACACCACAGCCTTCACCATCACCTCCATCAGCAACAGCAGCAGTACAGCTCCAGCACGCTAGAGAGGAAAGAGTATGATAGGGGGACCCTACCGTACAAACCCACCTTTCTCTGTGAGTATCAGTATGAAAGCTCCCTGGGACCCTATGACTTTAGTCTGGTCCAGTACAGATACTAAGGAGGGAACAATTATTCTGCCTCTTGATTCTGATCTGGACTTTTTATGTTGTTTATCAACTTTTATTTCTTCTATTTTGAAGGAGTTTTTTAATACAGCTTAATGTTTTTTTGAATTGTTTAGCTTTTTTTTTGTAAATTATAATTTATTCTTTTGAATGTAATGGAATCTATTACTGCTAACTTCCCTGCTCCAAAACACCCTTTGAAATTCTCAACCTAACCCCATCCTAACTCCTAACACTGTCTGTAATCATATGACTTATTAAAAAATAAATATGATTTGGATTGGACTCATGTGGAACTGCTGTGGCCCCTTTTTCTTTATTTTATTTTCTCTAAAATTGACCCCTCAAAATCCCTTTTTATCTGATGCTCATATAGGAAAAGGTCATAACACACAATCACACCTCATGTTTTAATTCCTACCATCCTAACATGCATACATTTATAGAGAGTTAATAGCTTAAATAACATGATTTGAGTGCGTAGGGAGAAAATAAAAGCCACATCATCTCATGTTGTAAAGGACATCTTTGCTCAACAAAAAGAGTTTTGCTCAAGCAAATGACTCGAAGGTGAAAAACACAACCCACGCTTCTTCTTCTCCACGAGGAATGAAGTCCATTTTGTTCTCAAAAGAAAGTCCCGAGTATCTAAACTTGCTCGCCAGCAGATCAATACCTGACATAAAGAGGAGTGGGTTGCGGTGGGCTTTTCAACCGTGAGGTCGCAATTCCTCAGCTGGAAAAGTCTTGTACACAAGTTTGTTTGTTGTTGTTTTTTTGCGAGAAAATAATGTGATGTCAGTTTAATTTGGCAAATGAAACATATTCATATACATTGGACAAAAACTGAATTTCAAGCTGGGATCTCTAAAGAGATTCTTCTGAAAAGGATGGCGGCACACTACTTGCCGCTTTCAATTGCTTTCCAAGCTCTCGCACATTACATGAATATTCTATTAGCTCTAAGAGTAGAGAATGGTTTCGATATACACATTCAGTAGAGAAGTCATTTCCAGTCAAGTCACCACCATGTTAACTACCATCCTCCATGATACTGCATGCTGACTGTGGGTTGTCTCTCAGGTAAACTATGAAAACCATAACCTGCTTTTCTTTTCTTTTTTTCTTCCTCTTTTCTTGTTTGCGACTTGGCAAACAGAGCCAAGCAATATTCCTCTTGCACATCAGGTCTGTGTGAAAAATAATTGGTCTTTAGCCTTCAGGTGCTAGAGCCTGCTTTGCTCCAAATATAGCTGCCTGCGCGTCTGCTCATCTCGTCTGCCTCGCAGGGTTAGGATAAATGCACTCCTTATTCGCTCAGTCCAAAACTCGCCACAAATGTATTTTATTTAACTTTTTTTTTTTTTTGATTTAGGATTTCTCACATTTGTCTGGTCTGAAGCAATTAATCGACCCCACACTGCCACGGCAAGGTTTTGTTGTTCATCAGTCTGTAAAGAATATTTGACTGGCTGAGACTCTAAAAACCAATCAGCATCATGTTCTCCTTTTAAAAATAGCTGCTACTAGTGGCTACGGCAATGCTCTGATCGCCATCGTTGCCTTGATAAAGGGTTTATAAATGTTTAATGATCCATTTATGGATAATTAATGAAGCAATTAGTGTTCTGTGTATTTTCTGTGCATGCATTATGTAGCCACCAAATTCTGAACATTTATCTTCGCTGATGGACATGTTTTTACCCGATTCCCAAATTATTTGTAGCATTACACTGCGACGACCAGACTTTAGGGTATATAAATAACTTCACAGAGAGTCCTCTGTGGCATGTATCCTTCTAGAGATGGTATTTCGAGCCGATTGTGTCACTAAAAAGTCCCAAGGGGAAGGGTGTCATTTGTCTTAACAAATGTGTTCTCTGTCTTTTCGCAGCCCGCAAAAGGATTTGCTAGTTCGTTCCATGTGGACCTGTCGGAGACAGCGTGAATTTCTGTACCAGACCACCAACGCCGCTGCTAAAGACAGCGAAACAAAACTGAACAAACACCAACCTGGACAAAAGCAACCTTGGTTAAACTTCATTATCTCGGCTGGCGAGCTGTAACAAAGCCTTGGCAGTGGCTGCCGAGGGAGGGAAGCAGAAATAAACAATGAGTAGCTGTAAACCTCTAGATACCTGAGGAGCAATCCAAGGCCTTATTCCTCTCAGCGGGACTGAGACTGGGGCCAAAACACTCGACATGTGACGATTATAAAAATCATCAGCAGAAAGAAGAGAGTAACTGATATGAACAGAGGAATACAAAAACAACAAGTGACAAAAGATGAGAGACGGATTCACTCACAGAGGTGGTTTGTCTTTTTTTGACTGAGGAGTTAGCCTCTAGAGATCTGTGTGTGCCTGTTTACATGAAGAAAAAAAAACTAATGTTTCTGTACAAACTACAACCAACGTCACACGGAACCCTTTAGCTATTTCTATGGTCACCACTAAGCCAACTGTACAGAGACTGTGTGGGGAGGAAAAAGGAGACTGACAGCCAGAGTGAGAGACCGACACTTAGGTAGACAGCAGGTGTTGTACAGGTATGAAATGACAGAAAAAAAAACAAAGGAAGGGGGGCAAGTAGAGATGATGAGCAGTACTATAAATTCTGTATCTCTGGTTTTTTGACTTGACTGTCTTTATATAACTTCTCTTTTTTGTTTCTGTTGTTCTTTCTGTGTGGTTAAAGTGTGCAGACTCTAACGTATTCCAACGTACAGCTACAGACAGGAACATGCGCTCCGGAGCCGGGTTCAGTCCTCTTTCGTGTTTAGCCACTTCAGGAAGGCGAGTTAAACAAACACAGACGATGCGCAGAAAAGAGAAGGAGTTTAAACACAATCCTCATGTTCAGTCTGTCAATAAAATATCACAAATGAATGTTCTCATTTCTACACTAGTGACTAACAGTTCCTTCCTGAGCTGACTGCAGAGAAAGTGAAATGACCCTTTACCAGGATGTGGTTCCCTTGATGCCATTGGCCTATACATAAACAATCAGACACATTCAGTGGTTTTTATCATGTGTGCAAAGTGTTTACTGTGCTATTTTAAAAAGCTTATAAATGAATATAAATCTATATATATAACTATATATATATATACATATACAATATACTTTTTTTCTGAAAACTGTGTAACCATTGGTTATTTTCTACACCTCATATTGTCATTCAATCTAATAATACAAAGTACTTCAAAATCGAAACTTGTATCGATTCAAACAGAGAAGGAGTGTTGAAGCCGACAAAGCAAACCCCTTCACAACAACCATGGATTAAGTTGCTGTTACTTGTTACTTTTCACAGTTTACAGATGCTGGGCCTAGTTGTGTGTAGCCATGACACCAGTTTGAGTTGTTTTGGCCTGTTGTGTATTTTTACTAGCAGAATATGTGTTCATGTACAGGAAGGGGGGACTATCACAATCGAGCTAGATATCAAAGTTTTACAATCATACAGGACAGGTATACACAGACAATACACGGCGGGGTGCAGTATGGCACGCTCGCACGCACATAACACACACACACACAAACACAGGTCAAGTGGTGATAAATAAACAGTGTAATTGAAGTTCTCTAATGTGTGTTTTGTCACGTTCACCTGGGAATAATAGCATATAAGGGATCAATAAAACCCAAGTAAGAGCCTGCAGCCATGCTAGCGGCTCAGGGGGGCTGTGCTCTGGCACAGGTGTGCTTTGAGCTAAATGCTAACATCAGCATGGTAACATGCTCACAAGGACAATAAAAACATATTGATGCTACGCAGGTGTAAGCTTTACCATGTTCATCATCTCAGCTTGATGCATTAACTTTTGCCAATTAGCACTAAACACGGAGTGCAGCTGAGGCTGATGAAAAAGTTGATTAAAAAATTTGAGCTGATGGTGGCACTAAATGGAAATCTGAAGGATCACCAAAATTATTACAATCGACCCTGTGGACATACTGTATGTGTAAATAAATACATATCAAACTTCAAGGCAACCCATCCAATAGTTGTCGAGAGATTACAAGGGGGGGGGGGGTTACTATCAAGGCTCATTTTTATGATGTTCTTCCTCATCCTTTAAGTCAAACTAAATTATTAAACACATTTCGCATTTACCCCTCTGATGTTCTGGCTGAAAATGCTTTGTTTTAGTGAGACATCTGATGTCAGATGGTATTGATGATAATGGTGAAGATGATACTGATAATGCACCAGGTTTTTTCCCAAAACAACTTGCTAAAACAACCTTTGGTAGTGTCATGTGTGGTTTGCAAACTCTGCATTGATCCTACACACAAATATTGTGAGGTGTTCACAGAAAAACTGGAAATGTCTTTTGTCATCCTTCAGCGTTTTTTCAACATTGTGTACCGTATCAGTAACTTACTGTATAATGGTTCTTACAGACAAAATTATACTTTGGAGCAGTTTTACAGCTCTGCAGTGGCAACAACCCTCCACCTTAGCTTTTAACTCACTCACCACAAAACCTATAAAACCTGGCCCTGTTCAGACCTGGTATTAACACAAGCAGTAAGAGATTCGATCACAAGTGGACATCTCTAATTTTGTCTGTTCACACCTGGTATTAAAATCCATCCTGAATGTGTCTCCAAAGATTACTTCCAAAATCCACACGCAAATGATTACGCATGTCCGCAAAGACCAAATTACTTTGTTTTTATCCAGTGTGTCAGAGTGTCGAGTGAGCAAGAGAGAGACAGAGACGGTGAGAGTGTGCAGAGTCAGGAGGGCTGAGATAATCAATGAGCTATGTGCAGGAAAGTTATTTTAACTATAAAAAAGTGGACGAAAAGAAATCCCATATATTAAAGGAGAAGCATAAATAATTGTGAAACTGTAGAGGTTCGGAGGTCGTCAGCTGAGTAGGTGGTCCTTCAAATGTGGCCCAGCACACATGATCTGAGTGATCGGATCTTGAGACACATTAGAGAGCGTCTCAGGACGGATGTTCATACCAGGTCTGAATGGTATCTGTGTGCCTGACAGGCAGCTTTCACAAGACCACATTCTGACAAGCTCTGCTGAAGAGAGTTAAGTTTATCCAAGTCCATTTGTCCTGACAGCTTATCAGGTTTAGCTTCATGTTTCCAGCTGTAATGAAGCTCCACATTGGCCTTTTTCATCACTGTGAGCACATCCCTGCAAACTAGGCACAGTGGTTTATTTTACTTGAACAAAAAAACAATTGTCCATTTGTAGAACTTGGATTTCCACCTGTGATACTTTCGGCATCACCATGATGCTTATCAAAGATGATATCCATGTGATATATTATGAAATATTACGGCTCATTAACCGATAACAGACCAGCAACATCAACATTATCATTCCTAGAACCTTGCTTGGTTAAAAATAAAATTTTATCCTTAATAAAAGTGACTCCTTTTAACAACCATTTGAAATCTGCTGCAGAACATTCACAGCCAAAAAACAAGCACGTTATGAACCTGCTTCTCACTTCAAATCCTCACAGGGCACTTCTGCTCCTTTCACTGTTGTTTTTAGAACATGAATTTTCATGAAAATTTATTCAGCTATCCCAAAAGAATCTCATGGACTTTCAAGATGTAATCACCATGGTTGTGCTCTACTTTCCTCATTCCCTGACCTCAATAGCTCATCAGAAAAAAAAAGAAAAAAAAAACTTTTCTGGTGCCTGCCACTCTAGCCTTCTGTCCACTTCTGTCAAAAGCTACCCTTCAACATCTCAACCTCACCCCTTCACTGTGGAGCGATCCTCACATGGCCTGGCACAGGTTCACAGAGACAAAAAGAAGACGAAGAGGAAAAAGAGTGCTGGAGTCTGGTTGTGGTTTTACTGCTTTAGGTCCAGGGTCATGGGGGAGACACAGCAGTCCCTCACTTAGCAGCCTAAAAACAGAGACAATCTGTTCAGGTCTATCACAAGTTAGCCTTCTTTTCCGAGCACGGATACATGTGACCAGTGCATGTGAGCAATCCGGTGGTTTGGGCTGGAATAGATGGCCTTTGGGGTTCTGATGAAAATCTCAGTAAAAAACTATCCCGCACATATTTGTATATAAAACTGAAAAATGTGGAAAAAAACATAAAAGGATATAGCTTTGTCCAGTGATGAAATAACAAGGTTTAATGATAATACTTTTGTGCAATGTTGTTATGATTGTGTGATTTAACAATGATATTTTCACAATAAAATGACAATATCCCATTACATAGAAATATGGTATTATCCTAGTATAACCCTGTTGTGAAGAGGTTACCGCCTCACTTTCATTATGAAAAACTGTGAATGTAATATATAATGTGACCAAAGGCTGAGTATCATTCCACAAAACAATACTTTTTAGCTTTCTTTTACATGTAACAACACATGCCAACCTGGTCTGTGCATCAGCGTCAAAGAACTTAGATGATGAATTGTGTGATAAACAAATAAAACTGGTTTAAAAGCTGGGGAATGACGGAAAAGTCTATGACTTCATATGACATGTCTTTTGTGTTTATAGCCGTTCACATGTGAAGGCAAAGCTTTTGGAAAGAAGAGAGATACAAGACCATGTTTTTCATGGTCCTGCTGTGTTTTGTATAATACATGCCTATATTTGACAGTAGAGATGTGATGTGAGAACACAGCAGAAGATCCGCCACAGGATTCAACACGAGCATGTGTGGGGGTGGGTGGTTGCGTTTCTAACAGGCAGCAGACACAAAAATGAAAAAACAAACAAAAAGAAGACAAATATCTCCCTGTGAAAAAGAGGATCCACCCATGTAGAAGACACCTTCGAGATGTCAACAGAGTTTGTGAAGATAAGGGGGGACACTGGTGACTTAAAAACATGTGATCTCCACAGTTGAGTCGCTTCATTATGCCCTGCCTCTCCCTGCTGCACCATCCCTCACCTGAATCTACCGGAGGATTTGTTGCTGTTGTGAACGCGTCTGAGCAGAGAACTCATGCTGAATTGTGAATGTGTGAAAGAAAACCTGTGGAGAAAGTCTGGACCCAATTCTCTGAAGTTCATCCGGAGGTCATGTCTGAAAATGGCTTAACATGGGTTGGTTACTATCTAAAAAAATGTAAGGTACCAGCACAATAACTGATAATTTGTATCTGAACAATGCACCTTCAATAGCCTGTTTGTGGAATATGCACAATGCATTCTGGATAAAGTCCCTACTAAGTCCAACAATTATACCAAATTTTTTTTTTTTTACAGTGCTCAAAAAGCTATGATAAAATGTTCTGAACTTAACTGATGTTCTTATGGGCTTTTAATGGTGTAAGAGCCAGTCACACATCGTTGTTTAAAGTTTGATGATGAATAACCCTCTAAAATATAAAATATTTATAAGTCTCATATTCGCTTCTAGTGCTGCTTAGAAATTGAGAAAGTATAGTCAAACATCTCGGCTTCACAGTACAAACAAGTTAACCTACAGGAAGATTATGTCATTGGCTGTGAGATGACCTGATCTGGTTGTCTGGTTGACAGAGAGTGTAAGTGTCAGTACAACTGAATCGTCTTGTCCATCTCTCATCTTCTCTCTGTCCGTGACTTAGGTGACCTAGCAGTCTGTCTGAGCCTCCGAGCGTGTCCCTCATATTCTTCCCTTGGCAGATGCACTTCATTACTCTGGCTAAATAGACTTTCAAGAGACCCCATCAACCATCATTTACACAGCCCGGCCCCATCACCCTTCACCGATGCCCCCTCATCAGACATACACACCCTTCCATTCACACATGAGCTACATGGCTCGCCAGTGTGGACACACAAGTACAAACTGGACGCAGCAACTGCTCTACTTCCTCCTTTGCCTTCTTATCCCCAGCCGCCCATCAGTCCACACACACACAAACACACACTCAGGCATCCTTGGGCTCTATTCCCCAGCCACCTCATCAGGCCAGAGCAGACAGCTATTACAGTGTGCACTCTGGTGCCCATTTCTTCTCCCATCTCTTTCCTTATCTGCTGGCTGGCGGGGTCCACAACAACCTATTGACCTGAGACGAAGCCTCACTACCCCGTTGACCTCGACGCACTCTGCGTGCATTTATCGGAATGCCTGCTATCTCTCCACCCGCCAAACTCCATCTAACAACTCTTCATTTTATTCATTTCACCTCTGGAAGGGCAGGTCTGACATTGTGTTTGCCACCCGGGCCAAACAGTTGTCAGGATGATGTCATGATGTCAAGACGATACAGAAGAGTAAAAACTTGTCAGCATGAATGGATTTCAGTTCACTTCACTGACATATTTTAATGCAAGCACATTGGAATCAGACCTTTAAACATAAAGTATATCCTTAAAATTAAGCACTGGTAGCTACACAGCCATTTGAACGCATAATGAGCCATCCAAAGATTATTTTTTAATTAAATCACTTATGGAAATGACTACTCTGAATGTTAATGTTTTCAAAGTGAGGACAAAACATTTTAATTACATTTTTGATTATAGACAACATTGTTAATTAATCTGTGGCTTGATAGATTTTAAGAAAAGCTTTTCAAGAACAGACGCTCACTATTTTCATTCACGTTACCTTTAGTTTTTCTCAGGATAGGGTTACGGTTGTTGTTTACAGAATCTTGTACATACAGATAACTCATTGACAGACCATACCAGAAAAGCCATCCAGGGTAAAACTATCTTATCTGTGCTTTTCTTATCTGCTCCCAGGAATGAAAGGGAGTCCAACACTTTTGTATGGTTTACTAAGATTGCCTTCACCAAATTACTGCCACTACAATTTTTTTCCAAACCTGTGTGACACACTTAAAGAGTGAGGCCTTGCATTTGTTCCTGAAAGCAAACATTATTTTTCAGTGTAGATTTTCAGACAACTGTACTTTAGAACATAGTTTGCTTTGATGATAATTTCAAAGGCTGATTAGTTGAAGGGTCGCTTGTAATCATAAACCCACAGAGAATTATCATTCCACTCATCGGTTTCCCTCAATTTAACAGAAAGATTTACTACCTTTTAACTCATTGTTTTACAGTCCTGATAAGTCCACTGTGGGCGACATGGTGCTTTCCTCACAGAGGGAAGGTTTTCGGTTCAAATTTTGGTGGACGGAATATTTGTGTGTGGAGTTTACATGTTCTCTGTTTAGGTTTTCTCCACATACTGCAGCTTCTTCCCACAGTCCAAAGACATGCAGAGTGAACATGAGTTTGAATGGTTGTTTGTCTTTTCATGTTGGCCCTGTGATAAGCTGGCGACCTGTCCAGGTTGCTCCAGTTACCCTTGTGACCCTCAAGTGGATAAGCGGTATAGATTATGGATCAGTGGATTGATAAATCCACTGTAAGATACCTGCCATGGCATTTATTTGCTCATGGCTAGCAAATATTAAGCATTTAGCTGCTCAAGAGTTAGTTATATTATCAGAACTCAGTGGAGACCAAAACAAATCAAAAACACAAGTCAAAATTGGACATATCAGGTAGACAAACCTCAAAAGTAATGGAAATGTCAAGCAACCATCACCTACATCATTTACTTTAGATTAATTAATTTTAAATTGGGTGGCCATGGCTAGTAACTACCTAAAACAAATAGTTCAATAATTATAAAACACAACATATAAATATGTACATTGTTATGTCAATGAGTTTCATCTTGATCATAATGTTACAGTACTTTTCTGTCAGTGGCTATAGAGAGCATTGGAGAGCTGGGTGATCAACTACAATACTTTTTGTAGCTATTGTGAAATGTGGGATGATAAGGTTCAAGAAGTCCTACATGACATGTTGTAATTGTTCTGTACTCTTATTAGGTGTTTTACATACAAATCTAGATATAGCCTAACCCAGTCTATGGCTTTCGAGGACAGAGAGTGAGGAGAAGCATGCAGAGCATCAGGAGACACATCAGTCACGTTCATGTGAGGGTGGTAATGGCTGAGCAGGGGAGTTTCTATATAAAAGGGCCATAACCCCTAACAGTGAGATAAAGAGAAAAATAGGTGCTGTGGATAATTGTACTATATACTTACATTATGTACAGATACATAAGGGTTATTATGGAACTGAGGCAACATTATAGTAAAAGAACATGCATAATCATCCATCTAGCAATACAGTAATTATCTATACCGCTGGTATTTGAAGTGGGTACCTTCTTGTTGTGAGGTGACATCCAGCACTGCTGTTCCACACATGCATATAACATCTTCTTTACACCATTCTGAGACATTTATGTACAGGGGGGTTTTAAAAATGTTAGTGTATGAAAAGTGTCCCAGAGTCAAACATTAAGGCTTTGAGATTCAGCTGTCCAAAGCCCACTATTCTTTCTAACTGCCACAACAAAGAGTAATTTTTGTTTTGATTTGCAGACAATTTGCCTGTGGATGGTGGAATCTATATTGTATGTAAAATGACAGCTCTGCATTCAAAGACAGGATATGTCACTCCTCTGGGCTCTGTCATTCCAGGGCAGAAAAACAAAAGATTTTCAGTCTAGATCACAATGACTCTTTCACTCTTTTTCACTAACAGCACACATTCATGCCCGCACGCATATATGTGCACACACATACACACACAGCACGCTCATGCACTCACAGGGCCTGAAACATTTTGCCCTCAGCCACCATCCCCTCTCATTCTATATTCTGAACAGGAAGTACTGAGTTGGTAACCTGGGGTGACGGAATCAGGCCTCTGACTCACGCCCTGACCTCAAGGCAGGAACAACCCAGTGAAGGACAGACCTTAGCCTCCAGCGCTAGGCTAATGCAACATGGCTGACAGAGACAAACAGGCTAACCACAGAGCCAGGATGAGTACTATAAAAGAACAAACATCACTGAGAGCAATAGCTGCCTGCATGCAAAGCCAAAAAGAAGGTTGGGTTACAGCTGGTATGCTGTCGAAACACAAAAAACAGCCCTCATGGATGCAGGGGGAAATCAAATAGAAATTTTAAAGGTTGTTAAAACTGATTTCAGAATCGGCAAAATGAAACATGAAAGTGTATGACTTATACACAGCTGCTTAATAATACAACACCGATGAGTGCAGGCATAGCTAAATAAAGGCACAAATCCGAACAGCACTGGAATGCATTTCTCTATCAAGGCCCAACTGTCCCCTAAGTTCAGTCAAGCTAATGCACATAGACATCAGTCCCCTCATTTCACCATTTTAATTTTTTTTGTTCATCATGATCGGTGCAAATTATTATGTAGGAAATTTTGCAATTTTAAATTAAAAATATCACGCTGTCTTTCTTCGCCCATGTCCCAAGTCCTTCCATGATAATTTGTGGAAATCCATTGAGTAGCTTTTGTATAATCCTGCTGACAAGCCAACCAACCAACCAACAGACAGGGACAAGAACATATCCTCCTTGGCGAAAACAAAAAAGAATGCCTACCTTGTTCCCAGCTGTCACATAAAGAGCTAAAAACAGTAACAGTAAAAGCTGAACAGAATACACCTGACCAGCTGGAAACAACAGAAAGAGTTTGGTCCGAGGAAATAGAAATGCTTGAGTTGCTGATTCAGTGCCTGGCATCCATTTCAAGATGTGTCAGGCAGAAGGCAGAGGGAGAGGTGCTGGTGGGGGCATAGAGGTCTGCTGTGGGGTGGGGTGGTGTAACAGCAAAGCTAGTAACCTTTAGAGACCAACCTTATCTGACACCTTGTCTCTGCCCCCTTCCAACCCTGCAGATGCAGGTGCAAAGATGCCAAGTGAAACATGGGGGTATAGGGCTTTTTCCCACCTATCAGTCGTGCCCCCTCAAAAGGAACACCTGGTCCCCAAAGAGGGGAAGATGGGAAGGAGGGGTGGTCTAGTGATAGCCATCACCTTTGAGTATCTACCTTTTGCCCATCTCTCCACCTTCCTAAAATTCAAGCCCTGTCTCTCCTCTTCCTCCCCCCCCTCCCCCCTTCCTTTCGCTCTCGTTCCGCTGTCTAGCTCTCAGCTGTCAGACTGAGAAATGGCAGGCGAGACAGGGGTCTTCTGCCTCGGGAGATGGGCAAGAGAGGACGAAGGCCTCCAGACATGCATGTGCTCATATGCACGCATATTAATGTAGTGTGTCTACCAGTCCAACCTGTACACATGTTGAGCAGCATTTCCATATTTTGACCCGACACACAATGGAATGAAGTTTCACCATAAAAAGTAAAAAAAGGGACTCTGACTTAACTGATAATTGTACCTGAGATAAGTGACATTTGTCAGTTTTGCAGCCAATCAGCAGTGTATGTGTGCACCCTCTTTCCTGACTGAAGCATCTTATTTACATGTATATGAAAACATTGAAAAACACACATTTTCTTCAGAGATATTTTATGTTGATTGCAATCAAAACTGGATGATGAGGTTGAAACATTAGAGAAATGTTTGAGTTTCTTAATTGTGCTGCAGTGACAAACTTATTATTTTTATGATGATACTGTTTTATTGGATGTATGTATTTTGCCATGGGTTATATTTTCCAGTTTAAGCAACAATTTGACATAAAGGAAAGTAGTTTTATGTTTATTCAATAATAGTAATTAATTTTGTTGGCCTGACTTCATCTAAAGGTACAATAAATTTGTCTTTTAACATATAAATAGCTTATTACATCTTGTAAACATGAAAAAAAAAAATTACTCGACAATTTCTTGCTGCAGAGACAACCTGGATTGTTATTGTCACAACCATTGGAGACTTTGAACCTGGACAGTGAGAAGTTCCAGCATGAAACTCCCTGTATTTGCTACATAATTCAACAAACTCTGAGTCTAAGCTAAGCTCAGCTAACGGTCTGCTGCCTTCCTGCTATAAATTGTTTAAGATTTCATCTATTTCTTTCACTAAAAATGTGCATATACAATGTAAAAATACTATTTATAATCCATACACGCACTTCTCATACCACTGCTGTTTTTGATGAGTGATAGACTGGGATTCATTAGATCAAATGGGAACGTCTAAACATTGAGCTCACAGCCCTCTTCACTATCAGCGTTATATGCTGACAAGATCAAAGAAAATGTTCACACTGACTCTGAACTTTGTTCTCAAACTTATTTTCAGACTTGATGTGTAGACAGTTTGGAGTCAGTGTGTGTTGGCCAGCCTACTTGTTACTCAATCATCAAAAACAGACCTGTGCTATTGATGATATGGCCCCATCAGAGCTGATGTAACCCAAAGCCCAAAATACACGCCTCACAGCTGATCAAAGCCTTCATGTGCACACCTAAAACATAATATACTGTTGCACCAAAGCTGTTTAAAATTTCGAAAAAGATCTGTAAGGCGCAAGTTATTTCATTTCACCCACTTTCAATAGCTGTTGATTTGACTTTCATGTTGTTTCACATTTTGCCTGTGATGTGCGTTGCATCTGAGTGCAGTGCTCTTCAAGCTGAAGCTTGACATGCGATGATGTCATCAGCAACATATTCAAACTGATGTTAAGAAAACATGGTTGCCGTGATAGCAAAAATTGTTTACAGTTACAGTTTGTACATTTCATAAATGAAAAATGTAATTAAATATGTCAACATGTAAGCATGTAACTCCCTGAATTTGTAGGTTGGACAGAGCCATGCAAACCAATCCCCCTGTTCCAAGATCTATGCTTCATTTAGTATCCATCTAACCCAAGGTTAGGATGCAGTTTAAGTACTGTTTGTAATGCTTGGATTTCAATGAGGTAGCCAGGCAGTGGTTAGCCTAGCTTTTGTAAAAAAAAAAAAAATGGAAGCAAGAGAAAACAATTATAAAGGTTATATAGGGAGTTATATATGTGTCTATTTCTACCCTTTCCCCACATCCTCAACACTAGAATATTTCAGGAAATAGGGTGTCACCATTCAACCCTTTTATGATCCTTTTATTGGTATTCGATTCTTTCAAAATCTCAAACCCACAGTATCATTAAAGATATCTTAATGTACCATTAGCATTCTGTTTCTCTCTTATTTTGCATTCATTTACAACTGTACATCCTGACCATTCTACTTTGTTCTGCAATTCGACGTGGGTGTCTACCCATTTGGCTCAGATCTCTTTCTTCCTAAGGTGTTGTCAGCGGGCATTTGATGAAAAAGCGCTCACATTAGGCTAAAAGAGCATGTATTCCTTATTTGCGAGATTCAAAGTTGGGTATTTGTTCAGCAAAAACATTAATTTAATGTTTACTTCAGGACTGTGGAGGGGAGGAAATAAATGTGTTCTTGACGCCTGTCTTTGCAGTGCAAGTGTAATATTTGTATAGTGAGTCAAGGTACATCTGCTGAAAAATGTATACATGAAAGAGGAAAGTGAGACAGTGGCGGTGGAGGGAAAAATTGAAATCTAACAGTGTTTGTCACAATTGGAAACCCCTTGTGTGACACTCCTGTGGCACTTTAATCCTTAACACCACATGTGGAGACAAGAGGAAACAAGCCCTCAGGACCTGGTAAAGTGACACACAGGAAACATGAGAGAGAGAGGGAGAGAGAGAGAGATACTGTACACGTCTGCTCTTTATACACTCTTGGGCAGCTGACTGAGGGCTCTTCTGAATTCAGAGGACAAACTCAGAGGAAGGTCACACTTGAAGAAAATATTAAGTATACACCTACTAATGTGTTGCATGCAATTACATCACTGTGAACAATCTTTGATGCATCTGCATAAGAAATAAAGGAGAAGTGGAAGTGCCCTGCTTCTAGGAGCAGTAACGGGCAGATTCAGATATACTCAGAGGTTAAAATACTCTTTCCACCTCATTTATGCACACGCACACACACACACACACAAGGCCCAACTCTGTTTTGTTAATGGGCTATCATTCATCAAGACCTGCATGAGAAAAATGAAGACATCACAAATGTAAGGGGTCTTTTATTTACACAAGAATAAACACACAAAGAAACTTGACTGCAGCACGCCAAATAAATCACATCTCTAAGGTCTCATCTTGTAACAAGTCTCAAATGAAGTATTTATTCACTAAGACACTGTGTGCATACATTCTGTGTGTGTGTGTGTGTGTGTGTGTGTGCAGTCAGCTGCTTGGTTAACTTCACAGAGTGCATTGTGCAATATTTCATCCATAATCCAGAATTGGTAATTTCATACTGAAGGCTGCAGCCATCTACTGCTGTACAATAGTGCCTACACCATCTCTTTGTCTATGTCACACAAGCGCATGCACACACAATTCAAAGGCTTCCTATTCAAAGGCTTTCAATTCAAAGCCGTTGAGTGTAACTTGCCGTACCAGTAAATGCTGTGATAAATGAGGAGGCTTTCTCCCACTTATTAACACTTACTAGCATCAGAGCAGAAGGACTGAGGGGAAGCAGCTTGATACTAAAGGCAATGCTTTCCAACAAGGCTCCCCAGACCCCAGTTAAATGAAGTCATTATATAAAGACTCCCCATTACAGTAACTATACATCTCCCGCTGTTCGCTCACTGTATTGCCAATTAAAATATATAGCAACTAAGAATTGGGTGAGGAGGCTACTACTGTCTTGGCAGTTTATGGAGCTCTTTGAAGGAGGATGTTTTTATTAGAATCATGGGTTGGTAAAATGAGGGCCTTGATTCTCTTGGTATTCATATGAAAGTGAGAGAAAAATGGCTCCAGGAGAAATTTTTCTGTGTCTTTGTCTACGTTTTTTTCTTTTCTGAGCTCAGAATGAAAAGAAACCTTCTCTTCGTTGTCCTGTCTGTATTTAAATTGACTTCGCCTTTGAGGGCCTGATGAGCGAATATAATAGATAGAAGAAGTACAAAAAAAACAAAGTACATCAATTATGTCCTCACCTGGGTGGCTGACTTGGAGCTGCATGGTTCAGCTTTTTAAGCACAATCGAGCATTTTTGGTTTTATCGGGAAAAACACGAGAGGACAAACAACAAACAAGCCCACAGGAGCAGCGAGAGCGAAAACGTTTCAGCCAACTAGAGGCAGGTCTCCAAGGTTACATGTTGTATTTAATCCCCCAAACCCCCCACAGGCCCGAAGCTGGAAGAGTTTAGTTGATGTCTCAGGTTGCCTGCACGCTCTGTGTGCATGCATGTGCGTGTGCATCTTCATCCCCCGAGCCACAGTTAAACCCCAGTGACATCAGCAGCCATGTCTTATTTCCCCATTACAAAGGTCCCACTGTAACACAGTGTGTCAGAGCAGGGACTGCTGTGTCATACACAAACACACACTCATTAGCACATGTGCTGCGCAGACACACACACACACACACACACACCAGAGGGAGAGAGCAAGAGAGCAGAAAAAAGGCACAAAAACAAATTAAACCAAGTGCAAGATAGGCCTTTCATTATAATTACCATATTCAATAAAGCACAGATTAGATAAAGCAGAGAAGCTCTGGGAGAGAGGAAAGGGGTTGTGTCTGTGTGTGTGTGTGTGTGTGTGTGTGTGTGTCTGTATTTGAGTATATTTCTCCATGAACTTGAAAGATGTGTAGAGGATTGAACACAATTTACACTGTAGTTTTCAAAGCTGCCTCTATTCAGCAGATGGTAAAAGTAAAAATAAAATAATATGGTGGCCGCACTTTAAGCATCTAAAGTTTCTGTAAAGTACTGAACCTTAAGTGATTATAAGAATTCCAATCTATTTTAAACTAATTTCAGGTTTGGCAGTGAGTTGCGGGTTTCATTTGATTACATTATTTGTGAGTTAATTTTGTAAGAGAGCCCAGTTATTTATACCCAGTCAGGAACAGTCAGTGCTGACTTGAATGTTGCACTTATTTAGCTCATTCAAACAGATGCAATTTAATTAAATTGTAAATATCTCCCAAAGAACCTGATCCTTTACATATGTTACAATTGATCTTCCTATATTTGATGATTGTTCAAATATTTTCTATATTATGACTACTTTATAGTTTAAATAACTTGCATATCTGTTATTGTGGTATAAAAACATGCATACTACTTGTCATTATGCATGTATCAGTAAGTATTGTGTGCTGTTAAAATAATTAGAAAGAACTCGGCAGTCCTCTTATTTGTTGCTTGGGCAGTGTCTCTTACTGACAGCTGAATAGATTAAAAAAGTGTGTATGCAGGTTTAACGCTCAGAAAAACAAGCAAATACAGCTAATTTTTTTTAATCGCTTTGTTTTTCATTGCAAGACAGAACATTGTTCATCAACATTTTCATTGATGTCTATGATGATTTATGGATCTTGATTTAAAAAATATATATTTTATATATGATTTGATTTGATATGTATTAGTGTGTACAATTGAAATTAAAGTGAAAATTAAAAAATGCGATCTAGTAAATGTTAACGTAGTTGCATAAGGGGACTGTTGGGCTTTGGCAAAGTTATGAACTCCACTGATGTTTTATTAGATCTCCTTTCATTTGAGGGGAGACCTCTTTTAAAAAAAAACAGATTTATTCATAAAATATATTTTTTTTCAAAGAAATTCTCCTAAAATTCAAAAGCAAAATAATTAAAAATGGAATGGTTTATGTAAAAAAATCGAAAGTTGTATTTCTGGTAGAACTGTGCTGGTGCAGCCAGAGTGTTCTGTCCTACGTTTTTTTATTAACCGTTGATTCACCTTTAATTCCCTTATTTTCTTTGTGACAGTATTTTTGCACTGCTGCACAAAAGACTGTGGTCTGCAGGACCAAGCGAAGCCTCGTATGTGGAATCCATGCAATTTTCTTTTAACAATAACCTATTAAGAAGTAGCTGGAAGAAGAAACTTAATTGTCACAGTAATGACCAGTTTTATTTTCTTCTGAATTTATACTGTGCTATCAAAATTGTTTTCAGAGTGATGCACTCATGTTAATATTCGACACACAGGCTGGAATTCTATTAATATTCCACTTGGAGAAAGTTACGCCGTTTGCTGAGAAAGTGTTCTGTGAGTTTAAGTCAAGGTTAAGTTAAAGTGATGTTTGATAGGGAAAGAAAGAAATACTACTTTTGAGTGTTGTAGGCCATTCCAGTCAAAGAAACACGTACTGTATGTGACCTTGAGGGAGAAGGACAGTTTGAGTTTCAAGGCAAAGAGTGGGGCACAAGGATCAAATTCAGGAGGGACTGTATATAAAGAGAGACCTTGGTGCAATAGAAGAAAAATTAGAACGGAGCACAGGTAAAGGACAGGGGGCTTAAAATTACTACTTTTGTAAGAAATAAAAGCTTAATATCTAATAATGGAATCAGGAAGTGTTATTAGTAATGTCAATGGCTTCATTATTTGCAGTTGGACTGAAGTTAGAGTTTGATTGTAATATTTTTCTATTTCAAATCTACACAAAGAAATCAGTTATCAAGTCCAGTTTGTTTCAGCTTCAACATTTGGAAACATTTTGGGAGGGAATTTCATTCCAGTGCAATATTAACTAAGACAAACTAAGGTGCTCTAAAGTTTGCACTGAACTCAAATGCAAACTACTGAAATTAACACAATATGATCGAGAAAAGAGATTCTGATTATCAGACATAATACTGTAACCATCCCAGGTAGACTCAGCACAAGCTACGACATTGTGAAAAAAAGTTATCTAGTCCTGCAGAAGCAGCGAGGATGAATGAGATCAATTGCATTTTAAGAAATGTTATTGGTAGAGCTCAGAGTTATAACCATGTAGGCTCCGATTGGATTGTTCAGCGTGACTTTACGTTTACTGCAGGGGAACCATGATTTCCCTTTCTAACATACTGTGGCTTTTTTAGCAATGAAGAAAATAGCCCAATGTGAAATTGTTAAATATAAGAAGCTTGCAGGAAGTCGTTAAAAAGGGATAATTCACAATGGTTACTGTCTAAAAAAAAAAAAACATCTTACACAGATGGACAGAGCCAGAAGTTCACTCTTAGACTTTTGTACGTAGAAATTGAATGGTAATTAGCAACAGTTACGACAATGTTAATCACTTCAATGAGCTAAAAATGAGAGGTCTGCTATACTTTAATGTTTTCTACATTTCTCTTCATTAATGAAGAGTACCAGGGACATATATAGATTCAATATGAGGAATATTTTTGCAAACTCAAAATCAATGCAACTGTCTAAATACACAATATCCCAGATTTTCAGGGCTCTGTATTTTGTGTCTTTTGTACGCATTACTCCCCTGTGGTGAAGCAATCCAAACAGATTTATGTATTTGCTCCTTAATTTGTCAAACAAGGTCAAACGCCCTGGTGACATTTTATTGGGACTGTTTTAGCCATTGTTTACACCCCAGCCAGACACACAGATTTCTTCACGCAGGCAGGCAGGCACAGAGGCGTACGGTCTTTTATCTCCGCAACATTTACAAAGCTGCCAGTGGCCCCCCGCCAGCCAAAAGCTAGCTGTGCCCCTCTTTATAAAGTCAATGAATTTCATGCAACAGCTGCTGCGACATCTGACTATCAGGTAGCAGGGCTGTACAGTCCCATACTAATAAACCTTAATCATCTCTCTGAAAAACAATCACAGCAAGACACTCAAATCCATGCGCATGTTTGCCAAACCATTTCCACACAACCACTCCAGGAATACTGTCTCCATATCTCAACCACCTCCCAAGAACACAGCCACAGAGACACACAAAGATGAAATTGTAAAAGCAAACACATGTATACACACAATGAAAACCAACATATCTATAAAAGATTCCTTTCCCAAAGCAGACAAACTTTCTTTCATGAGTAAACACTCCTGATCTCTCGCTCTCTCCCGGGTGGATCATTGTGGCTACATCTCTTCCTCTGCGGGGTCTCCAACTGTGACGGAGGCAGAACTAATGCAGTTAGCCACGGAAGTCTGGCAGACGGAGGAGCCATGTACGTTGTGCCGTTCCGTACCTGTACCCCCCACCCGACCCACCCACGTGTGCATCCCATCAATTTTCGTGGCACTAATGGCTAAGCATGTCTGGAAATGGCAAGAGGACACCGCATTGAAAAGGACATGATTCAAAATTTTTCCCCAGATATGTACAGCGAATTTTGGTTTAGTCACGACTGGAAGAATTCATTTGGGGTATTTTCTAACTTATATGGAAATGCATTACTAAAATGTATAGACTGGGGACCAGTGTTGTGTACAGACTCTCTAAGGGGCAAAACACAAAGAGACATATCTTTACTGTTTAGGATTAGGGGAACACAGAACAGTACTTGAACTAACAAGAAGGGCACGCGGGCCAAACTAAAGAGCCCTTTCCTGCTACTTAGCCTGACCATGCCAGGTGCCCCTCAGCCACCTGGTGGGACATTAAGGGAAAATAAAGCATGGAAATGTCACAAGGAAGAACACATGTCCAATAAATTAACATTTGAAACAGGCAATTTGGCACTTAGAGCAAAACAGTGGCAATCCTCTGTCCCATGTGCACACCAATTATGGACAACACAGTCAAGTTTAAATAAATTAGAGCAGTAATCCAGTAATCTAAAGTTGGATGTATTAAGTTTGAGTTGAAGAGACAGCTTGAAAACCAAAAGGTAAAAATCAACCTATGATTTAGTCTCTAATATGAGTCAATACTACAAAAGGCTGGATCTGACTTCACTTTCAATCATGTAACCTGCAGATATTGATTTCTTTGTTAAACCCCCCATTCTGGTAAACACACACAAAATACACACCTTCTAAAATAAATGCTCCCAATTTGTAACACAGGCCTTGTGTTATAAATTTCTAGTCTCCAAAACCAAAATAAAATTGCACCAGTGACATCATTAGGGTCAGTATAATCCAGATAATTAGGTTAATAAGGGTTAACAAACTTAAGAAAACTCCACCACAGTCACAGGACTAGAGCCAATAAAGATAGGCTGACATGAGCCTTTCACAGACACTTCGTATCAGTGCTAATGTTTGCAGATATGGAAACTTATTTTACAGAATAAACAATGCAGAAAAGTTGTGCATTTATGTTTTCATTTTACATAAATATTTCTGTTTATTTTCCTAATTTAAGCTCTGTGTATTTGGTTGTATTTGGGTTTTTAATTTATTTATAGCTATTTGAAAACTTGAGTTTAATGAGGGTTTAACAGTGACATCTGAGGAATGTTTCATTTTATCAGTCAATATGTATGATAACTTTTGTACTTATCAATATGTGTATTACATCAGCTCCCAAAAATCCATTTGGTTGGTCCTCATACAGAAGTCATCATTACTTTTATGGGATGAGTATTACTTCACATTGGGAATAAGTTGGCCTTTGCACACAAAAGCAGTGAAGTGCCTGTTTCAATAGTGGACTACAGAGAAAAGATGGTGAAAGAATCGTTTAAAAACTTGCAAGCTCTGATTGTTAATTGTATTCAAAATGCAATAGCTTTGTCCCAAGAGAGACTCATCAAATATAAACTCAAGAGTAAAAGTTTCTACAAATATTTCAACACTCAAGAGAAGATAAAAACAACAATAGAACTGGAAAGGAGAATGTTGAAACAAGCAAAGAGCAAACCTAGATAATTCAGTACTGGTTCACCTACAGGAAGAAAGAAATTCAGGAGAGGAAACAAAAGCACTATTTATGTATCACTTATTTATATATTTTCCATTTGTGTATTTAAAGGGTTTTACTCCAAGTGACATGTTTAGCTACTTGTCCTTGTCCATTCTTGCTTGTTTATTCTTAATATGAATAACACTAGATGTAGGACTCCTCATATAACAAAAGAAATAAAAAAAAACCACCATTCCAATCTATGATGTCCTTAAGCTGATAACAACTGTGCGACTGAATATATTCACATTCCTTTTCTTTCAACAATGAATACCTGAACCAAGAAATCTTTCCATATTTATATACGTTCATCTTTGGCTGTGATGGATTTTAGAAAAAAAAAGTGTTTCAATGACTTTTGAGTTCAGAATTTGATGGAATGGGAGTTCATCCCACCTTCTGTGAGAGGCACAGGATACAGTGTAAAAGCAAATCCAATACATGGCTGGTTTGAAGGAGAGATATTTGGGAAGGGGGAGCATTCAGATTCCGAAAAGCTCCACATGACTGTACTTCAAGCACACAAACCTTGTTTTCATAAGCCCTCCATCTCTGAGGAAAAAACAGCAAAAGAAGCACAATATAAGCCTCAATGTCCCTTAGATAAAAATAACAAAGAGGGCCCACTGCCATGCTGGCTGCACATAGGCGCAGCAGGGCTTTCAGCTGAATGCTAAAGCTAGCATAACAACATTCTTACACTCACAATGCAAAAATGGTGAATTTGATTAGAAACCAAACCAAACCAAAAGTATTGAAGAAATTGAAAGTTTGGCCTGATGATGGGGAAAGAAGAAAATGTCGGAAAGGCTTAACTTCTTACTGTTTATCTTGATACTCAATTGCAATATACCCGATACTTTATGATATTCTTAGCATAAAGTTGCAAATCTAACCTTAATAGTGCTTTGAGAGGAAAAGTGTTATTTCCAATCTGTTTAAAAGATGATTATTTATTTAAATGGAAAAGAAAATTTCACCAGTTGTTGGCGCTAGATGAAAAGTCAGGGGATCGTCAGAGACATTAGGATTCCTTCTCTGGACAACTTCAACATCTGTACAAATTCAATATTTCCAATGTCACAAAAAAACAAAAAAACTATCTACTGTTGTTGCTAGAGGTAAAGCTTGCAGATCACAACACTGTCGGATTTATCCAATGTACTTTTTTTTTCCTCATAAGGGACTTCAGCAACTAAATTGGGATTCCTGCCTGGTGTGTCAAAAAAAGTAACCCAAGCTCTCATTCTCATACACCTTTAATGGGAATTTATATTTGCAGTCTGACAATCTGTTCTGCTTCGGACATATTTATCACCGGTGCGCTTCCGCAGAGCATGCTAACAAATTACTTTGGAGGGGAGTTAAATTGATGACTTTTACCACGTGTGTCAAAATGAGTGTTTCCACACTTTATTAGCATGTATGATAAATATACCTGTCGCAGTACTGCTGAAGACATTTCATGTTAAATATCATCTAATGGTGCCACTGTGGCAGAAGATGTGAATCCAGGCTGCAATGCTACCCAATGAAAAAGCAAAGGGATGGTACGTTGGCGTGATTACTAGCTCATCATAATCACAAATCTGTTACAGCATGGCGCTCCATTTGGCTGACACTAATAAATGCAGCTTTTCTTTGCATGTTATTTCCTTGAATAGATAGATAGATAGCACTTGGAAAGATTGGGCTGGAGATTAAAACCAGTCAATATTCAAAATTCACTTGAGGCAAGTTTGCCTCATCATAAAGAAAACAATATGCCAGTAACAATATCTGCCTACTACTGTTTGTGCCTGCACTTCTCTTTTAAACAAGAAAAAAACCCAACAGCAAATGCAGAGAACAAAGGCACGCAAATTATATTATATCAATATGCTGCCAAGAGGGATCCATAACAGAAGGAGAAAACCAATAGCCTGATTTTGAAAAGCTAGATTGCCTCCATCCAGATAGTTTACACTGCTAACAATCTAGGAATATATCATTTCAGTAGAATGTCTATCATTATGTTGGTACACAGAAGAATAGCCCCCCTCAGCTACCCTATCTGGCATCAGCCATTACAGCTATTATCAAGATAGATCGCTGTCATTGGCTCAGTGGCCCATGTAACATGCGTGTGCACGTGTGGTTTTCTGCACGCTCTTGAAGCATGTTGAAACTCATCAAGGCTGACTGCTGCTCCCATGATTAGCAGAAGTTTCATGGCAATTCACAGAACTCCGTATAACACAAGCATTCTCTCTCTCAAATTAATTAGCTTAAATTAGATGTCAAAATGGTTAATTATTATGATGAATGTTTTATTGCAATAATAGTGAGAGGAATTAGAACAATGTTAAATCGGGGCGCGCACACTCAATGCAGAGTTGTCAGAGAGAGTAATGGGTATAATTCATTTAATGGGAACAAAAATACCCACAGATTTTAATAGCAAGGGCAGAGAGTGTGTGAGAGAGGGAGACAGAGAGAGCGAGAGACAGTGGAGGAATAATGAATGCATCCGAAAATGCAACTCATCTCCCTTTGTCGTATAGAGCTAAATGAGGAGAGGCTAGAGAGAGTCTCTCAGCTCGGCTGTATTTGCCTTGCTGAACACAGAAGCACACTTTGAATAGAAATGAAGATAAAGCCCTCTCATGGCGGAGCTATAAATTGATAATAAATTACGCGAATGCTTTGACAACAGTCATTACAGTCAGAGGTAGTGATGTCTGAGCCTTTCTCAAAGCGAGCACAGTTGAGTTTGATATTTGTTACAGTCACTTTAAAGTATCAGAAGTTTCATGTCTTACCGCTAGACGTCTTTACCCAACTTTATTCTGATGAAAATATCTATGTAGGATAAATAGCACATCCCACTGTTAGATTTAAGTACCTGAACACTCCAGCTACCAATCCCATAGCTTTACCCATCAATCAAAGACTTGACTGGGTTTATTGTAAGAACCATACCACTGGGTTTGAAAGGTTTATTTCTTTGACTATAAATAATGGACTTTTCACAGACCATCAGCATGTTAAACAATTTTGGATTAGAAAAAACAACATATTCCAAGAACAGTGCTAACTAACCTTTTCAAGCCCAAGATCACTTTTAATTCCAAACGTGAGCCAAGATCTACCACCCTGTTATCTTCCAAAAAAAACTACTTAAGAGGATCATATTTATTTTAAGATTTCTGCTAAAACACACTCAACGTAAGAGCATAAATATACACAAAGAAAGACAGTTATGCAACTTTATCTATTCAATGCACAATAATCAAATCTTTTCAATACAAACTATTCTTATTAACAGCATCTGTTCAATGGACAATATTTAGCTTCCCAGTTCAGCAATATGTTTTGAAGAGCTACTGCCAGTGCTGTTTTTCCATAAGGCTTGCCATGAAACTGGCCATAAATATGACTACTGGATTTCTTTGTATAAAAGTAGTCCTATGTACTCAAATAAATACTAGTACTATACAGTATGAAGACATACAACTTGAGCTCCCTATAAATATTTCACAATAAAACCCTTTTTTAAACAAATAAATGATTCCAGTCAACAGGAATGCTGGAGTGCTTTCATTTTGGAACGGGTACAGGAAGTGTTGCAAACGTTTATCTGTCGAATACGCCACAAACATCCAGTCAAAATTACACTGCATAAACTTATTATTTCTTTGCCACTGTAATAACACTATGCTATTATTAGCAAAACAAATGTGCTCCTTGTTAAAAGTTATTTGGATAAAAGGAGATACTACAAGCAGTCCTGCAAGCAGGTTCTGCTTTTTCTTCTTCTTCTATAATTAAAAGTTGCTTCAATTCCCTGAAATTGGTCCAAACTATCCAAAACATGTTTTCACACTGCAAACTAAGCAAATTATAGTTCAGTTTGATCCACACGTCTTTTGGCTGGACAAAATGTTGGTACGTTGGTCGAGACTATGGTCATGGCCACCTTTCACACCTGCTGTTTTGGTTCAGACTCAACTAAAAAGTCCAAACCAAGTCCAGACCAAACAAGGTAGATGTGAAAGCCCCATTAGATATGGGGGTAAGCAAACCAAATGATACAGGAAGACATTAGATCACTACAGTGATTTTTTTTTTTCTTTAAATGGACCTAACAGCAGATTGTAGGTCACCTAGACTCTGTCCAGCCATAACCTTCACCTGATGTCTCGTCATATAATCTGCCATGATGCTGTCATCCGCTTTCTCTGATCGCTTTACACTCAGAAGATTGCAATGTGGCCTCACCTCCCCTCAAAAAGTCCTTAAAGTCTTAGCTTGTCAGACGAAGCCTTGAGATGATTGACAACTCTGTGAAGTGGAGTGCCATCCATTAGTTCAGTTTAGTTCAATCGTTGGCAGGTCATTTTCTGTGTCCATGAGCAGTGTACATATTGCTGCTTTCTGAGGCGTACAGTTCATTGACTGGGTTCAGTGATCATCTCTGTTTGTAAAATGTAATTACTGAACAAATAAAGAAAATCCAGTGGCAATAAGCTCCTATGATTAAAACTGTTCTGTAATTTCTCTGTACTGGAGAACAGGGATCGTTAACATTTACGTTTTGAATTTGGAACAATGGACATTATTGTACTGTACTATTAAAACATGCACATTATACTGTATAGTGAGCCTCAGGTTTTTATTTCTGGTCTGTTTTATTTGTTTTACAGAGAGGCAGATTTAAATAACTTTAATTCATCCAATTTAATGCAATCTAATTTAAGATTAAGTTTACAATAGATTGCAATTACCTAATGCAATTATTCAATGCAATTAGATTTACTTTACTTTAAAAGTGCTCAACTCTAGACAAATTCATGTCGGCTGCTGCTTTTATTTAAAAGCTGCATTAAGACTATTTTCTACAAAAATGCCCACCTCATCCGATTTGTCTAATCCCAATCTTCTATGGAAACAAAAGTTCATGTCAGGCCTTACAATCCAACAAATGGTAACTCCTGTATTTGTTGGAGGTTTCAAGTACACCGTACAGCATACAAGGTTTCTGTAGAGGGGATGTGAGGGGTGCACACAAGTCAGGATCATCTATTCCTGAGGTCATGTCAGAATAATCTTTGTGCTTAGGCCGCCTGGCCTGACTTGTACCCCTGTAATGGTCCGAACAGGGCCTAAGCTGTCTGGTCTCACCATATGCTGGCTAACAACAACAACAACCTCTGCCACCAAAGATCCACTAACCCCTTCCTCCAAATTCAGACCAGCATTTAACAAAGTTATGACTTGAAAGATTCAGTGCATGGCACAGTATCTGCTTGCAGTGGGCATCACATATTCCCCATTTCAGTCAAATTTTGGCTGAGGGAGAAAGTGCCAGCGTGGGAACGTCCAAGAAAAGAGCAACTTGATTTCACAGATTTGCAGCACACATACTTAACTTTATGAGACATTTAAAAGACATGAGTTTATCTATCTGATACACAGCGCTACCAGACATTATAATACATATACACAGATTAAAGGAAGAACTAACTTATACTGGTGTTGAGCCAAAGCTGAAGCTGCTTTGAGCCAAAGCAGCTTCAGCATTTCTTGGCATTCATTCCATTTGTCTGTTGGTTTCTAGAGGAGAAATAAACAACCATTTCCTCAGCTGGTGTTTGATGATGGTGGTGGGTGGTGGGGACCATGCTGCTCCAAGTTGTCTCATAGGTATGAGCAGTATTTTACTTAACTATTTATTTTAGGGGGGTAAGGGAACAATGCATTAACCAGTACTTTGGAGCTGAAGACTTTGATAACGAAAAACATATTTACCCCAGAAACCTCAGTTATATTTAAACACAGTCAGCTGGATACAAACATTGTTGCCAAACCTATATTCCTGCTTGGAAGAAGCTACAAAATCAATTATTCATTCGGGGCTCTCTTCCTATATTTTTTATATACCTTACTGCAATACTGACTGAAGATGCCCAGCCCATTATACCCTCAATATGAGGACAGCTTCCACAGTAGTGTGTCTGTCCCCAACAGAAAACCAGCTGACCAAATGGATTCCATGCGTTACAGAAATATCTGGAGTGTGGATGAGCTACAATCATTTAGCAGTTTGGCTGAGTACCCAGAACACTGCTGCACATTATATTTTATTTTTGTCCCCAAAGGGAAATAGTTCAACCTTGTGCTGACACATGCAACTACTTATAATAGACCGTTTTATGAAATAAAACAGCACGGATCATATACAGGACTTGAGAGCAGATGATATGTAGTTTACATACAAAGTGAAATGTTGTATGTGTTGTGTACCTGCTGTTGTTGCAAATGTGAATGTATGATCCTCTAAGTGGGAAGAACAGATGGTTTTATATTCCAACAATCGCATGCCTCAGCTTATCTTAGGCTCCTGTGAAAGAACATCTCTTAAAGTGGTCTTTTGAAGTTTGTGATCAGGATGCAAGATTGGATGTCTGTGTGTGTGATTTGGGTTACGTCTTCTCATCTGGTCTTGGCATTATGGAGTCAAGCTTGTTTTCTTTTTTTTCTCCTCCTTTGCCTTGCAAGTTGCTCCCACCATCTGGCACCAGGCTTTGAAAATCAGGCCAAGACTCTCCCACCAGAATGGCATGAAAATATACCCACATATACCCAGACGTGCTGTCGCTCTCTCTCAAGTCAGCTGCGCTCTACAAGCAGAGATAACAGGGTTGGTAGGTTGAATGGAAAAAAGAGGAATTTGACGGATCAGTGGATACACAAGATGTGGCCTCTGAAGGTGAAAATAAACTTATATTAAAGAGAAGTTGAGCTGTGGTAGGTCTGAATTCTGAATCAAATGCACAATGATAGGATAACCACTTGTTTTTTCATCCAGGTCTGAACTTGAGGCAGAGAGATGCAGACACTGAGCTCAGTTTAACAAATCAGGTTAGAAAAAGAGACAGTGGAGTGAAGCAGGGAAAGGGTTCAGAGCTCCAGTGACTTGTTTGTGTAGTTAACTTTCTGCTCCCGTCACTGTGGAGGAACTTCATTGACTCCCTTTTGTCGGAGGCCAGGGTCATTTGCATAACCTATTCCCCTCTCTGACTCACTTAGTCTCTGTTTACTCTGTGCGACCAGGGCCATATTGGATCGCTCCACTGCTGTGCTGTGTCGATTCCCCTCTCCGTGGCTGGGCTTTAATTGCTTTGGTTTTATGCTGGGTCAGGCTGTGTGAAATACACACTCCTTAGTAGGCGTCATTGTGACAATGACCTTTAAATTGCCACCCCCACCACACACACACACACACACACACACGCTGTGTTCAGTTCACCTCGGAAGTCAAAGCTTAGATGCAAAATGCAAAGCACCACGTGTGTGTAACTTTTAACACAAATCCTATGAAGTTCAACATTCACAGTGTTCAATTTCATCAGTCTCGCCCTCAGCATACAGCTTTTTCCCCCACTGTGCTCATGGTGCTTTCTGTCAAAAGTCATGCAAAATTTGGAACACCGCTGCGCTCTTTATTGTCACTTTTTTATCACCAACCAATCAAAAACAAAAAGGGGCAGGCCTTATGATATCAACATTGTCAACAATAGCAGAGGAGAACTTGGTCTGGTCGTCACTAACAACCCAGTTGTTAATCTAACATTGATGGATTAGTATGATCACTACACAAAATCCAACACATTGAGAGATACGTCTGTTCATCAAATCAGTTGAGAGTCTTTGTAATAGTCGAGAACAGAGACACAATGTCCTCAACAAAAAAAGTGCTAAAAGTGTTTTTTTGTAAAGTAGCAAAAACAGGTGCTTGAGATAAGCTGAAGGAAAACAAGGTTTCCAACTTCCACCACTGCTGATGTGCAGGGCAGCCATCTTGGATATTGAAGTTTTGGTTGATCAGTTGGTGTCTCAGTTCAACATTTCTGGCTTGGAACTTTGGACTTCCCAGTTAAAATGGAATCCACAGCAACAACCCGTACCCTTATATTGAGTTTCTTTTACATTTTATTTCTGTTGACCTGTAACATCTTTCTTCCAAAGAGAAAAATAAACAATAACGCTTATATTCAAAGGCATTTGTGCTACTAAGAGAAAAGGATGTGAAGGATATTGACCATTTGTGCCGTTTATCCTGCTCATGTTACTTACATTACACAACAGCAGACTGTTAAAACATTCCAATGTTTTTTGAGGTAAAAACCAGGAAGAAATAATTGTACAAGTTAAATTTTTTTTTTTATTGTACTTGGCTACAGTTCACAGTATTCCATTAATTTTCTTCGTTGTGATGTCAGTTCTTATAAATGGCCAATACGTGACTTTAAAGAGCTTTTTAATTAAATTTGCTGGGCCATGTCAGAAGTCATAGTTGCCAGACTGTGCACAATATTATCTTTAACCAACTCCTGTCCGAATGTACAACATTTCAGACTGGTCCCTACAAGGCCCCACAATGCATGGAGAAGAGTTGTGCTCATGGCATGGATACCACATTCAGCTGCCAACACAACAATGCAATTGTCCTTGATTCAAAGAGCCAGCTGTAGAATAAACTTGTAAAAAAGTGTTTTATGTAGAGGGAATAGGTAATGAGGAAGTCATTATGTAAACAGTGCAAGTAGTTTATATCAAATGTAATGAATGTTATAACATTAAATTTGCAACTCTAGCTCATCTCCAGCTGCTCCAGCTGCATGCATTACATAGTAAGTACTTTATTTAGTTAATAACCTCTGTATGGATCTTTAAGGGACAAACTGTACAGTATCCTCCCTCTTATTGAAACAAGGAAAACATTTCTCCCCCAATGTCTCATATTTGTTTCCCTCAATCCACACTGAATTGCACCAGCTGCTGTGCTCGCTCTCTACGGGTGGAGATTTGCTGTTGATACGCAAACCTGTGATGCCACAACAGGTGCTTTACCTTCAACAGATGATGCACAACACCAAAGAGAGGAGTGAAAATGATTTTCTTTCCACCTTGAATGATTCACAGTGAAAACGTCCTTAAAAAATAAGTGGCTGGCCTGAAGAGCTGAAAGGATCTGCCCCTCTCATTTTAAATCTATATTTTTCCTGACTGTGTTGGAAATCAAAAAACATGGTTAAATGGTAGATGTGGAGCATGGAAAAAGCACAAATTTGATTAAAAATAAAAAAAATTGATCAATCTTTCCAATAGACTTAAGGACATTGACAATGCAGTATAAAACTGTGATGCGTAGTATTCTGTTGTGATGTGGCCAATGACCAGTCCTTTCTTTTGAAAATGTGCACATCTCCTGACATGAAAAAAGTTGGTAATGAGGTCTGCTGGAAAAATAAATGATTAACTTTCGGCGAAACTCTAACTTGTGGAACTGGCATATTCTGACAATTACGTAAGCACTGGCACAGGTACGATCTTGACTGAGTGCCATATAGTTTTGTGGAGCAGCCAACAAGATCAAAGAGGCAAACATCAAAACACTGGAAGACTCCAGGATGCTGCGTCTCTGAAGCACCACCACACTCCTGTTCATTGTCTTCAGTGCCTCACTATGCCCAATGACATGTACTCTTATCAGTCTGGACTGACTCCACTGAAGAAGTAAAGTGAGGTAGTTTCTTTTTTTATTTAGTCGTTTAGCAGACGCTTTTATCCAAAGCGACTTACAAACTTTCTTAATAAAGTGTGTGGGGGGGGGGGATGGAAAAACAAGAAGAGAGAAAGACATTAATATGTGAGCTGAGCAGTTGTAACATGCTAGAATGTCCTTGTTGGCTTTTCACTGAGCTTTTAAAAGGAATGTATTATATATTTTGGAATAAATGTTATAATGTACATACTCTTATTTGCTTCACATTAAGATTGTCACTCAACTCTACAAAATACAGGAGGCAGGTGGTTAGCTTAACGAGGTAGCAACCCAGAGACTTGTAGCTTGTATTGAGGTCCCGCTGATCCACGTTTGACCAATCACTAGTCAGTCAGTTATGCCATTTCAACCCTCTTTATAGCATCAAATAAATAAAAACAAACTTACTGGGAAAATGGACATTTGAGCATATATCACTGTGATAAGAACCATTTAAAATAAAAATAACAAATGCATTTTCACTTTTTATTTTGGCTCATGTCTCATCCACTGACATGGAGGAGGCAAGATTTATAACCCATACTGCAGCCGGAACCAAGGGTGATCAAGACACTTTGTCTTCACTTTGGGGGAGCTGTCATGTCTTACATTTGTATATACAATTAATGTGTATAACATGTATCTGATCGCACTGATTCAAGGTTTGATGATATTGTGGTTTGATATTAAAACATTTACAAAAGGTAAGCTGTGCACTATACAAGGCTAAGCTCACCTCTTGCTGGATTTCTATGATTTAGCACATAGAAAAATGTGTGTTAGCCACCTGCTAATCCATTAGTGCTGTATTTCGCCTTCATTAATATGTACAGGTAATATTCTTAATCATTAAGATGACAAAGCTCTTAAATTTGCTGATTATCATAAAATTATTGTTTGCTATTGTCTCTTGAAATCCACTTAGATGTGGATTTCGTAAGGTCAGCCCTTCATCACAATAGTTTGTATAATACAAATGAGCAGGAAATCATTGTGCTGGAAGTTTAAATGGATTCTAGTTCAATTTCCTGAGAAAATGATTGGGGTTGTGTTCATTTAGGTCTGCAATGTATTCACAAGGCCAGCTTGGTTGCTTTCTCCTGTTGGCACTATGTTGTAGCTTTAGTTTATATTGATTTTCCTTTAGTATCTGATGTAACGATAAGCAGAAGAAAAGCAGGTAATAGCATGAGTAGCAACAGCCTGCTGGCACAGGTGGGCTATAAATGTTGTGCAAATGGATAGCACAGTCATCTCTTATATGTCAATGATGGCATTAAAGCAGATGAGTCACAAAACAAATGTGTTTCTTTTAGAGAAGGACAGGACAATGAAAATATGAGCAAACAGATGCACAGGCAAGGGTAACATGTATCTGTTTGCAGCTCGAGTGGAGTAAGTTTATGTTAGAGACAGATAAAGTAGAAAGGATATGAATAATGGATGAGGCAGGGATGGAAGAACAGATAGATGCCTGATGGAAGAAAGGATTAATGAATTTCCAGTGTACATTAAATTTAAGTAAAAGCAGAGATGAGATACTTTTCAAATTATAGAATGCATCATCCAGAGGAAGAAACTGTTAGTTTATGTTTTGTAGTTAAATAATCTTAAATACACTCAGCATGGTTTTGCAGTGAAGTCCTGCATACTGAGTGCACCGTCGTTAACATTAGTGGGTTGGATTAGCAGACACAATGAGAAAAGTGGAGCAGGACAGAATAAAGAAACAGGGGCCTACCGAGGACGGAGAATAAAAAATACATGCATTCAAGCTGTTTGTTCCTTTATTATATCCCCATGAATACTTCAAACTGTCTTCAGCCTAAAGGTCAAGATAATGGCTCTGCTGAGGAGCTCTCAGTGCTGAGCGTTTGTCATAAACACAGCCGGCTCACATTATCCCTGGATGACTCGTGGGTATTATAAAGCTACAGTCCTTTCAACAACATGTGTTCCTGGAATCAGGCCTGCTACTGTACATATATATCTGCCTAAAGCTCATGGAGTTAGGCCACTGGTCATGAGGACATTCATGCACTTTGACATACAGAACATCTGTTTGGTTGTCATTACAATAACAATCAAGATTTCTCTTTGTTGGCTTTGCCCTGAAATATATAGCAGTTCACTTGGAGGGCAGGTTTACTTACTGTATAAGGGAGCATTGTCAATGCATGTCCCTTCTTGGTGTATGAAACTACATAATATTTAAATTTACATCCTTGGGTCATTATGTGCTCAGTCTAGTCAGCACTTTAAAGTCCGTCATGTGCGACACGTTTATTCAACAAATAAGGAATCAAAAACACAATGACAATTAGCTGATAACATAAAAAAAACAAGTTTTGACAGGATAGCAGCTTTCTAAGAATAACAAGGCAGCAAGTAATGATCTTAACAATCAAATGTTTGATTTTAATTAATTAATTTATCATTTTGTTGAGAAAATGACTGAAATAAATCCCCATCACTATATCCCTCACCTCAAACTGATTATCATCTTTCCTTTTTTGAACTGAACTTACAGTGAAAACAACACAGAGAAGAAACAGCAAATCCTCACATTTATCATGCTGGAAGCAACACATGTTTGGTGTTTTTCTCTTTATAACTGAAATAATAACTCAGACAGAATCAAACACTTTACTGCTCCCATCATTCCTTTGTCTATCCATTTATTAATATTCTGTTACATACTTCCTCTGTTATTTTGCCCAGTGGTCATTAGACCCACAACTATATTTACAGACACAAGCTTCATCTGTGCTTTTTATCAATGAGGGTACATATCCAAGATTCCAATAATAAATGATTTGTATGTGGTATTTTGGACTCCTTGTTAACTGCAGCAGCTCAAAATTAGTTTATTTTGCTTACGGCCATTAACAGACCGAGGCACCAACTCCACCAAAATCTACCCAACATAAATATTGTCTTTGGCCCCATTTAGAACAGTCGACTCCTGCTGCGAGTGAATAAGTGCTATCTGCTGGGTTACTTTGTCAACATCTCCTAATCATCTTTGATTGGTGTTTTGTTGCAGCCGAGAACACAACAGATGCCACCTCGTCACCCAAACAGTTTTATTTGAATTCACACTTGCAAGCATGTGCACAGAAAGAGGGCGTGATGGGTAATTTGATGTGCTTGTGTTTTTGCTTTAGATTTTAAATGGTGTATTTTATTGGGTTGTTGTGTGTATATATAAATCATGCCAGTTCAGCCTCAATGGGGATTTGAATAAACCTAAAATGAACAAAAAGTGCATTCCTGAAAATATTCTGCATATATGTAGGTAAACATTCATAGACTGGATATAAACTTTGGCTACATTAACCCAATGAACACAACACAACACACAGACAGTGGTCCCTCCCACAAGAACCATGCACCCAGAGGATAATGGATTAGTATAGATTTAAGAAGATTCCACTGTTTGTTAAGCTCTTAGCTAAGTGTGTATGTGGGTGTGTCCGTGCCATATCAAACACACTCCATCATTCAGATAAAAAAAAAATTCCATTATAAAAACAGCATGTTTAATCTGTTACTTGATATGGGAGGGGAGAGGGAAGTAGTATATTTTGTGCTTTTGCGTGAAGAATGACTACAGACTGACGGTACACACCTTTTGCTACATGAGTTGTGATTCTAAAAAGAAGAAAATGGCCAAAATACCCTGATCACACATACAAATAACACCTCCAGTGTACTCAAATATATCCACATAATAAGCCATGCACGCACACACTCTGAAGTACCGTGTCTCAGAGGGAAAAAACATCTAAATGTACTTTAGGTTTATTACACACTTCCCTTGCAAAAGAAACATCTCAGTGGACACAAAATGCGTTAAAGTAAATGAGATGCTTTATGGAGCTGAGCATGGACTTGCTTTAAGAACTGACCCAGGCTACAAGCATGTGGAGATCTTAGCTGCAAAAACGCAGAACACAGGATATTTGGGATTTTAATAACGGATCAATAATGGATAAAGCTGGACATTCTTCTTTAGGATAACTACTTGAGATGAGATTTCTTTTTAAGAGACGTTCAAGATCAAAAATGCAATATAAACACAATTAGTACAAAAACCAAAATATAAATACCAAGTAGATCATGTTTCAAACAGAGCATGAAAGTGATCATTCATTCTTTAATTATAGAAAAGTATTAATGCCATTGATAGAAGTCATAAAGTTACAAAATATAGTTAAAGAGGTGTAATTATGAAGGTACAAGTGATCTCATAATGAGACGACAGGGCATTTTTCTAAAGGAAAGATTATATGAAACAAATATTTACAGGTTAATAGATAGATGAACTTTATTGATCCCATTTGGGAAATTGTTGTAATGATTCCAATCAGAGGGAGCTTTATATATGAAGGCTTTCCATATAATTGACTTTGAGTCTGCAGGAACCAAAAGAGCTGCATGTGTCTTAACTGATAATTAAGGAAGGGATCATAACTTCTATTTTTTTAATAGTCAGGGTGATTGAAATGTGTGTAGTTAAAAATTAACTGCAGTCACTGTCGCTAATGGGACAGGGCAAATTCCGAGTTTCACACACACTAAAAAATGAGTTTTAGGCACCCTTAAATTGCTGGGTTCAACTACACCGCTGGGGAACTATTGGACCGAACACACGCTGGGTTAATCTCACACAGCGAGATGGGTTGCTCATTAAACCCAGCAAGATGTGTTGAGTGCTCCATCCATGTTAACGCCAATGTTGGTTTGATTCTACTGAAATTGGTTATTTTAAATATAATGTTTTGTTTCAGTAAAATCCGCAAAGAACTCTTCCAGCTGAGGATTGAATCACTGACCAACAACCTACATGCCCCCCCCCCCCCCCTCAGGCTGCACATATCACACTCTGCTTAACTGTTAAATCACTTAGGTAAACTGCTCTATTACAAATTACATGCAACATTTTGTTAATAATACATGAAATCAACAGCACACTTTTAAACATCAATCGCTGATCTGTACTGTTTATCCTTTGACAGGAACTGAAGCCAAGCGGACGTTGGACAGGTTGCTAGCTAGACAAACAACCATTCCTCAGATATTCTAGAGTCTCAAATGATCTTCTTTGAACTGTTGGAGGATGTCGGCATACCCGAAGAAAATCAAGGGGGGGCTGTCAATGATGTGACATATGACACAAGGGCTGGCCTCACAGATAAAAACCGGTGGCTGAGTTACACAGATCCAACTCTGCATGTGTTTGTGTAGATAAAATAACCCAGCATTTTTCTGTGTGTGCATTGTACAATGATGACTTATTAAACTAAATCTGCACATACAAATATAATGATGTTGAGTGGAAGAAGATTGGTTTTGGATGCAACCTGTTACACATCAACATAATTTAATATCGCTATTGTGGCTTTTTTTAATAATAGTAAATGTTAAACAGTTTCTGGAATGGCAGAGAACTGAAGAAGCATTTTGATGAGAGATGAAATTACCTCTATCAACAACAAGTGCAGTTGCCTGCCATTTATCTCTTCTTTGTCATTTTACATTTGTTGTTAAGGCGGCACAGTGGTGGGGTGGTTAGCGCAGTTGCCTGGTTCAAATCTTTCTGTGTGGAGTTTGTATTTTGTGCATGTGTCTGCATGGACTTCCTCCAACAATCATGACCAAAGACATTTGATGACTGAGGTTTGGTTAATTGGAGACGTTCTCCTCTTTTTGTTTTTTGGGTGCCTTTTCACACAGCTGTATGATCATTCCATATCTCTTTGAGATTGCTCTCTTTGTGGTTGGTTTGGGATTGTCGTCATTTTGTTTCTCTCCAAGATCTTTTGTCGTTTTGTGACTCTTTCAAATCATAATTGTAACCGTCTTTGCGAGTGTGTCACTTAATGGTACTTTGATTTACTTTTCAACAAAAGCATGGTAATAGTCACATCATACAGTGATTCTGGTCAATAGACCTCAGGCTGAGGGCCTGGTGCCAGGTGGGTCTGCTCATGATCTATATATGATAACAATGAGCCAACTACCAAACACCCTCTGACTCTGGTAGAGGGAGCACCAGGGGTGGAGATTAAGAGGCGCCTGTGCAAGCCCCCTTTGGTCCCGCCCCTGTCTATAGTTTCTTAGTGTTCCTTCTTTTCAGGCATCCTTAGGTCTGCCACTCTCACCCCCTCCTCCTCGTCATCTTTATCAGTGACCCAATCTCTGGCCCACTTTGTCTTCCCCCATCTCCCTCCCTTCATCTCCCCTCTGCTTCTTCTCCCTTTGAACCCCATGGTACGGAAAACAGGATGAACACCACACACAGCGCAACACCCCCGCACACACCAGCAGCGCCATCCCTCCCAATCTCACTGACCTGACCATCTGTGACAGAGAATTCCAGTCTTTAACTAAAGCCCCGCCGTACTGGTATGTGTGGCCAGTGTGTGTGTAACATTGCTGCTGGTGGTGGAGGTGGAGGGAAGTGTGGGTGGGGGAGGTGGGGCAGGAGCATGGGGGTAAGCTCCACTCAAAGCTGTCGTAAACAGCCACTAATGCATCGCTAAACTTAGGGAATCTCGTGCCGCCGTGCACGCGCATCTGCTCTTGTGTGTGTTTGTGTGTCTGTTGCACGCACAGAGCCGGTTAATCCCTCATAAACCTACATTTTATCATGTACCACACCATTAGCTCGGCTGTGGCATTCTGCCTGGAGATGTCACAACAGAGGGACGACAAGACTCTGCGCTATTTCTTTGTTGCTCTGTGTGTAGAATACACATTTCCCTGGGCCTTGTGGGAGATGAAAAGAATTATGTCCTCCTCAGCTCGGAAACAAATATTAACTGCAACATGACTTTTTAAGTCTATGTAGCCAAAGCTGTAAAACAACAATGTACAATTAGACACTCTGAACCACAGCTCTGGAAAGGATATTTCTTTTGTCTTCATTTTAAGTTGACTTTGTAGAAAGCAATGCTAACTACATTTGAACCGTTGATTTTTATTTCAGAGGCAGTTAAACTGGTGTTGGTGTGATTAACACTTTGTTACTGCTGTGAACACTTCTAAATTCTTGCTGGGGGACATTTGATAGAAGAGTCAATATTTTCCACAAAGAGGAAAAATGTCTTCCCCAGACACACACACACACACACACACACACACACACACTAGCAGACGGGGGCTGTGTGAGGCTGTCTACAGAGTGGCGTCAGTGACAGAGAGTGATCTCCTGGGGGGTTTGAGCTGGGGAGTGAGATGACACTGTAACAGTCTCTGATCAACTCAGGAGCGTGTGTGTGTGCAAGTGTGCATACACATGACCTCACCTGTCACCGTCTTTGCATTTGTTTGTTTGTGTGTGAGCGCAGGTGTCACCAAGTGTGTCTATTAGGACACATTTGTGTGTCTTTATGTGTGTTAGTCTGCTCCATACAAAATGTTTCACCTGTCAGCCACAGACCCTGTCTCCCTTTTTCAGTGTCTGTTTCATGGCAATGAGAGCATCTTAATGAGGGTTTGGTGCTGGGGAGCTTTTTCCAAAGAATGACTAGAAATCCAAAGTTAGTTTTTAAAAAGAATTTGTTCATTTCTTCTTCAATTGCTGAAGGCTTTTGATTGCGTCATTTTAAATGTATTACGAGTTAAACACTGCAATCAGTAAACTGAAGCCCACCTACTCTTTGTCAGGGATGCTGTTCAAAAGCAGATGGCTATGACAAGAAAAATGCAGCTGAGTTTTTTTTTGCAGCAGCAGTAGCAGCAGCATTAGCAGCCATATTTCCCATAAAACGACTGCCATGTTTTTTTCATACACATCTGCTTTTATGAAAAACACAAACTAACCTTGCAGCACGTATAACATTATCTGACCTGGGAGTCCAATAATAAAATGGATTCTTCTTCCAAATGGCATCATTACAGTCCCCCACTGTACAGTATTGTTTGCCCTGTGGTAAATGAAAATGACATGTGGACATTTGTTTTCTTTGGAGTTGCCCTATTTTCCCAACAAATTCAACTCCCTGTTTGAATAAAGTGGTTAAATATGCAAAGATTAAATATCCTTTCTCAGGGAGATGGTGAAAACATCCACTCAGTGGTGACCTGCGAGTCAGTCGACTTAAGGCAGAGAAGACAAACACTTGAGCGAGGCGCGGCAAGGTTAAAGATAAATCACAAAAGCATTCTGCAGGAAACAAAAAGATGAAACATGAAGATTAAATAAAGTTGTGTTTGCATTTTAATGATGTCAACATCTGATTTTAGCTTGACACTGGATGGTTGTGTTTGGGTTTCTCACTTAAGCTGTTTGACTCAGCTGTCACAATAAAATGAAGCAACATCTTTTATACTTCCCCTTTGTTTTTGATATTTTTATAATTATTTTCTCTCTGTTTTTATTTATTTGGCTAAGTGCCTTGATGAGGAATCAACTCTAAACCCCTAAATGTATTAATATCTGTGATGCCACAATTTGATTCACCATTTGGCCCCATGTAGTTAATATTCATTTTTTATGCTAAAATGGACTAAAATAGACTCTAAGAATGTCAGTGACAAACGACTCGAGCTCTTAATCTACTACCAAAGACAAAGAAGTGTTTTATTTTGTTCTTACAAGTCAAAAACAGGATTACTTTGAGGTTACATGCTGGTATAAAAAGTAGACCAGGTAGAAATAAAGGGTTCACTAAAAAAAAGCCTTAGTTAATAATTACACCACTGAGGGTAAGGTTTATATTATATATAAATATATGTAATTTGTATGGATTACAGGGTAATAGAGACACTGTTCTTATAAATCCAAGCCGGGTTATTTACATGATTGATTCATTTTCTAGATTCATTGTAAAAGTCAGAAAATTATAATTCATTCATATTGCCAGTCCAACCAGTATCAAACTACCAAAATTGGACATGGAAAAACATGTCCTCAAATTTGAGATGCTGAAACAAACAAATCTCGCTTGAAAAATTAAGAAACCAATTTGATTATGAAAAGTTAAATAAATTGTTGATATGAACACAAGAGATACTGCAACCCTGTCTAAAGCAACATTTTGACATGGTGGGAAATACAATTGTGGATTTGCTCAATTGTGATAGGACTCTTAAGGGCCGTGCTTCATTTCAAATGGACGAGTGCAAGTGTCCATCACAGTGTGCAGGTGACAATACACAACTGTCTTTGAGCGGAGCATGACAATGAGAAGTGCAGCGCTTCGGCTTTCACATTCTATCTTCATGTTTGTGCGGTAAAACTTTGCTTAGTCTTAAAACTGGGAACAAGGAGGAAGAGCTAGTCTTAAAAACATGTATAACTTACTAATTATCACTTTGCACCTTGTTAAATAAAACACATATTTGTTTGGAAAGTGACTGTGTCTGGCCAAGAGTGGCACGGCACAACATATTCCAGCTACGTACAACCAGTGATCAACCAGTTGGGACGGCAGCAGCTTTGTACCATCTTACTCTGTCTGGTGCTCAGAGCTTTGGGAGGTAGCAATGCACACAAAAGGATGAGGCCCTCTGATGTGCCATCGTGGGGAGTCAGCAGTAAGACCTTCCTTATCGCTAATAATCAAAGCATGCTTCAAAGGCCAGCATGAGTCATACAAACATGGTGCTCCCACCACCACGCTCGTCTCTGTGGTGACCATGGAGACTATCTGGCCATTACCTCCCCACAAAATCCATACATCAGTAGCTTTACCACAACCAGCAGATTGATTTGTGCATTGCTTCCAATTGGCCAAAGGAAAAGGTCACAATTATTAAACCATAAAAACACTCTGTGCGGAATGTTGCTGACATTCAGTGCTATAAGAAGAAGAAGTTGATTTAAAGCCAAGTGTACGTCCCTAAATGCCAACATGCTGAACACATGTAACAGCTGATTTTATTACTGGATTTGGATTTGAGAATCCACTGCAGTTTAGGGCTAAGACATTGTAGAAGTGAGCTTACTCCACAGAGGATTAATATTCCTGAATCCTGCAAGCTTAGGGAATAACCTATTGTCAGTGTTGAAAAGCTGCTGGATCCTGCAGTGTATTTTTCACCCTCTGGGAATACCAGCTGAGGAGTCTGCTATTGGACAGATAATGTTACGCTTTGAAAAAAGCCCATATTTGTTTGTATATAATTTATCTGCAGCATTCAGCACTTCCAGCTAAGGTAAAAGACCTGGTAGTTAGATTTTTGTATTTTCTGGACATAAAATATACGTGTATATGCTGTTGTATTTACTATATATATTGATCTTAATTCATTATTGCCCCTTTTAAAAATCAGTAAAATAAATATATGACTTTACTTTACTGTGGTACTGCAACTCACATTTACATGGCAAGCTGTTAAACACAGCTCATCCTTGTACTGTGTGCAGAGCTGTTTTGCATTAAAAAAATCACTGAGGTCTCTCAATTTGATCAAATAAATCTGCATAACCCTCTTTTAGTTAGATTAGGTGACAATTTTAAATATTGATCAGTGAGCTTTCGTCATGTCGTGTCAATTATACCATACTACAAGTGTGTCTGCTATTGCAATCTTCAGTTTTTTCATCTTCTCTGTGTTCTCCTTAAGAGGACGTCTGATATTTCCTTCACCTGGGAAATATTTTCCCATCTGTTGTCCCAGCGATCATGCCAGCGCTTACATACTTCAATACCCAGGAGAATCCTCACTGGGAAGGATGAGACAAGGATCACCAATTTTGTTAACTGTGCATTCTGTGTAGTCTGTGCGTGCGTGTGTGTGTGTGTGTGTGAATGTGATAAGGAGAAAAGACAGCCAAGAGAGACAGTAACATAGAAAGAGAAAGCAATGAGAGAAGGCAGAGAGTGAGCCAACAAGAGGAGTGTGGAGGTGCTATGTGGGAAAGAGAATCAGTCTTACTTAGTGACTTTATTAGTGATCAGTTATAGACTGAGTGTGCGAGGGAGAAAATGAGAAGAGAGGAGGGAGTGAGGTACATTACGTTTAATGAGGTTCCCAGTCGATGTTTGATGTGGTTGGAATATAAACTGGCATGCCAGCTGTGTATAACTGTAGAGGTGTATAGAAGCCTGGATATTAGGAAGAGGCACAAACAATATGTTCTATATACTGCATATCTACATATATATTGGTTGGCTGCTGCATGAGTAAAGTAAAGGAAGTCAGAACCATACCAGTGCTGCTCTTATAGCCAATTTCTCACCCTGCTGACCTATGGACTGGCAGATAGGGTGGTGGGATATTTAAAGAGACATATTGGACAATGAACTCCAACAGGGGAAGTAATTCAGATTCAGACCTGGTCATGGTGACTGTGGAGGAGGGAACCATGTAGCCTCTTAACCAGTTTGCTGGACGTTAGAAACTGTTTACGTTGCAATCGCTGTGGGAACCTTCTGGTGACATTCCCGACCATAGACATGATAAAGATCTACACCCACCATGACATCGCCCATTAGTTTGTGAACTGCTGTTTTGAAGCCTCGAGTTTGGCGTTTGTCTAGCACCATCTTGTTTTTTGATACCAGAGGTAACCATATTTCAGGGGTTGAGCCTGACCAAGAGCTGAAGAACACTGCACACCGATGACCTCCACACATTGGATGGTAGTAGCTGTCAATCACACAGCATCCATGCCTAAATACCTACCCTGTTTTATCACCTATTTTACTCTAAATGGGATCATAATTTACAAAATGAGCATCATGCTATATATGTATAGCATATACTAATGTTATCAAGTGAGAAGTAGGTCATTTTCTCACAGACTTCAGTTGAAACTGATAACCAGTGGACTCGCCTTCTGGTGGTCATTCAAGAGACTACAATTATCCGTTGGTGTTACAGACACACTCCATGTCCATTTTTATATACAGTTCATGAGTAGGAACTCGTTCCTCTGACTGTTGGGCTCCCCCAAGGCTGAATAGGCAGCTGAATGAACTCCTCTCTCAAGGGCATTTTGGCATCATCTCTTGGGGACAGGGAGTCCAGAAATAAATCCACTGCTCCATTGCATTACAAGGAACCAGTTGTAAGAAGTTTGGGCATCCGCTCAAAATCCCCCCTGGACATTTCCCCATGGAGGTACATAACTGAGATGAGGCCAATGGGGCATACCCTAAACATGCTGGAGGGAATATGACTGGCAAACATCTCTGTATCCTCCAGATAGAACAGGCAGATATGGCTGCAGAGATGGACGTCTGTGGACTTCTTCACACAAATCCCAATTTTATATTGAAATAAATAAACTTGCACATTAACAGCTGTTGGTTTGGCTGTTGATTATGTTATTTAATCGTCTATCTTTATTCATTTAAAATTAATGTTTTTATATTACACCACATCATAACATGCATCATTTCTAGGAACTTAAAAAGTAAGATCAAGACCTTACAATTTTATGGAGAGAAGCCCAGTTCCCACAATGAGCATGCATTTGGCAATGGCTGAGAGGAAAACTCCCTTTAACAGGAAGTCACCTCGGACAGAACCAGACTCTGGGTGAGCTGCCATCTGCCTCCACCAGTTGGGTTGATAGGAGAGACATAGGGGGGTAGGAAAAAAGGATGAAAGGGGGGAGGGGGTGTAGAGAGAGCAAAAAGTATGAAACATTGTAGAGAGAGAAGATGCAGAGTTAATGACATGAAGTAATTTGATATAAATGGAAAGAGAGAGAGAGAGAGAGAGAGAGAGTGCTCAGCCTATGGATAATAGGAGGTTCAGGCATTACGGAGGTCCTTCTTGTATTTGCTTTTAAGCTGGACATAGACTGCAACTTGAGACATGTCAAATGTCCAACAAAAAAGTGAGATGCATATGGACACACAGGTGGTTTGGAAGACATCAGCATTTAGGTTTAGCTATTTTGCAGAACGAAAACAGACTACGTTGGAGGTTACAATTGTAAACTGATCAGAAGCTACACTCAGATAACTGTACTGTAAGAGCCCCTTTCTTTCTCTCTTTTTCTTACTTACTGTGTAATGCTTCCAATAAACATGACCCATAGTCTGCCTTTCACACATGCACAACACAGCGAGAGGTTCTCTGCACAGACGTGTTCACAATAGCAACAAATTGTCCGCATTATTGTGAGAGGTGAGAGGTGGAGCAGCCGGTGCAGCAGACGGAGGCAGGAAGTGATGTATTAAGTCTGCTGCGGAGATCACGTGATTTTCTTGACAACACTCAAACACCGGTGTCAGCTCTTATCACCATAAACTCTCTTGACACATTCGTCAGTGTCTTCTCCCTGTGTGTCACCACACTTTTACCTGGAGATATTTGGTTCCTTTTTGTTTAAAATGTTGTTTTGTCTGTCGCGCATTAGAATCAACATCAACCCCCCCACTCGCGGTAAATCTAGCGGGGATCCCTTGCTGTGTTCTCATATCGACTTCTCCTGGATTTATACTAGTAGGTCAGGCGGAAAAAAGGCTGCAGAGACTGCAGAGCGTCTCACTCAGGCATTTGCGTTCACAAATGCACCTCCTCAGGAGAAAATACGGAGGAGCTGTGGAGTTCAGTGCATGTTTGAAAGCAGCAATAAAGTATATTTCCTTTCATTTCCTGAAATTAGGTCAGACTTTCAAATGAGTCACCCATTTCAATATTTGGGTCAAAGATGGGCTCAAATCCCACAGTGAATGCCCAGCTTTAGATTATGTTCTTTTCAAACTGTATTTGTGAATTGTATGTTTGAGCAAAACTCCTCTGACTCATTACCTTCTTTGCGAAAGTGGCAGTGATGCTGCAATCTTCAACAAGATCTTCCATTATTGAATAAGTCCTCCATTGTGCTGACACATGGCATTGTAATAAATTACATAGGAGTTAATGAATTTGGTTACAGCATTATTGGTTGGACACCAACGCCCCAACGCTGTTTGGTCCATTGTGAATTCAAACATTATTAAAAAATGGAAACAGTTCTATACATTATATGCATTAAATTTAAATGTAATAATTCAGAACAGGTTTTAAACAGTGATTGGGTTTGCTCATATTTTGAGAAAAGACAGTTGAGTTGAATTGTGATTTAGAAGCAGAACTAAGTCTCAACTTTTACATGTTAGAATCACTATGATTACTTTTGCACAGAGTCAGTTATTCCCCATTTCCCAAAACAGAGCTGCCACTTACCAGAGTTTGATTAGTGGGTGTGAATGTGTCGCTGAGTGGGTATTATCTATTAGAAATGTGAGCTGGTTTGTGGTTGATCCAGGGGATTCTGTTTAGGGCTATGGTTTATGTGTTTTAGTGTTTAATTTCAGCCTAAGCTGTGCTATCACACTGAGCAACATTCATTTTAAATGGAGGGAAAACATCGTGTTATCAGGACTTTTAGCCTTTGTGCCAACAACCCTTTTAATTAAGACTGCTCAGTTGAGCTCCAAGCTCATTTGCACAGAGATTGGGGTGTGGGTGAAATAGTCTTTGCGAGACAGAACAAGAGATACAGAAGAATAGTTCAGATCAAGCAGATCTGAACCAGAAGGCACAAGAAATTGTTGGCAAAAAAATATCAGACAACAGCAAACAAAAAAGTTATAGAATTGGGATGGGATACACCATCATCAGAAACACAATTGCTGTCAGTCAACTCTCACAAATATAAAGACTCAACTTATGTAAGCAAAACCTAGACTTGTCAAGTGACAACACCATCTGGCCAACTGGAGTCGCCACAGTAAAATAAAAAAATAAAAACATCTGAGCTGTCATTTAAACAAACAGAAGCCATAAATTAATGGTTTCAAACTGAACCTAAAGACTGAGCCCAACTGCATGTGAGTGAACAGACTGCCATGCTGCTGTCTAACCTGACAAACAGAATGTACAGTAAACTGGCGATGAGCACTTATCTATGTTGAGAGGTGATAGATCCTGGAATCATTTTCTAGGGAAGTCCATCAAATTCAGCAAGAATAGCATTCACACACCTCTGCCAAGGTCTCCTTATGAAACTGCATTTAAATCAGCTAGATCCCGACTTGTATTTGGATCTGCTCCAAATTGCACACATTCATAAAAATGGATGATTTTTTTTTAAAATCATGTTCCATGCATTGAAAATTGTTGATAGTTTTAAGAAGGGGCCTAACTCACGATGTTAAATAAAGTTTTTTTTTTAAATGATGGATCGCCCCTTTGTCCAGATCCTATCCAACGTTTAATGGGTTCTTTCTTATGGGCCCATCCTCCCAAAAAGTTTTGTGGGAATATGATGAAGAGTTTTTGAATAATCCTAATGAAAAACGAGAATAATAACAGATGGGGGGTGAAAACAAAACCTCAGGCCGGCGGTCCCCTTTAATTGAATTAAGCCTCGCCAAATTGCACACACACGTATACATCAGTTCTCTAAATATGCCTGTTTTTTTATCAAGATCCATGCATCACTCCCTGATAAATCTTGCAATGTTAAAGAAGGAGATAGAGAAAATCCTGTAATAGTATGGTTTGTTCAGATATCTCAATACCTGCACCCAATAAAACTGGGCAGAGTAAGTTGTATGAGTTGATGAGTGTAAGATGCATGTGTGTAGAAGGAGCCTCAAATCCAGTGCATGGTATGAAACTATCTAGCTGTGATAAATCGAACCATCTACATGAGACATTAGCATCTTACAAGAAAGACTCTTTGATTTTGTGTCAGCCAAAGAGAAGATCAGTTATGGGCCAGCAAACCTTCAATCTACAAAGCAGAAAATCCAACTCCCAGGGAGTCATAAGTGATTGTGTGCGGAAAAACAGTCATTTCCTATAGACCAACTACCAATTTTCTGAATGCCCAGACACAACAAAATGTAGTTACATTGTTAAACAGTTTGCTGAATTGTGAAAACTTTAAACGGTTCTCAACAATGTATACATATATATTACATTGTATTATAAATGGATGAAATGACTAAGTATAATTTGAACGGTAGCACCCATAGTGAGAAACTTCCTCAGCTCAATGGAGCGTTGTAGCATTTTCTGCTCATTGTTTTGGATTTCTTTTTCGGGTCAGTCTCACAACTCTTATCAGTCTTATTTCCAGCTACAGCAGACCTGCTATTAAGATCCATCGCTGGTGATCTGATTCGCCAGTGGACAGTAGCTGGCTCTTGAAAATATAATCACTAAGAACACATTTAGATGTGGTCAGGGAGGCATATGGCCACATTCTTTTAGCAGTTTGAACGCAAAAGTGTCCTGGGTCGAACTGAAGGATCTCTATGCCACGGTGTGGAAATATTCCACCATCAGATAAATTATAATGATAAAACTGGATACCGATCACTCCATACATTTTACGGAGAACATGTGTCACCCCAGTATCTGTAGAGTGCCTACTTTGATATGTATTGTTAGATTTTGCTGTGTGCAGCCTCATTTTTGCCGTGTACTTGAAGTTTTTTTTTTTAATCACACTTCTCATGCAGCACTGTTTTTCCTGCTGTTGCTCTTTCTCTCTGGCTCTAGCTCTATGTCTCAAGAACACACTGCCCCATGTGTCAGTGGGTCAGTGGACCGTCAAAATGTCCATAGCGTCATTACGTGTTCTTAAACACTTAATTCTACACCTTTTCAGTCAACTCTCCTCTCGTCACACAAAAGACTCCACTTCTGTAGTTGCTGTACACCGTTTGATTCATAGTTGTAGTTTCCAACAAACAATTTAAAACAACTATTATTTTACAAATTAGAGTCATATAATGAAGTGGGAGCAACAGGATGGGAAAATAAACCAAAATTTGGATTTCGTATCCAGAAAGAATGAGACGGTAGGATTAGCAGTATATGTCTGAACATCATTTAACACCGATAACCACAGCAACCCCAGGAAGTTGATTTTTTTTTTGGTATTTTGAAAAAAAGCTACATTTTGTTTTGTAGGGTTGGGGTACATGTATTCACTCCAAGAATCTCTGTATTGGACTGAAGTGATCTGATGTTTGAAGAGCCGTGCATTTGTGGAGATAGATGTCACCACCAAGTCTGAACGAGGCCATAAATGGTTAAACTGCTGAAGAGCCAGACATTTCCCAAGTGGAAAAGAAATCAGTTCAAACAGGTCTCTCACATTCATTCTGCAAAATGTTGGGACTTAGACATGAAAAGCTAAATTCAGGCTTTGTGAAATCAACATTAAAACTCTTGTTTTACTGGGCAATGTGACTATAATTCTTAAAATACACTTTCATTTCATTGTCTTTACTTCTTTGAATTCTCGTGTACTATAGATATATGTGTGCACTGCTTCATTCACTTTGTCAAGATTGGGTTTCATTTGTTTCTCAAGTGGTTTCACCAGCTAAAATGGATATTTTCTGATACCGACAGGAGAGTTTTATTTGAAGCTTTGGGAGCATGTTTTGGAGTCCATTAGAAACAACTCAGTCCACACTGGGTATAACGTAATTAGCTCATTTCCATATGAAGCAAGTACCTCCAGTCTCAACCCACTCAAACACACATACATTCATAATGTATTGACAATGGTCTGGTAGCAAGAGAGAGGCTCTAACTTTCTGTTTATAATTCTGTGGCACAATAACATGTGTTATTAGCCGAGGTGCGGTGAGGGAGTTCAGTGCTGTTAAAACAAATACTTGAAAATACATTTAGGCCAGGGAGTAGAATCGGTCGTGGCTGCCCGACTGTTTTCCGATACAAGGCTCACGGGGAGACACACACATAGAGCATTTGAATGAAATCAATGGTTAACTTTGTGCACAATGCTGGATTATTCCCAGACCTTAATGAACACTTTATAATAATAGGCTTTTATAGTGCTTTTTTCTAACACCATTTATGTGCATGTTTTCATGCTGATATCTACAGTCCTTTATTTACACTCCTGCACTCATAGAAACGCCTGAATCAATGTTAAGTCGCTGGAATACAGTGAAAATGAATACAAAGGAGAACAATCATGTCACAGTAAAGAAAATGTATACGAGAGCAGAAAGAAAGTGACAGGATCAAAAAAAGGCGTCTTTATACTGAACGTCGCGGATTATCCTGGTTTAACATTGAGAAAGAATGAGTGAAATCTCGCACGGTAAATATGATTACCACTGGCCTTTATAAGATTTGTACACAGATTTTAATTAGATCCATCAACAGTGCAAGTGCTGTCTCTGATAAATTGGGTCATTCTTGCAAAGCAGGCCTTCTTACTAGTGGAGGATTCACCCTGAGGAGGAATGCACACAGCTGCTGCTGAGACAGGAGGGAAGAATGAAGAACGCTCTGAGAGAGGAGTGGGTGGACTGGATCACAAATCATGGTAGTTTTGGCATTTCTGAAGCTTGTGTTCCTTTTTAAAAAAAATCTGAGTTAAGACCATGCTGTGGCTGAGAATAAAAAATCAGCAAGTTTTCGTTTTGCACCTCGTCTGACACATGTTAGATATGACAAATTGTCACCGTCTTGTATTGTCTCTATAAGTCCTTGCAACTATATTCCTCAAAATGTTTATATTATAAAAGAAAACAGCAGCCATTTTTAGAGGAAAGGAGGAAAGTATTTCCTCATGTTATTCTATGGGGTTGCAGTGAGGTCTTCCTTTATGGTTTGGGGATAGTTCACTTTCGGTTCCACATTCTGTTACAGTTAAGGGCTGAGTAGTCAGTGTGGCCATGCACGTCTCTGTTCAATGACACCCATGATTCTCAATAACGCACGATTGAAACCTATTCACAATGGTCGTCCTAAGTGCTGATGCTGTCTTTGCAGAAGTGGCTACATGAGAACTTATTGCATTCATTTGTTTTTATACGTGTGCATGTATATTCCGCTGGGGGCTCTTTACTCCTCGGCTTCACAGAGCCACTAATCAGTCTTTCTTTTCCAAGTCTTCATTTTCGTCTTTGCAAACGTGCACGTGTGGGCATGTGGGTTGTTTCATGTGCACATGTCTCCCTTAGACAGCTGCTCCTGAATAAACATTGTTTACTTCGTAATCGGGCTGAGGGCCTGAACTTTCACTGTCGCCACATACACATGCAGGCAGGTGAACAAGCGTGCACATATATATGCAAACACTATATTACACACATACAGACAAATATTTGTCTGTGAGTGCGCGCGGGTATCAGCTTTATAAGCTATTATCATCTTGATAAAACCCATATGCATCCATCATGCATTAGACATCTAGGTAATTTTGTTTATGCAGCAATCCATCAATGAAGGGGCATGCCTGAAAGATAATTTCATAAAGGGAAGAGATGGTTCTCCACCCTTAGCATCATGAATATGCAACAATCAGAGGAATATGTGGTCATACTTTAACACACATGCAGATAAATTGGCACACACGTGCATAAATACACACATCCTGGCTGGCGTTTGGGTGCAGGGTTGAACTTGGTTCTCCTGCAGGAACAGATGGCCTCAACTCTGGAGGGATGATCACAGGGAGGATGGAGGTCAGTAACCAGGGAGGGAGGTGGGGAGGAAAGAAGGGGGGAAGGGAAACGAAGGCTAGAGGGAATGATCAGAGTGGCCTGATGGCAAGAAAAGGAGATGTAAGGTGGTTTGAGATGAGGATTGACATTTGGAAAGAAGAAAGGGCGATCAGAGGAAAGGGTGAGGGGTCCGCAGGCAGACAGTCTGTCTATATCTATCTAGAGATAATTTCTCATGGGAAATTGGTAGGAAATGTATGTTGAGAGTTAAGATTATTAAATGGTAGAAAAAAATGGAGGTGCGGAGAGGCCATATGAGATGGGCAAGTCCATTCATGTTCTGAGTTTGCATGTGTCCAGGGCAGTAATGATTGCAGTTATACTCATGGACTTGTAAAAAATGTCATTTCTGATCAACAGTGGACTAGCTTGGGTGGGTGAATGAGGCCAATTTGGACGAGTCATTAGAGGACAATTTGCTTTCTTTTTGCGAGAAACAAGGCTGTCCATACCACGGCTGCAGCTACGTGCAAAGAGAATCGTGTGCGTTCCTGCAATGAGCGCTGCAAGTAATCACTCCAAACTTTTTTTTGGTCCATATAGTTATGGAACTTTTGATGCAAAACAAGTACAAAACAGGTCTACAGACCATAGAGTATCACAGGGGAAGGCTTAGTCACCATCGCATTCTGACAACACATAGGGGTAAGACAACAGCCCCACCGAAGAGGGCTTCACACTTTTCCATATACAGTATAACAAAATATTGGTCCAGGTTAAGGTTCTAGGGTTAGGGTTAGAATTACATTAAGGTTAGGGTAAGGGGCTGGTGAAATGTTATAGGCAAATGAGTGTCCTCACTTAGATAGAAGTACATGAATGTGTGTGTGTGTGATTTGAAGTTCAAGTGCAAAGCAGGGACTTGTGGGAGAAACACTTGAGTGTACGTGCAGTCGGTCACACAAAGGGAGACCAAACTCTGAAATCTCTATGTCTGCTGAAGAGAACACGGGACACAAGAACTTCCTGGGAAAGCTCATCTGGTAACAACTGAGTTCTGTTGCACTGTCGAGCTTGTTATGTTTCTTATTTATATTTTTCCTTTACTGTAATGTTCTGCTTTCATTCTAGTTGTTTAATTGTCGGTAAAAACATCTACTGAAATCCACATATTCCATGTGCACAACGAATCACATTGTAATCTTTTGCATATGATTAAGCTCTACAATTTTATTTTGTTTTAAAAAAAAATACTGACTGGGCACCACAGAGGGGACTGTCTGATAACCTTTTACATTAGTTAGTCAGTTTTGGGACTCCATCACTGTGAATGACTAATCCTGGACTTGTTTTCCTCGTTTGTGCCTTTGTAATTACTCATTTTGCTGAGACCTCTGTCACCCCCTCGGCCTCTGGGAGCGTTGCTGTCCATCACACACCCGCTGACAGCCAATCCCAAACACAACATTAAGCACTTTTGACACCACAATGCCCACAGTGCACTGGGACCAGCCTCCATTCGATTTCCTGATTATCCACGATCTGAAACTCGAGAGTGCTTGTGGCTTTAGATGCTGTTTGACTTGAGTCCAGCAGAATGTCCACAAGCTTGTGAGCAAAGTGTGGAATTGACTATTACAACCTGAGATGTTTTACAATAATTGCTCTGTCACAGCTATTCAAAGAAGTGTACTTGCAGTATGAATGCTGAGAAAAAGTGTTTTTAATTCCCTTCTTTGGAATCAACATTTTGTGAAATAACCTGTGGGCGTATTGAAGAGCAGCACTTTATGCAAGGGAGGCACATGCAGAGCCATACAGTGAAATATGTGTGTGTGTGTGTGTGTGTGTGTGTGTGTGTACAGCACAGTTTTAGGGTTGATTGGTGGGTCACTGGCTGCATCCATGGGTTGTGCGCATTGCAGACATGCCGAGCCCCTCCCCACCCACCTTTCCAGCAACACTCACTTCCTCTGTCTATCCATCGCTCTCTCCCCTCGCTCTAATCATGGCCTCAGGGCCCAGCGAAACGATGACCGAGGTTAACGCTCCCCCGAGGAGAGGAGCAATTGTAAATGAGGAAGATGTGAAGATGAGCGGGTGAAACATGCAGATAAAAGAGATGAGGGATGAGGAGGACGTTGCGGTGAGAGTGCCTTAGAAGAGAGTGACACATGAGAGAGAAAAGAGAGGGAAAGAGCGAGGACCTGAGAATTACAATTTGATTCAGCTAAGATCTTTTTCCTCGTTACTTCTTTATCTTTCCTGCTCTGGCATTTCACCCATGACTACTCATTATTCTGATCGTTACTGACGATAGCAAAGCATGCAAAGTTGTTACCCGCTCTGAGTTTCAAATGTATAAACAGAGAAACCATAGAATTGTCAGAGATTTGAGACGTTATGAAATGTTGGGTGAATTTATTTGACTGTTCACATGTGCATTGTGTGTATCAATGAGTATCTGCACATGTGTATAATTATAAATTATCCATTAACATTAATTGTACACGAGGAGACATTTAGATGAAAAGTTTTTCAGACTAAGTTGGTTAGATTTAAGTGCGGTTGTAACAGAATTTAATTTGGCTTTTGCTCTATTCAGGACTTTTACTCAAGTGTAGTTATGTAAAATTCCTGGAAGCACAGATTTGTCCAGGTCAAAAAGCTGTGTGTGTGTGTGAGTGTGTTTGTGTGTGTGTGTGTGTGTGTGTGTGTGTGAGTCAGTGAGTGTCATTTATGTGCTCTCAAAAGAACAGGTATTTAAAATTTCCATTAAAGACATTTTCTGATTAATTAATTATGTATTTATGTGTTGTAAAATCTAAAAATCTAAATTTTTGATTTGTTTGTTTGTTGACACACTTTATATTTTCAGATTTACAGATTTATAAATAACTGAAAGTATACTCAATGATCACTCTATATTTACCAACAACTCATGCAGAGGTACCGAAATATTAAATACCTAATTTAGTCTGGTTTTATTTTAGATGTCTGGAGGCATTTTCACCTGCAGATCACCAAATCTATTGTGTCTGCAGTAAGAGCAAATCACATTTCAACAAAGTAAAGTTGAGACATAATAACTATGTAACTAGATATCTCGCGCATGGTGCTCCAGATATCAGCCTGGATAGATTTCTCCAGGGGAGGTGTGGCGATTATAACATTTCCTGCTCTGGTCAGTGATACTAATCACATCCAGAGTGCATATGGATGTGGGTAACTGCCATGTCCTCTGATCATTAAAGTCTCATCTGCTTGTTCTTCTATATGTTTCCCTTTTCATCCAAGTAAATCAATACTTTTGTGTGAAAGTAGAATAAATCTAAAATGTTTTGCTTGCTTTCTTTTACAGGAGAGAGAGAAAAACTCTACAAACCAAAGCTAAAAACAGAATATTGCGGGTCAAAGTTAACCAAAGTAACGCCACAACTTAAGATTGCTTTGCAACAGGAAGCACCCCCAACCTTGAGCTGACTGGAAGTGAACTGGGAACAGAAGGTTTGATGCTGATGCATTTTCTTATGTGTGAACTTAGACTTCCTAAATGACCAGGGATAGTGTCAGCTACATTTAGGTATTAGTTTTTATTTTGAGACCTGACTTTAGCCTAGATTTAGCTACATGTTGTCAAAAATAATGCAGAAAACTGAGGTACATCAATATATGTTCCATGTCTGTGCGTTCAGGTTTGATTTGACTCCAAGGCAGAGTTTTCTGAACCAAAACCCAGACTCTCCCATGCCACCCGGGGGAGGCTTTTGACTGTCCTGCTGAATGTCTCATTGCTGACCAGATCCTGTAAATTCCCAGACATGCAGTTTGGAGAGATGACTTAAATGAATGAGCAACCCAGGGAAGATAAAGTTAATCTCATCTGAACAGAGCTCAAGAAACTAACTTTCCAACCGAGTTGCAACCTAGACGTTCACACTTCCTTTGACCTGCAAATCACCTAATCAGTGCTGACTGAGTGTACGCCAGGTTGAACGCTTGTTCTTGAATTTAAACTTTTTTCTCAGTCATTCCAGTGCAAGTAATCTCTATTTTCCCATTCCCCATTATCTTCATTCACTTGTTCCTCATTCATCTGCCTCTATTAACTCCCAGTCTTGTTTCAGGTCAGATACCATGCAGTGAGCTCAGTAAATTTTTATTAAGTAGGACGGTTAAACATGGCTTCGTGCCTGCAACCTGAGTTGATGGCACACACACAGAAGCCTGTCGCTTCTGCTGTCTCTTGTGGCCTACTTTTAACCCAGTGAGCCACCTAACACACAGGCGAATTGATCGTGCCATTAAAAGGCAGCACCACACGTTGGCAATAAACTGTTTACGCTTAGTGGGTGTGTGCGTCTTTGTTTTGGGGGGTTGTGGATTTGTCTGCACGGACATTGTGGCATGTCATGTCAATCCTGTAATAGCCCCATTCATATCAAGAAAGCCCTGAAGCTGGAGCAGACACAGTGCTGCCAGACAGTGAAATCCAGCAAACCTAATTGCACTCGATTTTCACAAAAAGAGGATTGTATTGTTTTGGACACACGGGTGATTCCTGATATTTGAGACTGATCAAAGCCAAAATGTAAATGACACAGGAGGAACATTTGATTATTCATTTCTAATAATTCATTTAACCAAAAAAGAATATCAGTGTATTTAGCTTATTTATTCTGTTTGTTTATTCATTGTAATTTTGGTTCTAGTGTTTATTGTTTTTGTCTTTTATTTGTTGAGAAATTCTCTGTAGTTATTCAAATTCTTGGATTTTGTGCCTAGCTTTTATCTTGTAGGTGTGCTGGCTAAATATAAGTTTTATATCTGGTGGAAACGTTTAGCAATTCAATAAATTGAAAGGGATGTTGGTTAAGTGACCAACGTCATTAGTTTCTGCTTCAGTGAATTTCATATAGGATCAGCCATAACCAATATATACTGGTGGGAAAAATACAACACATTAGCATTTTACCGAAACAAGTGTAAATCACATTTACCAGAAACCTCCATATTAAGGCGCTTTATACAATCCAGGCACTCGTGGTTGTATGCAAAGTAGACCACCTTCAGAGCTTGAAAACTGCTTTAAAGGCTCCATGTAAAAACCACACTGTGTTATCAGCCATTATCTTCCCGCCTGCCAATACATCCATGTCAGCTCAAAAAACACTCCCCTCAGGGCTCGGCAGGCCAAAGAGAGGTAGATGTGACTCCCTGACCTCTTCCAAAACACGGAGACGTCGAGGTTCAGAGGTCAGAGCTCGTCTCTGCGCTGGCACCTCATCGGTTGGGACATGTTTGGTTCGGCTGCGCCCCGGGGCTTGGATTTCTATGACCTGATATGCAGTTAAATATCCTGCCTCTTCACCCGACTCCAAACCCTCCCCTCACTTCCTGCACTTCTTCCCCCAGTAGCCGCCCTCAAGCCAAGCTCTGTCTAATTTAATGAGTCACATTTCACCTTTTTTTCTCGCTCGTCTCTTTCTCTGCTTCTCTTTTGTCTCTGAAAAGAGGTTTGCTTCCATGCACGCAGCGCCCCTGCCCCTCGCCAACCTAATTTGCTGCTGCTTGAGCAGTGATAATGCCAGAGGAGTGTGCTAAAAACAATAACATGCAAATTAGTATTTAGACAGTTATTAGCTGTTGAGTACATACTTGTTTCTAGATATTTGTTCTTTTTAAGGCTTTTTTTGCAGATGACAA